>NW_026570349.1:0-354975 GCF_019649055.1 Paramacrobiotus metropolitanus | reverse complement strand
CGACACGGAGACTTCGGACGCATTACCGTCGACCTCATCGGCCATGGAAATGCACTCGGCAATGCGGAAAAGCCGCAGGGAAAAAATGGCTGGAATAATAACTGTCGGGTGGAATCTAATGGAACACCTCCAGCGATCCTTTGTCAACGAGACACCGTCCGATCCTGAAACCCTTAAAGTGGCGAGACAGAAGATGAACGACCTGATGGCCTACCTGAAAAAGGCGGACACCCTAATGGGTAAAAGTGAACCAACTGAGGCCGACGAACGGCAACTCAGGTCGGTAGTCGAACGGATCACAGAGATCCTCGACGCGGAACCGGCATACTCTAAGCGGATTCCGACCCCATCGCCACCTCGCCGAGCACCACCGACTACAACAGCGGTGATGACTCTAGTCGGCACGACACCGATGTAAAACCCAATCGCCAACATGGACATAATTACCCAAGCTGGACAGGACTTAGCCGATATCTTCTTTCACCGACTCAGTGGAACCTTAACGGAACAAGAGGAAACCGACCTCACCCGGATCGACCGAGCATTACGACTCGAGTTGGATTGGGCCGATACTCTAGGCTCATGGGAGATTCCACCGCCGGGTCCGAACCGAGACCGGCTTATCAAGGCACTTCAGTCGGTGATCGACTATGTCAAACCGTACTTGGCTAACCCGAACAAAGCGGGAGCACCAGTACCAGCTCGGGAGAGAACACCTTCCCCAGTCCCATCAGTTGGACTCGACGTCGAACTTCCATTCACCGAAGTAGTTGAACAAAAACAAGTCAACATCGGCGAAGTTGAAGAACAGTATCGAGAAGCGGTCGAAATTATGGAGAAGCTCGGAAAACAACTCCGGGAGCTCGACCCTAACAACGCTACGGAGAAACAGATGCGTGACGCCTTGGACCAGCAGTATACTATCTGCTCAAGGCGGGTCGAAGATTTGTGGAAAGTCCTAGAAGCTAACCCACAAAGGGTTCAGCCGACCTCCACTCAGTCACAGCCGACTACGTCACAGCAACCGCCCGAGCCCACAATGGTCGAACAACAGGCAGAACTTGATCAGAGGTTGGCTCGTGCTAAAAAGATTGCTGCCGACTTACAACGACAAGTCGACAGTATGGACGGAACAGATCCGACCATCCGCAACATACGGACAGCAATCGGAGATCAACTTAAGATTTTCCAGATGCACGTCCAAGACATAGAGGCGGAGTACGACATGCTCCGACGCAAATGGATGACGGATAGACGTCAGGAACGACGAGAGATACCGGAAGGAAACGCAACAAGGCGCATCCGGTTCGCAGTCGACGACTTCAAGTCACCGACCTCAACGACGAGCTTGGTTCAACAAAAACCAATGGAAATGGCCGACCGGCCCATGTCTCCGGCTACAGAAGCTCGGATCATGGAAGCCATACCGGACACGGATGAATTGCCGAGTACGGTCGCGCCACATATAGTCAAATTGTTGGCTCGAGTAGCGGAACTCATCACAGAGATGAGAGCCCGCCGAAATTTCTGCGTCGACAACAGCCAAGAAGCGAACGACTTGGATCGAGACATCCTGGCATGGGGAAATAACGCTCGGTTCATACGACGACTTTGTCATCCGGACGCCCCCAAACGACCAGAGCTCGGCAACACCTGATTCGAACTACGTCATGGTTGGAAACCAGGGTGAACGAATATGATGAAGAAAGAACGGGACAAGAACAGGAGTCGACCAGCGTGGCAACAAACGCCATGGCTGAAGGTCGGTCGTCTCGGATCACAAAGATCCAGACGGCTCGGAAACCGAGTTTCGACTCAGTCCGACTTCCACCTCCAGCCCCACCAGCCAAACCCGACCTTGAATGGATAAAAGCAGTTAACACACAGTTACTGCGAGCGGACGCCGTCATCGTCGAACTGCGGAAAATGATGGACGAAACCGACCAGCGGAGTCCACAGTATTGTCAGATCGACATCAACCTCGGACACTTGGAGAACAACACCAAGGAAGCCCGATTTATTCTCCGACCAACAACAGTGTGGTCGGCCAAGAATCAGGAACGGCTACAAACATTAGTAGCCATGATTCAGTCCTTTGTAGACGACTTCTACAAACGGAAAGAAGCGGAAGAACAGAAGAAATCGAGGAGACCGCCATCCGCGAAAAAGCCAAAGGTACAACCTGTCAAACCGACACAGGTAGTTCCACCGGTGAGTCACCCAGACGAGCCGATGGACGAAGTGCCAGTCCCTCCACTTGAAGGCGATGACGAACCGATGGATACGTCGGAGGAAGTCGGAACAACGGAAGTAACCCGACCTAAGCCCCTGGAACGACCTACAACGTTACCTGGGCTCTCACAAAGAGAACCACAGAGTGAACGAACACCTGACGGTCGACTTATCCTCCAACCAGGCGGATCGAACTCACCGAAGTTCGCACGGAAGCCGAAACCGACGGGTAACATCGAAGAGCACGGACCACGAAGGCGGCTCTTCCCGTCGAAGTCGCCATCACCAGTCCCAGTCAGGACCAAGGAACAACTCTTGGAAATCCTGAAGGCAACCTCCGTCTTCCTTACCATCGGCCGAAGAGAAGCCGAGCCCGTCACGGAAAGTGATGGGAGCAGCCTTGTTTACTCCGGCCGTCCATAAGAAATTAGTCGGCCAAGCTAAAACGCTGGACCTTCAACGGATACTCTACGAAGCACAACTTCAAGGAGGTATCCGAGATCGGACCATGACAGAAGAGCAACAGACTCAAATGGCCCAGAAGATCCATGCTACCATCCAGGATAGAGACAAAGTCCTGAGAAGGTTGGTTACTTTGAGATGCGGAAAGCAGGAGCTACGACAACTCCCGCTGGATACGAACATGATCCAGACGATTCAGCGGCTCCGCAACCCGAGCATCAACCCGGGCGCTTACACATTGGAGATTCAACCTCGGCCTGGAGAAGAGGTTACCGAGAAGATTCCGATAACAATGTCGGATAGCAGCGAAGATGAGGAGAACGCGGACAACATCGACTCCGACGACTCCATGCATCAAAGGCAGCACCTACGAAGGATCTACGCCGAAACGGGGTAGATCGCCGGTAAAGCAGATTTCGCCGACTCGATCAGCATCCCAGCCGACTAAGCTGCCAAGTCAACCGACGACTGAGAAACCACCTAGGTTCTCACCTCGGAACACCCCAACGAAACCAAAGAAAACCGAAGAAGCAATGGATACAACATCCCCTTCGGAAGCGCGAGTCGGAATTACGGTCGAAACGTCACCACAAAGGGACGAACCGACCTCCGTTCACTCTGGTCCACGTCTAACAATAGACGAGTCTCGAACGAACGAGTCGATGACCGAGTCGGGTAACATACCGACCAAACGGAGTACGGCCAAGGAGAAACCACCTCAAGACTCGTCGCGGGAATTTCATGACGACCTAGCCCTACAACATGTAAAGGACTTGACGAGGTTGGAACAGGACGTCTGCATCGACATGGCGTACCCAGAGGATAGGGAACTCTGGCATTCGCTGAGAATCCGACGTGCCAGTATAGTCGGAAATACCACGGAAGCTCGGCGTGACCACGACCGACTTACCGAGAAGATGGCCGACGTGATGAAACGAATGGGAGAACACTACCGAGCGGAAAGGAGTCGACCTAAAGCCCTACAAGAGGCTACGCCGACTCAGCGCAAAGCCACCGCCCCGGAACCCAAGTCGACTAAGAAGACGGTACAGCCATCCGTCGTTAAAATGAAAGTTCCCCTTCCGACCAGACAACCTTCCGTTCAGATCGACGATGATCAGGACATGAAGGTCATCAACTCGGCTAACTCCACGAAATCCCACAAGGATAAACGGAAGGCCAAGAAGGAAGCAGCAAAACAGTCTGCCAAGCCGCAAGCGACGGAAGTCCAGAAGAAACCAGCTAAGTCGGAAGTCAAGCAGCCGGCTAAACCGCAGTCGGACTCCACGGTTAAGACGCCGAAGCCCAACCCGGCTAAGCGGCATAAGTCATCTGACGACTTGGATATTTCGGATGCCGGCCCACAAAGGACCGAGCAGAAAGAGAAGGCTCAGGAACCGCACGACAAGGAGGCGGTCGAACGGAAATTTAAGGAAGTCATGGAACGAACCGGCACAAAGCCGGCTAAGACTTCAGGAGGTCGGCTACGAAACCCACCAAGACCACCGACTCCGCCCGAACAATCTCAGCCTTCTACATCCAAGCAACAGTCCGATGTAGAATCCGATCAGGCCTCGGACCTTGAGGATAAGGATTCAATCTCCGACCACGGAGATGGGGATCCCTATGAAGGATTTAAAGGCGACATGAAAGAAATGTTTAACCATGGAGCGGACACCGACGAATCCCAGTGGCCAGCTCCAGACGATGTACGAGAGCGTCTTCCGGACGAACAGCCGGAGGACCCGGTCGACACATTAATCCGCACAGTCCGCGTACATGTCGAAGTCGTCCGTAGTATTCGGAGTGCCAAGGAAAATGGCAGGGACATCTACCAATCCCTGGTACAAGACTTGTCGAATAACATACAAGTCGAAGGCGAAACCGGAAAGTGGTTAACGCATCAACTCATGATGCAGATCGTCGCCTGGACCCTCGACTATGGATTAGCAGTCGCCGTCCACCGACAATGGGGACGGATGGCTGAACTTATCCAACCAGATCTCATCAAGTCACTCAAGAGTGCAGCAGCAAGGAACGCGGATGACACACCGACTAGAATTGCACGGTGTATCGGATACATTCGGAACCCCCGCGGATCGACTCTGGTCCAAATTGCCCGTGTATACAACGTGATGTACATGGACAAGAAGGGGAACATCGACGAAATTATCACGTATAGGATAGGCGAACGAATCGCGCTCCTGGTCGAGAAACATACTCTCCAGACGACTAATGCGGAACGCGATGTGCCAGTTCGGTATACTGTGCCAAACTTCATACCGGAACAACATCGGCGCGAATTTAACCTCCGGATGTCTTACGTCAACACGGACAAACCTCCGGCGGACACCGAACCGACTGAAGAATACAGTGATTCCAACGAACAACCGTCGGAAGACGCAGCCCAATTGTTGCATATAGCCCGGACGGCTGGACAGTCGTCACAAAGACGAGTCCAAGCCTTGACCCGACCTCGAGCACCGCACGAACCGACAACATATGTCGGCACGGCATCGGCTCCGGCGGGACGAGCAAGCACAGCCAAACCAACTCGGAGTGCGAAGGGACGGTTTATACCGAAGGACGTACAGTCACTTCCACCGTCCTCGCCTATGGAAATTTCGCCGGAACCAGAAGACTCGACCCAACAGAAGGGAAAGTCGAAGTCGACTAAAACGAAGTCGACTAAGCCGGCCAAGAAAAAGGAACCGAAGTCAACCGAGCTGATCTCGTCATCCGAGGAAGAAACCGAAGACGATGACGACGACGACGACGAAGATTTCCGAACACCCGGAAATGGATCGCCGAAGGATGACGACGACGACGACGACGGAAACGGTAAACCTCCACCACCGTCGAGCTCGGCACCTCAACAGCAGGCCGAACCAGAGATACCGGCTAAACAACCCGAAGAGAAGGATAGCGGCGACAAGGCCGACGACTCCAAGAGTAACGAAGACGATGGCGGAGTATACGTTCCTCGTCAGTACGGTAAACGAGTACCACTGACTCCCGACTCCGACCACCAGCCACTTCGCTCGGACTTCCATGAGGATATGATAGAAGTCCTACCAGACGACATTCCCCCACTGGTCAACGTTAGGTTGAAGTATACCGGCATTAAATCGGCTTCGAAACCCAAGCCGAGTGTCTCGGAATATGACGCCGGATGGATGTACACATTCGCCGCTCTGAAGGCCTTAGCTACACGTGGACCAAAGTTCGCCACACCAAGAATCGCCTTCAAACTCCTCCAACGCTGGAAGGTAGACGAGACGGGCGATTGGCGACAACTTAGTCAGAACAACGTAAGGCATTACTGCGACCTCGGATACCATGCTGGGAAGTTGATACGTACATACACCAGCGGAAAGCGGATGTATTACGAGTTCCCACCGGCTAAGAAAGACCCGGCTCCTTCAACATATGAAGGATGGATACACGCTATCCAAGCGTGCATGGAAATGTCCTGGCACCCTGATGGACTTACCCGCGGAGAAATACTCCACCAACTTATAGCGCGGTTTGAGTTCCAGTGGACATCAACGGAACCACAGCTGGTCGATCCCAAATACAAGGCCAAACCGGACACGATTGCCGGACGGAAAAAGTACTCCCTGGACGACGAACTAGAATTCGTCATATCGAAGGCACTCTACCAACAACGATTCGCCACTAACACCGATAAAACCCAAGGCGGTCAACGGTTTATCGCCTTAAATCCATCAAATCACCGACATGGACACTTACCGAAGGAACGACCGACCTCGGCACAATCGACCGAGTTGGCCGACTCGCACCAAGCAAGTCGGCTTGGGTCGCCAGAAGCACCTACACGGGAATGAGGAAACGCAGAACGCGTTGGGAGAGAGGCATAACCGACCTCCTCCCAGTGACACCACACAGGCGTCATCGACCAACAGAAGTCGATTTACCTCATTGGACGACCACAAAGGCGTCCTGGACCAGTTCGAGAACCGACCTGGCCCGACCGTAGTAATTATAGGGTGTAAATTATAGGATGCAACCGAGAAACGGTTTGCTGACTTTTGTTTTAACAGACTCGTACGGAAGAGCCCCGAACGGAAGCCTTCACGGTGGACTGCCAACAGTGCATGGATAACGCGACGAGGGACAACAACAGAGTGCCCTGCGCGTTGTGCATCGTATCCTTCACGAACGAACGAATCTCCGGCACTGGAGCGCAGCACCGAGCTCAGGCGGCGGCACTCTACCTAAATTTTGTCGCCGGCAACTTAAGCGCATACCGGTATCTAGCCGGCAGAGAATACCTGATTAACCAACTGGAGTCATACGAACAGGATAATCTGGCTACAATTCAGCGACAACGAGCTCGCGACCCGAGATGGGAAGAGACTCGACCACCAGTCCTAACAAATAGGCTGTTCGAGTACCGCCAGATGTTGGACCTGCAACGTCAACTTGACGACCAGAAGAAGATAAAGGAGGTCGATAGGAAGATCGCCACAATGCGAGTCCATCCACCACCGACCGATTTCGAACCGGAAATAAAGATTCGGGTACAGACACCCACACAGGGTCTCCCGACAGTCGGAGAATTAACTCCTACAATACGCGATGTTTTCGTCGGAGATCCGAACCGACCGATGACCGGCGCATCTATAACGATGATGATGAATATGCCGGACGGAACTCAACAGCCAGTTACCTTCACACCGGCAACTCAGGAACAGTTGATGGCAATCCCACACAGGGCAACGCCAGTGGTCACACAGGCCCGTCCAACTGTTTCTCAGCAGATTCCTCAATCCGGAACCCCTGGAAATCGCGCTCAACAGCAGCGCCGACCGAGCAAAAACCTTGCGGGACATGATCTTAGACACCGGATTGGCCCAGTTGATCTTCGAGACAGAATCGAAGCGCAACGAGCCGTAATCCATGAAGCGGGAAAGGAGCCAACTAGAGCTCCACCAGGGAAACGTACTGGATCTGGAGAAACAGGGATCGGACTTACGGTCGACTTAACAAATAAGTCGAAACGTAACGTCATCCCACCTGAACAACGGCCGGAAGCTCAACAAGCAGAACCACCGGCCGAAGTCCAAGCTGAACTGGCAGCTCAACAGGAGCAGATGGACGTCGATGTAGCCGACCAGATGGCACAACTGCCACAGGTGGAAGTGCCGATCCGAGAAGACCCTCGCTATGACCGAGCTCGACAACAAGGAATCGAGGTCGTCATGCCACACCCTACCGAAAGGACGAACCACATTATGAACGTCATGAATTACGAGGAACGGTACCGACCACAAATCTGGCGGATGGTAGAAAACCTTCGTCAATTCTTCGTCCGATCCGGATATCAGGCGCTGTTCGAACAACATCAGTGGCGGTCCGACTTCAACATGAACGCGCACACAGCGCCGAACGTTGAACACCCGTACACCAGATCGAATGCGTTGCCGTCGATGACCGACCCGGTCTTGCTGAATGTACCATTGTACAGCCCGGACGGAACACGTGCGAGCCAACTAGGAGCTCGGGAATACTCCCATGACGAGTTGGAGAGTGTTGCCCAGTTCGTCATTACGGACGCACATCCAGCTTCTGTAATTACCGCGGCTCGGGCAGCACTGGATTTAACCCAGTATCTTCCGGAAGGAGAAGTCGACACGGCCCAGGACGGAGTCACGGCATTCCTGCGATTTATCTTCGCAGCTCGACTTGGCAATTATTACTGCCATTATACATTATACGGCTTGTACCAGAACGAGATGATACCAGCGGCTGTGGAGACCCTCGTAGCCCAACTCGGCACACCGATGAGAAGTGTTATCCTAGCTGTCTGGATGCGTGACTTGCTGTACACCCACGAACGGTATGCGACAAAGTATGCCTTTCGTGAGGATCACGTAGATCCCAGCGACGACGCAACTCGATTCATCAGCTGGTACCGCGAGAAGAAGACTCTACCTAGCGGATTTAACTCGTCGCCCTACGAACCCTGGATGTCGGACGACATAGCACCTGGCGTACGACCATATGCGTTGCGACTCCGAAAACAAGCGGCTAAGGAATCGAGGAAGAGTAGAGCGGAGCGCCCAGGCCAAGAAACGGATGAGACTGACGAGATGTCTCAACGGAGTGGCCCGGCGACTTGCAAACCAAGGGACCCGAATATACGGCCACATAACCGACCTGGCCCGGACGACGATGAAGAAGAAGATTACTTCGGCGGCGACAAACCTGTCGAAGTCCCACTCAGTTAAGATCGAGTTCCCACACTGGAACTCGATCCCCCATTGGAATAACTTCAAGGAGGCATTGCCGAGAAACGGCACGGTCGAGAACCGAACTTCCGACTGAGAAACAGTCTAGCTGAGAAACAGCGCCGTCGAGAACCGACTTCGGAACGGACACTTTTCTTTAGTTCTTTTTTTTGGAAAATGACCAACCATGTACGCGGCGGACGTCAACGACGATTTTGCCAGAAAGCCGACTACACAAGTCGGCCGGATTCTTTGGTCGGACCCGGAAACGCGTGGTTGGACCCGGGTATTTCGGCTCTTTCACCGTACCGGTACGTCCCCCAAAGAATCCCCTGGAACGAGCTGGGCGACCGACCCCAGTTCTCAGCTTGGCAAAGACAGATCGTAACCACATCTGCTAACAAAGCAGATCGTCAACCACGTCCTGCGACCATCGGAGCCAACAGAAGCCCCAATCCGCGTTACATGGAGATTACTCCGGCCAACCGACTCCGGAGAAGAAACCGAGAGGATTACGCTAACATGGCGCGGAACACGTCGCTGCGCGCGTTCCACGCCATGTTTGCCAAGCACCCGTGGCCAACTTCGGAACCGGGTAGCCGAGCAGCCTTCACCATTGTAAACAGCGGAAATCCCTCGGCCGAGCCGCCAACAGTGCAGGAAGACTCGGACTTGACTAAGTACGGGAGCCGACCACAAAGGTCGACTTCGTACTTTGCCCATAACTTGGAGACATAATGGATACTGCTGCGCAAGTCGACCACAAAGGTCGGTTGTGCAAGCCGATCACAAAGATCGGTTTTGGAGACCCAAACAGTTCGACCCGCAACGATGCAGATCGTTAAAACCACGATTCGCTACCTTTAGACGACCACAAAGATCGACTGAGTATGGTAGCCGACCGACAGAAGTCGACTATGGAGAATGGATGGAAGCTGGCAGTAGTCACGTGATAATTCAACCGGATTCTCCGTTTGAATCCAGACCTACAGGCTCTGTACCTGGAGATCAACCGCAGTCTCCCCCGGACGACATCGGGTAAACCAGCCGATTCACCGGTGACCACGACTACGCGCGTCTTTGAACGTGCTGCCATTCCCTGAAGAGGAACAGCGACGGTGATTTGGATACTGGTGTACCAACGACTCCGCCGCGACCTGCTTCCCCATGTCTCCAATGGAACATCCTAGGCAGACCCAGTTAGAATACTTGATCTGCACCCCCTTAACGAACCCCGATGACGATGACCACCTGCCCGCAACAGTACCGGCCAGTCGGTCTTCGTCAGCGGCAAAGAAAAATTTTCCCGCGGACGTGAGTCGTCTACCCCCAACAGAAGCGGCTAGGCGTCACAGGTTCGCGACAAAACAGAATGGAAGAAACGGATTTGACGACCCCAGGGACTTGCATGTGCATGAAGTTTAAACCAAAGAGCTCGGCTCGGCAACCGGGGCCACAAAGACCCTTAGCGTTGTGAGTGAGCGCAGTGCATGATGAAACGCCAGTCAATCGGCCAACAGATGCCAAGGAACCTCTACCTCGCAAGACTCTGCGACCCGGAAGCAAGTTATTCGGATTGACCGACCTCAACAGTAGCTCGGATCCGACCTGGAGTTTACGTCAGAAATCACAGAAGGAACGGAGTTGTGTTGCCGAACATCCCTCTGCCAGTCCGAACTGACCGAAGGATGTCCTGACACCAAGGACCCGGCCAACTGTAGCCGAACGCACAGAACTCCTAAAATGAAGTCGACAACCATCAGACGGAGGTCGGAAGTAAGCGACAACAAGTCGGAAAATCAACCAGAAGTATGAAATCGACCTCCTAGTGGAAGAATTTAGCCTTTCGTCGGATAAAACACAAAGTTTTTCCGACTTGAGGAAGTCGGAAAATAGCCAACCTCCGAACTTGGACATGGATATCCGACCTCAAGCTGAAGTCGGAAGTGACCGCACAGAAGTTGGAAGGATACGACAACAAGTCGGCAAAGGCATTTAGAAGTCGAGAATCGACCTCCTAACGGAAAAATCCGACCTTCGAACGGATGAAGACTCAGTTCATCCGACCTTCCGAAGCCGACCACAACCAAATACAAGTCGGAAATCGGCAACCTATTCAACACGACGGATAGGATGACTGACCTCGACAGTAGGTCGGACAACAATGGCACACATTGGATGGAAGTCGACTGGACACTTCCATCGATGAAACTCATGAATTCCGACCGGACCTTCGAGCCAGTTCGACTCGGATTACTACAAACCAGGCTCGTGGTAGCAGATTGAACGGTTGTAACCGACCACTTTTGAACGGAACTGCTGTACATGACGACCACACAGGCCGCATGACTCACATACAGCTTTTTCCGATCTGGACTTTAGCAATTCGGAACATAGCCGAATTCCCCCTAGCCGCCGGTTGACTTACCGGTAGGCCGACCTTGGTCAAACCGACCTCGGTCCTATTCCCCATCCAGAGAGGATGCCCCGGCATTTGCAACCGCAACAGTGCCTCTCTATCCCGAACGGACGGATACGGGTCGGACGTAAGTGTTTAACCGTGCTTATCCGACCTCGGCGAATTTAACCGGTTACGGCGGGTAACCCGGGAACCGATGCCCCGGACCCAACTTACCGGATGAAAGTGGACAGGAGACCCCGTGGAGACTCAACTGCCCCGTGGACGTCATCCTAGTCGGAATAGGACCCCCGGACAGATTTTTGCATTTTTTTTTTAGTATTTCTCCTAACAAACGGAATTGTATTTTTCTAGTTCGATCTCTTTAACAGATCTGTTTTTGTAACCCCTTTTGCTCACTGGAATTGTGATTAAACTTTATTTCATACTTTCTTTCGCGCTGCATACAACTTTTATTACACTTTTCTTTCACATTGTTCTCCGTTGCCAACAGAAGCAAGAAGCCAGCCAACAGAAGCACTACCGGTCCAACGAAATGCCCGAGCGGCTTCCGGATTTTTCGGCCGTGAGTGGTTTCCACTCATGGGTTCGGAAGTGAAGAAGGGACGGTCGACCAGACACCGGACTCCCACTGCCAGAGGACGCGTACCAGCGACCCCACATTGGGTCCGACTGGAGAGTTGTGCGGTACTGGTGCGGTACCGAGTCGGAGCATCCTTCGCAGGAGCTCGGATTCCCGCCCAGAGGCATGTCAGAGGCACACGACTGCGCCTGGTGCATACGGCCCACCATGGACGTATTAGCACTCATGCTTGCCATATCGCCTCTCTCGCTGTACGTATGTGTGCTGCTGCACTGCACTCATATCCGCTGAAGCGGATATACGCGGCGCACACACTGAGCATACTTGCTCTCTCGTCCCTCTCTCGCAGTATGACTCAGCATTCATACGCTCGCGTTGGATTGAGTCCAGTCTGCGCATCATCACACAGCTGATGGCACACAGCACGTGCTTGCCGCCAGTTGCTTCTTTCACGCCTTGGCGAACGCTCAAGAGCTTTTTCTAGCATTCACTTGCTTAGCCATCAGTGCTTTTGGTTCTTGCATTCCCTGCTATTACGCAGTATTGTCCCTTTATTTGTCAATAAAGCACACTCGTGATCTCCTCGCGCTTGCCTGTTACAGTAAATAATTTCGACCACTACGAGTAGACAGTATAACTGAAAAGAATTTCTCAGCTGAAAAATCAAAAATCTGCCTACGCAAAACAACCCAATAAGAGCGTTACGTCCAACTTAACAGGGAACAACATCAACAAACACTATTTCATGTCACGAAGAATCTGCTGGACTAGAAACAGTTGCATAACGGCTTGTTTACAATCCGCATCGCCCTCCTGGACTTCCTTCGACTGCTTACCGAACAACTTAACTAAAATACTTCGGGCTTCGCTACAGTAATCCATATTAAGCGCAAAAACTTGGGACGCTGATTCTTCCAGCCTGTTGATCAACCGTAGCGACATCCGGTCTATTCCACTTTTGAGCACTTGCTTGTGGAGCGCATCAACGACGGACAGCCCGGCTGACATCAGTAGGCGAGCACGAAACACTGCATACTCCGGGTATATCTTCCTACAGACCGTTAAATAGTAATTATTTTCGCAACAGAAGTGCACCTTCCTGCGACATGCGGCACTAGCCCATCATTTCGTAGAACTGCAATGTGTGGATTAAGTTGTCGAAATAAATGTGTATGGTTGTTGCTACATAATTATGCTGAACCGACCAACGTATTTATGTAACAACAACCACACACATTTCTATAGACAATAATATAACAACACGACTATAATTTGAAAGACTAAAATAATAAAAACTACTACTGTATATACAGTTTCTGTTCACAATGCAAATTATACTGCAAAATGTTCGGCATTGCAGTCTGCCTGTTCAGTGTATTCACGTCACTAAATTAGTAGCCCGACAACAATTGTATAACAGCTGTTAATTTGGCCGCATGTTAGATATGTTTGATCCACACAGTACAGCTGTACGAAATGATGGGCATGTCGAAGTACAAGTTTTTAAGGCAAGGAAATTTACCGCACGCAGCCGATCAGTTCGTTGATCATTGTTAAGCCCTCTTCCAAGCGGCCATCGTTGCAATATTTCTGCGGCAATGCCCGACCGCAGACGAAGCGGATGTGCGCATCCGGCTGGAGGATGCCGGTGGCGTCCATCTCTTTACAGAGCTGCAGAAGCATGGACGGGTGGCGCTCCTCGGGGTGGCGCGTGATAATGGTCTCGTGCTGCTTCATGAACTGATGGAACTGCGTCAACCGGGCACCGTTGATGGCGCCACACTCCGAACAGGCTTGCAGTGCACGGCTGTCACTGGGAATTCGGTTCGTGCAGCCCTTCGTTGCGCAGCGTAACGGATTAATTTCCGCATCCTATATGAGAAGCCATGCAATCGGAATACCTGCACTTTGTTTTTAAAAAATTAACAATGGAAGTACTGAGCAGCGTTACATACATATTCTGGCGTGCAACGGCGACATGTACACGGACAACCCTGACGCTTCTCAAATTTAGCTCGACGCTCCGCTCGTGTCATGTCGAATGGCTGCTGGATGACACAGTATCGCAGCTGAAAGGGGATGGCATAAAATAAAACAACATCGTAAATTATTATGGTTCATCGACATTTCGTCGGCCGACACAATGTCGACCGCCACGAGCGCGCCGGCTAAAAAAACCAAACGATAACCTGGGAATCTAATAAACGTAAGAATCCTGATAAAACTAAGAAAACTGAGATGGTTAAGCTACACACTAGTTCGACGTCGTGACGGCTCGACATCGTGTCTGTTCGACGAAGGACAGTCGACTAATGTTCGTCAACGAAATGGCGGGTGACAAATTATCACGTATAGGCGGTAACGGTACTGAGTATTCCGCAATCAGTTATACTGGAATTGGATCGATTTTGCAACGGTAGCAGGCCGATCACGACGCAGGGCTGATTATAAGTCTTGTATGAAACAGAATGCAACTCACATCCGGAAGTCCCGTATACTGTGGAATGTCTTCCACGGCATGTATGACCAGCCGCCGCCCATAGTAAATGAGCTCCACATTGATGTCCCAGCACACCGGCGTCATCTGTCGTGGCGCCTGGGGATATACGGCTAAGCCGATCCGTACGCTGGGGCCATGAAGCGAGTCGAAAATGGAGCGGGCGTGATAGCGGAGAATTCCGTAGTAGGTCAGAACGTCCGCTGCTGGTACATCGATCAACATGGGATTCTCCGACTCCCAAGCCAATAACGTCCTGTTAACGGCACAAACTACTCAGAATGTGTGGCTCACAAATGCAGGTAAAACAATGTACTTGTACTTACGCTGGTGATATGGTTTGCTCGATTTCCGACTGCGCGGGATTGGCTGGCAGCATGGAGAGCAGATCTTTGGCAGAAATCCGACCCATTCCGGGAATGTCCATCATCGCGTTCAACTATGCAAGAGGGGAGATGCAAGTAGTTCAGAATCGTGATGATGACAGTCGCATTTTTCCACTCTTCTTGTCTCCAGAAATAACATTAGTCAAAACCAACAAGTTCTCACATTGCTTCTACCTTGATTTTGTTGGCTAATTTTGCGATAAACTCTTGAGGCACGTCCAGACTGCTGCTGTCCGAACGTGCGCCCGCTGTTTCGCCTGCTCCAATGTTGCCGCAATTCGCAGTCTGCAGCAGGGTACATTCCAGTTTATGCTCCAGCTTCCAGTCAGCCGACTACACAACAAATCCAATCTCATATGAAATGTGCCAGTGCTACTCGAAAACAAACTGTATCGTCATACCTGGCAAGCGGCGCTGCAGTAACGGTGCAGTTTGCATCTGGAACAGGTGAGTAGTTCCGGACACTTCCTCAGACAATAGGCGCAGCGTGTTTTGTAGGCGCTACTGTCCAGTATCCACACTAACGGATCGCAGCGCATGACAACATCGCCAGCCGCGAAAGAACGCACAGTCTCCTTTTCTTCCATCATGAATGGGTTTTTATAATACAGTATAAAGATCAATGGAACAAGAATACACGTTAAAATTAATCAGAGCACGTTAAGCAACAAAATTCCAGTGCAACGAAAATCTGATACAAATCATACAATGGAAATTAAAAAATTAATATTACGGTTAAAATAAGTTAAAGTGCGACAGTGAAGTACAGTTCACCGCACAGTCTAATACGCTGACTTGCCAGCGGTCAACGGCTCATGGACTGAGTGAGCGCCGCATATCCGTCGCCATCGCTATCGCTTCTGACAGATCAGTAATCGCGTTAGCCAAGCTCTGTATGCTCTCTTTCTCGTGTCTCCTCTCTGAGGCGGCTCTCTCCTCTCTAATTCAGTTGCGCAACCGGATATAGCACCAAAATTTTCTTCCACTGTGCCCGTGAGCAGATACGTACACAGTACGACGAGATATCTCGTATATAACTGATAAACGAATTCTTTCCGACCACTGCAAGCATGCAGATTTCCACAGGCTTACCATTTTCAAATGCAATAAAAATGGCAAGCGGTATGTTTCAAGACCAGTTTTGTTTCGCAGGTCTTTCCCATGTACAGTACCAGACCATCGACGCCTTTCCGTGCCAGACGGCAGCGGAATGTGGGATGGGATGAAAACTTATGTTGATCTTCTTCCGTTTGACAACTTGGGAGAAATTGCAGGTCGGCTATTTATTATTTGCTTACACATGACAGAAGCGCTATAATATTCATTGTCAGTACTTAATGCTAGTCCAAAGACATTAATTTTGACTGCTGACCACATACCGCAGCTCCGACATTTCGCTTCCTCACAAATTAACAATAATCAAGAGTCAAGACCTTAACAGCACACATGTATGATGTAAGCACCATTTGCGCTGCCTTTCCGCTGTTCACCGGTTCCGGTAGGGCTCCATTTCCCATTTCGCACTCGCTTCTGCAGATCAGTATTCAGTAGCAACTGCAGTTTTTGTGCTGTAGAATTCCGACTGAAACTTAAACCGTTTTGCCGGAATTAAGTACATTACTTAAAAAAACAGCACTATGAGTGCAACAGTTTCTTCCGCCCGTCCGGCAGCCTCTTTTTGTGCTTACCTTAAATTCTGTGTTTCCGTTTCGCTAACCGTTCCCATATGGAAGGTAGCGTCTGATTTAATAGCAATCGTAGTGGTATTGTAAGGTTGTTGCTTAACTGTTCTCAGAAAGATATGGTACTGCAGAGTGCCGACACGTATTCTTCTTGATAAATTTTCGGGCTATTTGTACTGGAGAAAAGAGTAAACCTTTTTGTCAACGAAACTATTTAGTTTTCCACCCATACTTTACTGCAAAACAACTCTACAGTAACAACAGTAATTTTCAAAACTACTTTTATCATAGGTACCATGTGTGTACAAAGAAGACTTATAAGAACGCCCGCACAGGTTCCGAACGGAAGAATACAATTATGATACGCTTTTCACACTATTTGCGGTCCCGAAAGGCTTTCTCGATGTCGCGCACGATAGCATGGGCCAGTGCGATCATACTGTTGTCCTTGATAGTCTCCTTCGAGTTCTCACCATACAACCGACGCAAAATGTCGCTGGCTTCGCGGCAGTAATCAGAAATGACAGCACACGCTTGGTCGGACATGGACTTCAGTTTTTGTCTGTTCTTTGCTGACAGCCGACCAATCTGCTCCTCCACGAGTTGCTTTAGACAGGCAGCAGAAGATACTCCAGCCAATGACAGCCGCATCGCGCGAAAATAATCGTATTTTGGATAAACGTCCCTGCAAGACGTAAACAAAACCCATTAGAAGAACTAATTCTCCAGACATAAACATTTTATTTAATTTACTTTATTGATCTTCTAGAATAGCAGCTATGCTTTTCCCCAAAACATACCGCATGAACACAATCAACTCCTGCGTCATCTTCCAGCCCTCCTCAAAGCGATTCTCTTTATACAGTATCTGCGGTAATTCCCAGCCGCACATGTAGCGAAGATGCGCCCCGGGCTGCACAATACCAACAGCGTCCAATTTCTTGCACAAATCGACCAGCAGATGCATAGCCGAGCAGAATCCCTCGGGAAAGCGTGCCTTAATGGCCTCGTACTGCGCCATGAAATGACGGTACTCCTTCAGCCGCTCCTTGTTCAACGCACCGCATTCGATACACGGTTGAAGAGCACGAATATCGCTCGGAATGCGATTCGCGCAGCCCACGGTAATACATTTCAACGGATTTATATCAGCCTCCTGAAACAGACAAAACTCTAAAACACCACTGGATAGAAAACTAATACACGGAGGAAATATTACTCATTAGTAGCAACGGTAGGACTTAATGCGTTTAACATAATACAAAACCGGTTTTTTCAATTATGAATGATGAATGCCTGTATTAAAATGGTACATATTGGGTCGTTAGATTGATGACCTACATATTCTGGTGTGCATTTCCGGCAGTTGCAGGGGTATCCGTGCAGATTCTCGAACAAAACGCGCCGCTCAGCTCGTGTGAGATGGTATGGTTCTGGCATGTTATTGTATCGCAACTGCAAAGAAAGAAAATTAATTTTCTAGCCACAGCTAAACCATCAGCACTGCAAAAAAGCTGTTTCATTAAGCTCCTTGGTTTGTGACACTAACTGACATCTTTCAGTCCGGTATAGTTGGGAATATCCTCCATCGCGTGAATAATCAAACGTCGTCCACGGAAGCTGCACAACACATTCTTATCCCAACAGACCGGCGTCATGAGGCGAGGGGACGCCAGAGGATACACTGCTATCCCAATGGGCGCCGGATCGTTCACCGTATCCAGGATGGGCACAGCGTTGTGGTCGACATTGGAGTAGTATTCCACGACGTCGGTTAGGGCAATATCCATCGGTCGGTTGGGATTAGCCGCTCTGTTGAAATCGCAACACTGCATGTTCCAACCAATCGTTAATCGTTATGAACGCAGCGGCACTGATATCTTACATTTCCATCGTGGTCTCCACCAAACCCAATCTGGGATGAGACGGTAGCATGTGCCACAGTTCCCGGGCGGATTTTCGGCCTATTCCCGGGATATCAGACATCGGATTCAACTGAGAAGAAAACCAAACATCAGCTCAACAGAAATCTTGATATACGAGTACAACCATACCGCTTTTTGCTGCGTGTTTCCAACGATGAACTCACGAGACGGAAATCGAAAAACAGAAAAACAATCTTACTTTGAGTTTATTGGCCAGCTTGACGATGAGTTCTCGCGGTGTCTTGAGGAAGTACTGCATAGAGCTGCCCGATGGTCCGCCCGTCGCTTCCATGCTACCACCCGTCGCGGTCTTCAACAGAGCGCATTCCAGCTTGTGCTCCATTTTCCAGTCAGCGGTCTAACAAAAAACCGGAAGCTGCTCAAGGCGTTGAATGAATATCTGCGCAAGAATGTACCAAGCCAGCAAGCTTTTTGTGACTCGGTACTGAGTGAACGACTGTCAGTCACAGAAGTAGCTTGTAAGCAAGGCAGAAAACTACCTCAATGTCATACCTGACAAACTTTGCTGCAGTACCGATGCAGCTTGCATCCTGAGCAGCTGCGCAGATCCTGGCTTCTTTGCAGACAGAAGACACAGCGGGTTTTGTAAGCGCTCCTTTCCAGTGCCCACACCAACGGCTCGCAGCACAGTACAACATCGCCAGCTTTGAAAGAACGGCTGCCAACGGTCTGCACAGTCTCCTTCGTCTGCAGACTCTCCATCATGAACTCCCGGGCTTTTATACAATATTACACAATAGAAAAATTCTGAATCGTTCGAGACCAATCTTACACGAAATGCAACGAAATAGTGCAAGAACCAAATCTAGCACGAAATGCAGTGAATCTGAAACGTGTCATCTAGCAAAAGCAGCAACGTCACTGTCACGCCCACCACGACCTACAGTATGTACAGGATACCAGGACGTGCGTACGTACTGTGCAGGCTTGGTGGTACGTGCGGTCGCCGTGCGCGCACTACTGCTAGGGGTTTCCGTGAAAGGGAAATGATTCTACAACTCTATAACTACTCGTTAATTTGAGTTGTATTTGCAGAGTTAAACTACTCATGATTTCAACTGATGTGTGTTATTTAAATTCTGACTGACAGCCTAGCTCTGTACTGTAATCCCTTCACTCCTGACTCGTAAGTAACGAATTTTGTAGGTATCACGCATTTGCGACATTTTGTTCCATTTCGTTCCCTTTTGTCCCCGTCGCGAGCACGGGTAGCCGGCAGGAACGGATGGGTGGATGTTCAATGCTATCGTGTCAACTAGGATAGTTTTTCAAGTTACCGCAAAATTTGCATCAATAACAAATGTGCAAAAGGATTAACCGGATCGATCTTAAAACTTAAATTGGGAAGTGCGGAAGGACTTCTTCAGTCACGCGCTGCGCTTCGCACTCTGAATTTTCAATCTCAAAACAACTCTCTAATAATGACATGGTCTCCGGTACATGGAAAACGACTCGGTTCATTCACAAATTATTATATAGAAGTACACTCGCAAAAACCACCAAAATGCAGCCGGTACAGTAACCTACTTCAGATACACCGTACACACTTTTCACGTTATTTGCGTTCAGAAAAGGCTTTCTCGATGTCACGAGCCATAACATTGGTTAGCGCGACGATAGTGATGCCTTTGATGGCCTCTCTCGAACCATCACCAAACAACAAGGTGAATATTTCGTTGGCTTCGCTGCAGTAATCAAGAATAACTGAAAACGCTTGGTCGGACAACGTTTTCAGGTCCTTCGTTTCCGCTGCTGACAGTTGGCCAATCTGTTCCATGACTCGCTTCTTTAAAGCTGTTGCAGTCGATACTCCGGCAATCACCAGCACAACAGCGCGAAAATGTTCGTATTTTGGATAGATGTTCCTGTGAAATGGATAGATTTTCCGTTGAATGGACTCGCATTTGTATTGTATTTTTTTCATCTTGTTTACAGGTGATTTATATAGTTTTGGAAATTCACGTACCGCACGAACACAATCATTTCCTGCATCATCTTCCAGCCGTCTTCGAAGCGGTTCTCGTTGTACAGTTTCCTGGGCCATTCCCAACCACAGATGTAGCGGATATGCGCATCCGGATGGAGAATGCCGGCCGCGTCCAGTTCTTTGCAGAGTTCGAGAAGCACCGCCGGGAGATATTCTTCAGGACAGCGCGCCTTTGTAACCTCGTGCTGCACCATGAACTGAACGTACGCCATTAACCGCTCATAGTTCAGTGCACCGCAGTCGGTACAGGGTTGCAGAGCACGGTTATCGCTTGGAATGCGATTCGCGCAGCCAGCGGTGATACATTTCAACGGATTTATATCAGCCTCCTGAAATAAACAACCGCTTGCCGCAATTCTGAAGTGGGAAGCGATAGTTGCTGCATACATTTGACTATGGCGACCAGTTGGTAACTCGGTCCCATATTACCGCTCAACGCACTGAAGATTTTAGCCACGTAAGTGCTTTAACTTTAAAGTGCCTAAAGTTCCGTCCGTACTAAATTTTTCGCGTTGCTGCTTTTTTCATATGCGATCTGGATGGGAACCGCTGTTTCGGGATGGTTATTATTGATTACGCACGCAAAAATGGATAAGAATAACGTTTTCGATGGTTCTCTTGCCGAAACGGGGAACTGACGACGGGCGTCCGTCTCACCACTGTCATTGTTTTCCGTTAAGTGAAACAGTACAAGAAGTTCACTTAACGGTAATTAACTTAAATTGGGACGCAGTATGTATTCTGCGCTTTATTAAACGTGGCCTACAGCAGTCAGTGCCACCATTTTTGTTAACTTCGGATTCGTATTTCGGGGAGGGTCACCATAAGTTCAATAACGGTACGGCATGACACGGAATGGAAGCTTTATTCTGTGGGGGGGCTTTTCAATCTGGAAGGGTCATTGATAGCTAAAAGATAACGTGATTCGTTTGAAGTGGAGCTTTAGTCGTACAGTGTATGGCGTACGTTTTGTATGCCGGCTACGAAACCGGGTTTTGAGATTGAAAACTGCTCTACTGCACTGTGGTACGACCGTATGAGCTCGAGCCACCCGTAAGTCGTAATTAGTAAGCAGTACACATTGCATTCTATTGAAGTGAAGTAGAAAGTAGTCCTCATTCCGCATAATCTGAACTTATTGGACCATCACAACAATTACGTACATATTGTCGGGTGCATTTCCGGCATGTGCATGGATATCCGTAAAACTTCTCGAATACAGCGCGACGCTCAGCTCGTGTCTGATGATACGGCTCCCGTATATAGTCGAACCGCAGCTGCAAGGAAAATATAAAAATACTAATTATATGGATGCTCCTGCACTTGAGACTTTTTACTGATAATCATTATCGGATGCAAGTCAATCAAAAACCTGTAACAGCCATTCACTGACGTCTTTCAGTCCGGTGTAGTTGGGAATTTCCTCCACAGCATGGATAACCAACCGTCGTCCGCGGAAGTTCAGCACCACATTCTTGTCCCAGCAGACCGGCGTCATCAGACGAGGGGAAGCCGGGGGATACACCGCCATCCCAATATGCCCCTTACCCTTCGCCGCATCCATGATGGGCATGGCGTTGTGCTGGATATTGACGTAATATTCCACCATCTCAGGCAAGGTAATGCCCAGTGGTGGATCCTCAATGGCTGCTCTGTACGAATTCAGATTTTTCTACTGTAGTAATTTCTCGCCCGGTCAAAATCAAGCGTTCTGAATGCCACAGAATGTACTTACATCTGTCGCGTGGTGTTTTCTTGCCCTAATTTGGGGTGAGAGGGTAGCATCTCCCACAGTTCCTTGACGGATTTCCGGCCTAATCCGGGAACATCGATCGTCAGGTTCAGCTGAGAAAAAAATTAATTTAGGTGAACAAAAATCGGGCAGTGACAGGGGCTACCTCCGGCTTGAAACATCTATCGTAATCGTTTATATTTGATAATAGCATAAAGTACTTTAATTCACCTTGATTTTGTTTGCCAGCTTCGCAACAAGTTCACGAGGTATTTTAAGGACTTGCTGCGCAGTGCTGTTCGTCGACCCGGGCGCTGTTTCCCATTTAGCACCAGTCGCATTCTTCAGCAGAGCGCATTCCAGTTTATGTTCCAGTTTCCAATCTGTTGACTATATGAAACAGCCCATGCTATAATATTCTGGATGAATTTCAACCCGATTGGTCGCATACTGTATGGATGACGTCTCGATATCTGGATAAGCGCAGAAGCTGCCAGTGACACTGAGCGGAGCTGACAGTCAGTCAGACACTGAAAATAACCTCCACCTCCTACCTGGCACTCAACACTGCAGTAGCGGTGGAGTTTGCATCCTGAGCAAGTGCGTAGTTCCTGGCTCGCATGCAGACAGTGAGCACAGCGTGTTTTGTAGGTGTTGCTGTCCAATACCCACACCAAGGGTTCACAGCACATGACAACATCGCCAGGCTTGAAAGAACGGCTGCCAGTTGTCGACACGGTCTCCTTCGTCTCCATGATGAATTCGCGACTATTAACAAATTTTCACAATGAACAAAAAGAGAAGCTACCACAAAGCGCTGTGAAACGAAACCAATTTTCCAGAATGTAAGTGCTTGTACTGAAAATCTGAACATGAGTACTTACTGTACTGTTTATTGAATATCGACTACTGAGGCTTGTAAACGTTATAACTAACTTACTGTAACGATCGGTTGGAAAAGGCAGACTCTGCGGTCGCCGTGCGTGCACCACTGGTAGGCAGTGGCGCTCGAAATTTCCTAACGTAACCGACGTAACGGAGAACTTTCCTGCCGGCACTCGCCTTCTTCTATCTTGGGGGGCGTTATGTTTGTGTTATTTAATTTTAGGAATTTTTTGTACTCTTTCGCATTTCTGGTAGTGGTGAATCAAACAGTGGCGTTGGCCGGTTTTGCTTTTTGGCGATGTTATGCTTCTAGTTCTGGCATTTCAACAGCGTTTTCGCATTGACCCGGCTTTTTTTCGTTAGGAGTTTTTCCGATGGATAAACAAATAGTGGTTGTCATCTCTTACTGCTTTCCCTCGCGCTCGAGTGTGGATATATGTTATTAATATTATCGCTTCATCAGCAGCTTTACAGGAATGCACTAAGGATATTTACTAACTGAAAATCTTAAATTACATGGGATCTGTTCTCCCGGAATAGTTGTACTCTTACTGCTTACAAACTGTACTCGGACAGAAGAAACCACGTGTACTAGCCCCTTCGTTTACTGTAGTCAACAATTTATTCGAGGATCGGCTAGGTGGCGGTCTAAAGGTAACTTTGTATTACCAGCGAAGTTTCTCCATCTTCTTCTTATAAAAATGAAGTCAGGACAAAATCCATTTACAGAAAACAACCGTGCACGCAAAGAATGCTACGGTTTTCGCACGGGCTACGGATAAGAAAGGTATCTTGGAATGCCGCGCACAAAAGCGTTGATCCATGCAAATACATATTGTGGCCTCCGATGGCTTCCTTTGAACGCTCACCATACAGCAAAATAAAAAGATCCCTCGCTTCTCGATATTAATCAAAAATAACAGAGTACGCTTGGTCTGATATTGTCAGCAAGTGGCCTACATCAATCAACTTATCGCACGCAAACAATCAATTCTGCATCATCTCCAGCCCTTCTCAAAGCGGTTCTCATCGTAAATTTTTGCGGCAATTCCCAGCTACAAACGTAGCGGATTTGCGCATCCGGCTGCAGGATGCCGGCAGCGTCCATCTCTTTGCAGAGATCGACAACCATGTGTGAGTGGACATCTTTCGGAAAGCGATTTTGATGGCTTCGTATTGTGCCATGAAACGACGGTGCTCCTACAACGGCTGTGGGTTCACGGCACCACATTCGGCTCAGGGTTGCTTCAAACTTCAAAAAATTAACATCCGCTTCCTGAAACGAAACGCGGATCGACTGAAGTTAACTCTGGCTTATTTTTATCTAGTTGTGTTACGGTTTGGAACTGTGTGATAGTACTTGCATACGACAGCTTATGAATAAATTTATTTATTGCCTTTCCTAAGGAGTGTGTTACAGATTTTAGTTACTGTAGGAAAGGCATGGCGATGTTGGCGTATGTAACCGTCTAAAACAATCCGGACGTCTCGAACGTTGCGGCGGACATGTTGGAAAGGATAGATGTAACGTTTGATGTTTGCACACGTTTGACTGTTTGACCGCATTTGTTGTTTTATTACTGGAGTGGCTGTTATCTAATAAATTTCCGTTACTGCGATGCCAGATTTGTTACAGATTGTGGACAGCACTTCCGGCACGTGCAAGGATATCCGTGCTTCTCGAGTTTGAACGACGCCCGGCTGGTGTCAAATAGTACGGTTCCACAATGTCATTTTATCGCAACTGCAAGCAAAAAACGCCCGAAATTTAGTTGTGACCGTCACATTCGCGTTTATTTTCAAAGCTGCTTAGATAGCTGCAACTGTTAATAGCACAACGGTGGCACTGTATTTACATCGTAGGTCCGGCGTAGCATCCACCGCGAAAATCTAGAAATATCCTCCACCGGAATATCCTCCACCGCGAAAATATAGAAACGCCGCCCGCGGAAACTCAACACCACATTTACATCCCAGCAGACTGGCGTCAAGAGGCGAGGGAACGCCTGAGGGTACACCGCCATCCCGAATGGCCCTACCATTCAATACATCCACGTTCGGTATGGCGTTGTAGCCAGTTTTTTCGTAAAACGCTAGCATGTCGTTTCGGCTCGGCAATGATCGCTTTGAAAGTATCAAACTTATACATATACTGTACCTTCCACTTAGTCAACAAACATTCCTCATGGACGTCAAAGATCTTTATAGCACACATCTCCCATGCGGTGTCCATCTGCCCTAATTGAGGGTTTGAAGGTAGCATCTCCCGCCCGTCCATCAGGCGGCAAAAACAACTACACCGAGAGCTTGAAAAGCGTTAAAGCCATCGTGGAGTGCAACTAATCGTGGAGCTGATTAAGTAAAAAGCAAAACAGTCGTTTTCGATGTGTTTGTTGCAATGTGTTTACAGATATATTCCAGCACTGCGATTTTAATAGTGTTTTTCAGTGCGATGACTGTGGTGTATGACGAACGACCGGAAGTACGTACGGATATCTTGTGATTATTGCTGATATTGTTGTGACCTTATGTACGTAGCAACCGGGCATGCAAAGCCTCGGTTACTACGTTAGTGTATTCAGTTGACTCTTTGCACTATTACGAAACAGTGATACTACTAATAAAGTATTAGACCGTAGACATTACAATGACTGCGATCAGAGCAATGTGCAGATTAGAACACATTTCTGCTTTGATGAATAATTTTTTTCTCGGGGATGGTGGTGGTCTGCATTGTGAATATTGTACAAGCTTGTCCGGTAATTTCCTACGTAAAGGTACAAACAGCACATATTTAGCGCTGAGTTTGTCCTATGGCAATTGCCACTACACTACGTCGTAAATTTGTGAATTTCGCTGTATTGATTCGTAAGAAATTACCGGACAGGCTTGTACCTGTACTGACAACAACGCAAGATACAGTTTAAGATCCAGAGTGGCATGCCGCCAAAATTAATCAGATTTTAAACCACCTATAAGATGTACTAGTACAAACTGAAAAAAACCACGTTGCGGAAACATCGATTTGGAAGATTCATTCTCACCACAACACTCATCAATTTTGGTAACGCATAATGTAGTCGTTAGTTGTACTCGTATTAACACCACAACTTCTTGTTTAAGAATAGCTGCACGACGTTCTACGCAGTACGCAACATGCGCGGTGTCCAGCAAACGAAGACCTGACAGTAGTGGCACTTTATCTACCAGATACAGTACATAGTGAATTCCATTCGAAAGCGGGGAAGGTTTATAGAATAGCAGAGTTTTCTTCCATGAAGAGAAATCAAAATCGCAGTCAAATGAATACTGCTCCACACCTTAACAAGGTCGACTTAGATCTTCGCACAATTCTCTGGTTACTTGCGGCCGTGAAACGCATGCTCGATTTGGTAAATGTGTGTAGACACACTTTGTATCACAGTCAGGCTGGTCCGAGCCTCCTTTGACTGCTGACCAAATAGCACAACCAAGATATCGTACGCTTCCTTACAAAAATCGAGAATACGACAGCACACGTGTGCCGCCAGTGCTTCCAGCTTGATTTTCGCCGGTTCTGACAGCCGTCCCATCCCTTGTACAAGCACCCGTTTCTGCAGAGCAGCAGTGGCGGCAGTTCCCGCGTTCATCAGGAGAACTGCGCGGATGACTTCGTACTTCGGATAAACGTCCCTGAAAATATTATCAGTATACCGTACAGCATAAAGATACCAGTTCAGTACCATATGTTATAACGCAATGCACCCGACGTTTGGCTTAAAACTACATAGCCAAGGAAGGCTGGAGGCTGGAATTCTTTCTGAGATAAGGCAGTTTTATCAAATAAACTCAATCAAGTGTACTTTTTTAGAAAACCAAAAAATCTAGACTGCTTTTCCTATGGTTTGGTAAGATATCTCAGTAAAGGAGTTCAGCTACAAGAGTGAGATATTACCCCTGACATTAATCATATTATATCATTTACAGTCGGAAGCCTTACCGCATGCAGTCAACCAGTTCATCCATCAGCCGACAGCCCTCTTCACATCGTCCTTCCTCAAGGTATTTCTCCCACAATTTCCATCCACACACATAACGGATATGCGCATCGGACTGCAGGATACCGGCAGCCTCTATTTTCTCGCACAGCTCCGTAATCTTGGCCTGGTTATGCTCCCGTGGTAGACGGATATCGATAATTGTGTCCAGCTGCTGCATGAAGCGCCGAAACTGCGCCAACCGGTCCCCGTTGAGGGCGCCGCATTCCGAACACGCGCCACGTGCACGACTGTCGCTGGGAATGCGATTCGAACAGCCCATCGTCACACATTTCAGCGGATTAACATCCGCATCCTACGGAAGGACAAACAAAAATAAATCAACAGCTAAAAACAATCATTCTGTCTAAAAGCGTCGGCAAAGGTGTACGTACATATTCCTCCGTGCATTTGCGGCACGTACACGGATATCCATGATACTTCACAAAAGCAGCGCGACGCTCCGCTCTGGTTTGGTTGAACGGT
This sequence comes from Paramacrobiotus metropolitanus, assembly GCF_019649055.1. NCBI lineage: Eukaryota > Metazoa > Tardigrada > Eutardigrada > Parachela > Macrobiotidae > Paramacrobiotus > Paramacrobiotus metropolitanus. The sequence goes on along the minus strand of NW_026570349.1, from coordinate 327,408 downwards.
TCTTGGACGGCTGTGTAACGCAGCTGGAAGCAATAGATTGTAACAATCTTTAGTCTCATCAATTGACTCATTTAGTACTGCCGTGTAGCTTGCGTCTTCAAATCTTCGTAAGGCTTGCGAACCTTATCGCAACACCAGTAAATGCCAATGTGGAAATTTTACCAGGCTTACATCTTGCAGTCCGGTATATTCTGGAATGTTTTCCACCGCATGCACAACAAGCTGCCGACCGCGATTATTCAGCACCACATTGATGTCCAAGCACACCGGCGTCATCTGGCGCCGCGATGCCTGCGGATACAGCGCCAGTCCGATACAGGCACTGTCCTCCAGTACGTCACACACCGGCATAAAGTTGTAGTGGATGATGCCGTAATACTTCAGGAAGTCCATTAGCGGCATGTCGAGTACCGTGGCATTTTCCGTCCCACTACCCGTAGTGATCCTTCTACACCAGCCATACAGATCTGCTGTAAACGGTTTCATGGATGCTGCAAAATAGAACCTACGTGGGCAAGAGAATCCGTTCGGTGGACGATTGCGCGGGATTTGGTGGCAGCATTTGCAGAAGATCGTGGGCTGATTTCTGACCCAATCCCGGAATGTCCGTCGTCGTGTTTAACTGGAAAAAAGCAGCGTATGGGCAGCAAATACACGATTAACCGAGCACAAACAAACACAGAAGGTCCAACGGTATATTAATTAAATTTTTGGAGTGGTTTATGGATATTGTTTTGCGAGTGCTTGATTATTATTAAATAAGAATTTAATAATAATCAAGCACTCGTTGTGATTATATATTATTACAATCCCAAAACAACGTTCATATATCACGCCAAAAACTGAACAAATTTTGTTCAACAGGTTTATCGAGAACATATTCCAAATAACTAATTTTTCCAAGAATGTGCTCTAAAACGTTTATAATGTAAATACACAGACCAATCGAAAAGTTTTGGAAACGTGGATTTTATTTCACCTTACCTTAATTTTATTGGCCAACTTGGCAATCATATCCAAGATTATGGGAAAAAGCGACGATTCTCCTTCAGGCAAAAATGCCACGATGCTTATCAACTCCTTGTGTGTTCCGCTGCTTTTGCTGCTAATTTTCTTCAGCATGGCGCATTCCAGTTTATGCTCCACTTTCCAGTCAGCGGCCTACCAAACAATTAATAAAAGTACCACTGCAATCAAGGGAGCGTACTTGCTGAATTTCTCCCGCCCTGCGTGCAAGGAGAGCGTAGACGAAACCCCCATCTCACGGGCAAAACAAATCCGTGACAGGTTAAACTCTCCATGGAAAACTCAAGCCACACACGACTTGTACAATATACCGACTGGAGTGATACTGTATTAGGTTATTTGAGCTAGTCAGCAACTCAGCGTACCTGGCAGGTGGAATTACAGTAGCGATGCAGTTGACATCCTGAACAAGCTCGCAACTCTGAGCTCTCCTCCAAACAATAGGCACAGCGCGTTTTGTAGGCGCTCCGCTCCAGGGCCCACACCAAAGGATCACAAGCTATGACCAGGTCGCCACAGGCAAAGCTTCGCCTGCCAGCGCTTGACGCAGCTTTTGCAATCGCCATTTCGGGAAAGAAGGTACTCAAGGTAATTTGATAACCGAAAAGGAACTCAAATAAGGTAACTCTGGGTATAATGTAACTTATGTAAGTAAGAAAGCGTATAATTAGCCACCACTTTCCCAAAATAAAAGACAATAATTATGCGATCTGCCAGAAACGGCTGGTGTCACGAAAAGGCATCAGTATGTGGTAATAAACCGTAACCGAAAGGGGTAACCGAGGCTGCGCTGGCGTACCATGTCGGCCACCATGGATTGGCAGTGTGGCCCAAGCTCGACGACGCTGCATCACTTGGCTAAGTTGACTTTACTGTTAAATTGTTAATCGTACAGTTCCTCGTTTATAAAATTCTCCATACAAATATTTAGAAAGATAAAAAAATTATTTTTCATATGATCACATCCAGGAAATTATCCAATGTACGTGGCGGATAAGTGCCCGTGCGCCCTCGATGGAACAACCTGGAAACACCAGTTTACTGGCGATATTGCCGCCACACCCAAAACAAATCAACTGGAACAAGCGGATTCTGCAGACAGTACGCACAAAGCATCCGGTCAAAAAAGCACAAAATGCGGGGACAGAAGTCCCGAAAAACCAAAAGCACAACAGTGAACAGCAAGCCAGGTCAGCGGAAAGAAGCCCGCCCTGGAAAATTATTAAGCCATCTCGCACTTTAAGCCAGTACACAAGTAAATAACATATGTACTCGAACTACCCATTTCTCGGTTCTCGAATCAATTACCTGCCTGCATCAAACTTATGTTTTTTAGTACTAGTTTGTACTTTCATGTGATACTTACTGAAGGTCCATCCACCCCATTACCTGCCTGTACAAAAACGGTAATGCAGCTAAAAATACCGCCAGGGGAAATGTAACAAGAAACACACTGGACAACGTCAAAAACATTATTTGCGGCTGAAAAGAGCCTGCTGAATGCGGCACGCTTTCACGTATACGTGCTTACAAGTCGCAAGGGCTTTCTGGGCCTCGTTGCACTGCGTGCCAAACAACTTAACTAAAATATCCCTCGCTTCTTCACAATAATTCTTCACCAGTTCACACACTTCAATGCTGGCCGTTCGGGACATCGGATCCGCCTTATTCAGCATTCAGCAATCGCTTTTCGAGCGCATTAACGGCCGACCATCCCGCTAAAGTCAGTTCACGCGCACGAAACACTGCATACCTTGGGTAGATATTTCTGCAAAGAGTTCTGGTTGAATAGCGAATGAAACATCATTGGTGATCGTTAAGGTGAAAACTTACCGCACGCAGACAATCAAATCCTCGATCATCTTCCAGCCCTCTTCATAGCGGTTCTCATCGAAGTATTGCTGCGGTAGATCCCAGCCGCAGACGTAGCGGAAATGCGCATCCGGCTGCAGAATGCCGGCGGCGTCCATTTCCCGACAGAGCTGCAAGGCCACGGCCGCGCGGCGCTCCTCTGGGTAGCTCGTCCGGATCTTCTCATGCTGCTCGGAAAATTCACGAAACTTTTGCAACCGGTCACTGTTGATGGCACCGCATTCCGAGCAGGCCTGCAGGGCACGGCTGTCGCTGGGAATTCGGTTGGAGCACCCCTTCGTTACGCAGCGTAACGGATTAATCTCGGCATCCTGTGGGAATATCCAGTAGCGCAAATTACCGAAAAAAGCCGAATATTAAGCGTAATTAATTAAAAGTGTGCAAGCCCGGTGATTTATTTCCTGCTCAAACGTACTGTAGAGCGAGAATTGCAGATTCATGGAATACGCTAAGCTCCATAGCCAGCCACTCCCCAATCTTTACTTTACGTTTGGCAAGACTGATCACTGATGCACGTCACATATGGATATCTTACACGCATCTTTATGTGTTTGCGAATTTATTACCATGATAATTCATTGTAGAATCAAATTACTTTTTTCATTGCGCTGATTGTAAAATAATGGATGCTTTCTACGCAGCAGAAAGGTGCTTAATAGGTGCTACGGACCTACGGTTACCTTTACGCAAGAAATCAATCAACCGGCTTGTACGTACATATTCTGGCGTGCATCGTCGACAAGTACACGGATAGCCATGGTGCTGCTCGAATGCAGCACGACGCTCCGCTCGTGTCAGGCAGAATACTTTACAGATGGTAGTGTGTCGTAGCTGAAAGGTGAATCACAGCATTAAGCACATCGCCCCAAGTCTCAACATAAATTTAAATTTGGTAAATCTTGCAGTGGTAGCGCATTCGCCATGAGCCCACGACCAGCATATACTAATTAGTGCTGTTGCGAAAAGGGCAGGAGACTCACTTCCGAAGGTCCGGTATGCTGCGGAATGTCTTCCACCGCATGCATGACCATTCGTCGCGCTTGGTAGTTCACCACCACATTGATGTCCCAGCACACAGGCGTCATCGAGCGCGGTCCGTGTGCATAGAGCGCCTAGCCGATCCGTGGGTTGGGGCTGAATATCCCATCGAACAGGGACCGAACATTGTAGCGGAGGACTCCAAAATAGGTCAAAACATCGGCGGCGGGTAGTCCGGTTAACATGGAATGCTTGGACTCTCCAGTGGATAATCTGTGAGCAACATCAGAACTGGGCAGGATATGGTTCATACAGGCGGGAAAAACACCTTACTCTGGCAACAGACTGCGTTCGATTTTCGCTTGATCGGGATTGGCTGGCAGCATGGACAGCAAATCTTTAACAGACTTCTGACCCATTCCCGGGACATCCACCATCTCGTTTAACTAAGGACCACAGCAGATGCAAATTACTCACAGCGAGCAGCTATTGTAGCGATGTCGCCTCATCTGTTTCTTTTGGATCTCACAAGTCAGCTATCACTTTGGCCAGAAAATTACATCAATGGAACCCGAAAAATAATGCCAATTACCTTGATTTTGTTGGCCAACTTGGCGATGAGCTCTTGAGGCACGTCGAAACTGTACCCCGCTCTGCTCTCCGATGGTGTGTGCGGACTGTGCGCTGTTTCCATACCAGTCGCCTGCCGCAGTAGTTTGCATTCCAGTTTATGCTCCAGCATCCAGTCAGCAGACTGCAGAAACAACCCCAACCCGGTAATTTTTCGACTATAATCATATTGTTGTACAGCGATGATCTCTGACCGTCCTGGTAAATTCGCAAGCGCACTCTTGTCAACGCGGTCGGAGGCCGAGGAAGAAGAAACCCTACCTGACAAACGACGCTGCAGTAGCGGTGAAGCTTGCATCGGGAACATGAACGCAGGTTCTCGCTCTGCCGCAAACAGTAAGCGCAACTACTCTCCAGTACCCATACCACGGGCTCACAGCACATTACAACATCCCCAGCTCTAAAAGAACGCTTGCCCAAGAGCAGCTGAGCCTCCTTCAGCTCCATCATAATTTGTTGCTTAATTCTTGCACAACGAACAGTTTTACAGCGATATTCTGCAAAAATTACAATATGTTGAAAAAATGCAGAGCACCGAAAACCAGATGCAAGGGATTATGGATAGAAGTATCGAAATTGATTTTGCACCGTACCGTTGACCTCTGTCCAGACAATCGTCTGTCTGCGTATGAAAGAGTACTGTAGTGATCGCCGCGTACTCGTATAAGAGGGAGTTTATAGCGGTTGCTACGACTTTGTGGCTACGTGCTATCCCCTCCCCCGATGCACAAATGCTAGTCTGTTCGCATAAACTCGTCGCCAGCTTGCTACACTTCTAGCTGATAGCAAGAAAGTAGCCAGTTCACAGCGGCTTGCTACGACTAGACGGCACCCGCCCGGTGTGACCGCAGAAGGCATCCGCCCACAGTAACGGCAGGTAGCAACAGCAGCGCCCGCCCACCGCTGCGGCAGCGGACAACCTCTTTTGGTGGCGGGTTACTTGACTATGGCAAGCCGATATTAGGCTTATGGCAAGCCGACATTAGGTATATGGCAAGCCTACATTAAATACATTATGGCAAGCCGATATTAGGCGTACTCGTAATATTGCTGTTTTCTGGAAATTATTTTAATCCGCTTTTAACTTTTTAATTTATTGTACACATGAAACATTTTTTATTTATTTGATTTGTTTCAAGATTTTATCTTTAAAATCTAAATTGAAATCTTTGAAAATTTTTTTGAAATTTTAAAAAAAATAAGTTCCAATTGAGCTTGAATTTTAAAAAAAATACAGTTTAACTTTCAAATTTAATTTAAAAGTTAAAAAAATTGAAGTTAAAATTTAAAAAGTTTTATTACTTACATGATCGTGTTTGTTAATTCGAACTTGGTTTCAAACTTTTTAATGGTTATTGTGTACTGTAACGAATTTCTCCGCATTATCTGTGAAGTTGGTATATGCATTAGCAACCTCAAGAGGTTACTACAGGCTTAACCATTGTCCTTACGAGCTAGCAATCTAGTCACGACTACCAATAGCATCGTCTGTTTATGCAGACATTTGCGCTACATAGTCGGTGCTACATAGCCAGCAACGTAGCAGTAGTCAGCCAGCATGAACTCATTTTGTGGAACTACTTGCTACCAAAACGGCTACGGGAGACCACGCCTACGAAATTGGTAGCAAGTAGCAAGTAGTCAGGTCCGATAAACTGCCTCTAAATCGCTGTCACTGCTTATCGCTGCCACTGCCGATCTGATCAGCAACCGCGTCTGCTGTACTCTCTCTTTCTCTTTCTCCCTGCTCTCTTATTCAGTTGCGCAACCGGATATACGAGGTAGCTGCAAACCGGGCACAGTCGCAAACCGTTTCATTGCATGATACGTACAGAGCAGAGACTGTACATATACTTACTTTAACTATTAAATATCGAAAAAATAATATAATTTTAGTATCTGTACGTACGTGTACCGCATTATTTAGTTAATTCAGTAACGTAACAAAATTAAATAATTACTGTATTATGATCATAGCTCGTTCCATAGTACACTGGTACTTACTGTACGTTATCACAGGGTCAGCCCTCAGTCGGCTGTCCGTGGTGATCGCGGGAAAGCGGTCAGATGAAGCTATGTCTGTTGAGGAAATTCCGAAAAAGGACGATGAAGCGGAATCGAACCGCTGACTACCGAGTGTGATCCACGTAGCACAGCCACTGTGCCATCGCCGCTGTTGGCAAAGATCAAGATACTAGTACTGCAATGACAAAGGTTTAAGGAACGCTCCAGGGGCCGGGCAGCGCACACGAGTCGTCGGTCCGTTTTAAGATCAAAGGCCGACGGTCCGTGTGCGTTGGCCACGCCTCTCCTACGTTCCTTAAACTTGAGGAAATACAGTATTAATTTTGTGCTTGAGCCAACCAGGTAGGGGATGATGGATGCACCACTTTTGCCTGGAAACGCGGAATGTGCCTTGCATGGGATGTGACCTGCGTGGACACTGTTGCTCTGTCCCACCGAAAATCTACGCCGGCCACCGCAGGCTCCGCTGCCGCGCAAGCTGCGGACAAGAAAGTGCGCTTGTATGCGTATCTAAATGGCAGATACGTTTTCGTACCGGTACCACTAGCGTTCGAAACACTTGGCCCATGGGGAAAGTCAGCTATCTTATTGGTTAAAGAAATCGGCAAGCGACTGCAACTTCATACGGGAGAACCTCGCTCTCATCTTCGTCAACGGCTGTCGCTGGAGATTCAGCGGGGTAACGCCGTTTCCGTACTCGGTACAATGGAGGGACCGACAGCGTTAAACGAGATTTTGTTACTGTGAATGTCTGTGATTTTACATGTTTTGTTCTGTGTTCAGTGTATCGTATTTTATGATATAAAAATCACAGAACACCAGGTAGGCGGCGGAAGGGCGGCTGCTGTATGTACAGAGGCTTCTCCTCTTACCACGTATTATTTGTACGGAAAAATTTAATAGCCGCTTCGATGTGGAATGTCGTCTTCAGATGGCTTCCTATGGCCAAGTGGCAAGTGATCTTTATACATAGGCGCGCAAGCCGTTTGCGCGCGCGAAATGCGGCGTAGGACTTGTGACTGTACTGGCTAAAACAAATCAATTCAACGTGCACGAAAAATAACTTCCTGGGTCATTTTCCAGCTCTTTTTCGTAGTGGTTCTCATCATACAGTTTTCGTGACAATCCCAACCACAGACGAAACGGACATCCACATCCGGATGCAGGATCACATTCACACAATTACCTATGTTATTCTACTACGGGAAGCCCGAATGGCAACGCGACGCCAACTCTACCCTCTTCATCTCGCAAAAACATACGGAGGCTGCTGGAAGTGCATTTACCCGGGTAGCGGAGTCACAATGTAGAGCAGCCAGTAACACTGCTTTATAAAATTTTATGTCATTCAGTAACCACCACCACTGACTTCAGCGTTAATCTAAATCAACAGTTTCTCGTTGGAGCCTCTACGAAATCTCCTCGGAAATGCTTCAAAAGATGAAGAAGATCTGAAGCGTTTTTTCGCTAATAGAAAGTCAACCCAGTACAGAACACTGACCACACCACACAGGCACACACTGATGCGATGTTATCGTTCTTCCAACTGTGCAAAATTTATCGAGAAAATCCACAATATTTTAGGGTCAATCGATCAGCAAACCCTAAGTACTCAGTAGCCGGCATAAGTACTACCGCGCACCAACAAACGACCAACAAAATTCAACCCCCAAAAAAACAGAAGCCATTCGGTAGCGAATAGAGCGCAAGCTATTCATTGTCACGGAAAGCTTTCTCGATATCGCGCACAAAATCGTTCATGCGTGTGATCATATTGTCACCCAAGACGGCCTCTTTGGAACGCTCACCATACAGCAGCGTAAAAATGTCCACCATTTCCCGGCAATACTCGAAAATAACACAAAACGCTTGATCCGATATCGTTTTCAGTTGTTTTTTCTCCGCTGCTGACAGCTGACCAATCTGCTCCACCACCCGTTTCTTTAAAGCTGTCGCAGAATTATATCCGGCCCGCGACAGCACGATAGCGCGATACACTTCGTATTTTGGATAAATATTCCTGAAAAGAAGACCGATATATGCATACTGAAGGCCGATATTTGCTAAGATGGGATCTGCCCGGAACTATTTCCGTATTTCGACGATTTCCGTATTCCGGACACTTTCACAATACGGACTCGCGTGCCGGACACTAAAAACATGTGAACTTCCGCGTTTTTCCACATCACAAAAACTTCTCAAACTTTATTACTTAATAATTAATAATAACGAATTTAATTTTTATTTGAATTTGTTGATATTGTTTTCGTGACGCTGTCCGCTACACTCAAGCTTAATAAATATATTACGGTAATTTAATGTCTTCTGAAACGGGTACAAGCCCGTTTGATACCAAGCCTGTGCACGAGACCAGTAGTAAACTAATAATTTATCAAGTTTACTGATGTTGGGACACCACACAAAGCACGAATCGCTGATGTCCGTTACGCGAATGATCAAATCCATGTTCAGAAAGTGCGTACGGAATGCAAAAAGCGTCGAAGTACAGATACAAAGCTTCGCATGCGCCAGTTCTTAAAGTGCGACGATAATGCGTAAAATATAAGCGACTTCTCACCGAGCGCAGTCAGTCATCTCCTGCATCATCTTCCAGCCCTCCTCGAAGCGATTCTCCCAGTAAAGCTTGCGTGGCAGTGCCAAGCCACACAAGTACCGGAGATGCGCGTCCGGCTGCAAGATGTCGGCCGCCTCCATCTCGGTGCACAGATCGGTCATCATGGCCAGCTGGGAATCTTTCGGACCGCGCATCCTAATGTCTTCGTACTGCGCCAGGAAACAACGGAACTCCGTCAACTTCTCCTTGTTCGAAGCCCCGCATTCGACGCAAGGCTGCAGCGCGCGGTCATCACTCGGGATGCGATTTGTACAGCCAACGGTCGCACATTGCAGCGGATTTATATCAGCCTCCTAAACCAGACAGATACGAACTAACCAAAGATGCCGCTGTGTAAAGCACAAGTACATTTCACATTATTTCATCGTCAGGACAGTTACATATTTTGGAGTGCATTTCCGGCATGTACACGGATATCCGTGCAGTGTCTCGAATGAACCGCGACGTTCGGTTCGGGTCGAGCAGAAGGGATCCTGTATGTCGTTGTACTGCAGCTGCAAGATATTCATATCACCCTATGTAGCACCAGCTAATAACAGCACAATTTAAGCGTGCTCAAACCTCGCTGTACCCAGTACTCACATCTTTCAGTCCGGTATAGTTGGGGATTTCCTCCACAGCGTGGATGAACAAGCGGCGCCCGCGGAAGCTCATTACCACATTCACATCCCAGCACACCGGCGTCATGAGGCAAGGGGACACCAGTGGATACACCGCCACCCCAATGGGTGCCATCCCGTTCAACATATCGTACATGGGCACAGCATGGTACGCCAGTGTTAGATAATAAGCCCGCATGTTTGGATAAGAAATGCACAGCTGCACGTCTCCAAGGCCTGATCTGGAAGAACCACATTGATCATCGACGGCATCGCCGAGGTTGTCAAAACTTGCAGTAAATGATCATAAGTACTTTTGAAGTACAGCTAAATAAATTTGTTTGTTTGTCATAAAGAAATAAAATTGACTATAAATTTAACAAAATAAATAAGATTCCAGCTTACAATTCGTCTGTTTTTTTTCCGCTAACATGGGATCAGGCGGAAGCATGTGCCAAAGCTCCCGGGCTGATTTCGCGCCTAACCCGGTACATCAATCATTGTGCCCAACTGGAATAAAAACAAAGCAGCAACAAATTAATCTTACAGCTAGAAATACACGTAATCTGAATGTTATTAGGCTGATCTAGCAATCAGGATGTCCTCCGGGCAGCCGCCCTCGGGGGTCTCCAGCGCAAGTACATCTTGCTCCTTCTCTTTAGATGCTGGTGTGATCTGACGAGTCACAGTGATAGTGGCATTCAAGGGGCAACGGAGCAAACAGACTGGCATCGTGTCCAAATTGTCAGCTGGACAAGATCATGGACTGTGCGGGTAATTACCTTGATTTTGTTGTCCAGCTTGGCGACGAGATCTCGTGGGACCACCAGACTGTAGTGTGTACTGGTCCCCGATGTCTCGCGATCCGTGTTCATCATGATGCCCGTCCCGGTCGTCTTGAGCAGGGCGCATTCCAGTTTGTGCTCCACCTTCCAGTCAGCAGACTGAAGCATACCGTAGAAACAGTTCTTGTTATTAATACGACAGTAAATTCGTTCTGGCAGGCGCAACGCGAACGCGACCTCTGATCAACATGGAACATAACATTCGGTTACCTTCCTAGTTGTACCTGGCACGCCACGCTGCAGTATCGATGCAGTTTGCATCCCGAGCAGGTGCGCAGTTCCTGGCCCTCCTGGAAACAATAGGCGCAGCGTACTGGGTAGGCATTACTCTCCAGTACCCACACTAAGGGATCACAGTACAGTACGGTGTCACCAGTCGCGAAAGAACGTGGCCCAATGACAAAGCCCTTCTGGTTCTCCATTGATACGGGAAGAAGCCCGCCAGATGAGGACCGATTAACGATAATGCGGAACAAATTATTTACCGAAATACGGGAGTAGGGAACGGCAAAATCGTAACATGTGTGACGTGTCAATGGTGCCATCAAACTAGTCCCGACTCCCGAAATAATTAATGAACCTGTGCCGCTGTGCGATTTGAATTTTGATACAGTAAGGGATCGTCTCATATCTATAGCGAAACTAGCTTCCGTACAGTACCCCACCGTCCCAAAACAGCAGATACGGGATACGGTATGCCGGTTTTCGATTCGCGCATCTGGTTTCCCATGAAAAGATTCGGACAGGTACGCAGCGTATCCCAGAGCGTCCCGTATTCGCAACGGGTAGATACGATGCTTCGCGCAACGTATCTCGTAACCTGTACTAACCCTGCGTCTCATATCAAGCGGAAATGGTGAGCGCCTTTTTTTCAAACCGTCGAAAACAAAGAAAAACGATACGGTACGCGAAGCCACCTCCAGAGGTGGCTTTCCCTGGTATCTCTGTTATAAAAATTTTATAACTTTTTCGTGTAATCACTGGAATGAGATTTCATTTTCTTTCGTGTTTATGGAAAATTTTTCAAAATGGAGTACGATTCCATTTCTTCGGATGACGAAGCCGAAAGCACTACGAACACTGTGGGCGCTGTATGCATGTCCGTTTGTAGTGTGATTCAGAACTTATTTGGGGGCTTAAAAGTTAAAACACTTGAGTGCGAAGGGACTTGTCTCGCGGGGATAACGAAAACGTTAATCGGCGAGAAATTCGTTCTGCTGCACAGAATCTCTACAACCGTTATCCTGGGCGATTGTTTTTGGAGACGTACCACATTAATCCGGATGTGTTTCGTGTAATTGTGGAAAAATTACGGTCTTATTTTGAACGGAGTACTACGAAAAAACCTTATGCAATAGAGTGCAAAATAGCTGCCTGCATTCTTATGCTAGCACATGGATCGTCGGTACGGTCTCAGTGTGAACTCTCAGTGGATGCAGATTTGTCGCTATTAATAATTATCGATATTCGACAGTTACAGGAAATATTGAAGGGATGCTGGACGTAAAAATGACAGCAAGAGCGGCAATCACTTTAATACACTTTAATTACCTCAAGTCTCAAATCACAAGGCAAAACCACCCGCCTTCAAAATCGATCGCAAAACGCAAAACTTAAACTTCAGACGTGTAAATAATTCTCCAACAAGTGTCTTATCTTTGCAAATTTATACTTCAAGTGATACCTAAATCAGGCCACTTTCAACCAAAAAATATAATAATAACTTTGAAAGATTTTGCCCGAACTTCGACGTTAAAAAGCGAGAACGTACGGACTGATAGGTTCTTGTACAGAAAACGTTATGCGCGGCAAGATGCGATCGAAGCGATGAGACGCAAGTACAGCGATACGGCAACAAAGCTACAGATTCGATACAGGAAACCGATAGCGAGCACAGTTTCGATGCGCGTAGCCTGTACTGTACCTTGCTGACGCGCACCAAAGACTGTCCCATTTCTGTACCATAACGAAACTAGCTACGGTACTGTATCGTAGCGCGATACGCTATAGATATGAGACGATCCCTAAGTACTGAAAGGCAGTGCTGTCAACGGCTACGAGCGTGTATGTGCACCCAGTGCACGCCATTATGTTTACCGTGGCTGCACCGCTCGGGAGGCAGCTGTGTTCCAATTTTGCGGTTTGCAGACTGCTCAAGCAACTGAAGCAAGCATTCGCACTTTCGCATGGTCAGTAGATGTATTCGTTTTTCTAACGATTCTTGCTTATAAAAGCGCCATTTCGATATGCTTGATGTTCTACGTAAAAATCTACGTACTGTAAAATGTGCGGTGTCCAGCAAGGGGAGGCCTGAGAGCGGAGCCACTGTATCTACCAGATACAAAACAAAGCGGGAAAAAAATCTATAAAATGGCAGAGTTTTCTTCCGTAGAGAATAATTAAACAACGCAATCAATTGAATACTGTTCAAAACATTAGCAATGTCGGCTTAAATCTTCGCAAAATAAAGCAGCAATCCTCTGGTTACTTGCGGCCGTGAAAAGCCTGTTCAATACGGTATAACTGCGCAGACACTCCCTTCAGTACAGTAATGCTGGTCCGAACCTCCTTCGACTGCTTACCAAACAGCACAAGCAAGATGTCATAGGCTTCCTTACAATAACCAAGAATCCGACCGCCCATGTATGCCGCTAACGCTTCAAGTTTGCTTTTCGCCGGTTCCGAAAGCGGTTGCATCCCTTTCAGCACTCGTTTATCCAGAGCGGAAACGGCCGCCGTTCCTGCAGTTATCAGGAGAATAGCGCGAATGACTTCGTACTGCGGATAAACGTTTCTGAAAACAAGCACGTGCGTGTATTTAATATCATAAAGATGTAATGTTCAATAACCACATATTGTAATGTTGATCTACCCGTAACATATTGTTTGGTTCTAGAATTGTGTACTTCGCTGTTTTTTGAACTCCGGACACTGTTACAATACGGATTCTATCAGAGACACGAAATTTATTCTCGTATACAAATTTTTATAAATATTAAATATCGCTAAATTAATTTTGAAAAGCTTTTTACGTGTGGACTGTGGAACAACGTCTGGTAAGATAAGTATGTCCATTTAAAGAAGCTCGGTTACTGTATCTGTAGTTACATACATAACGCTCGTTAATATTATTCACAGGCCTTACCGCATACACTCAACCAGCTCATCCATCAGCCGACAGCCCTCTTCACATCGCCCTTCCTCCAAGTATTTCTCCCATAATTTCCATCCATACACGTAACGGATATGCGCACCCGATTGCAGGATACCGGCAGCCTCCATTTTCTCGCACAGTTCCGTGATCCTGGCCTGGTTATGCTCCCGTGGGTGGCGGATAATTGTGTCCAGCTGCTGCATGAAGCGCCGAAATTGCGCCAACCGGTCACCGTTGAGGGCGCCGCATTCCGAACACGCAGCACGTGCCCGACTGTCGCTGGGAATGCGGTTCGTGCAACCCATCGTCACACATTTCAGTGGATTAATGTCAGCATCCTACGACAGGATAAATTAAAATAAGACAACAGTTATATATCGCAACTTGTTATCATTATTATTATTGCAACTGCAGTAGCCCAACTGCATTAACGCAGGCGAGACGGAGACATCAACAAACGTCGGCAAGTTGTACAGCACTTACATATTCCTCCGTGCATTTGCGGCATGTACACGGATAACCATGATACTTCTGAAAATCAGCGCGACGCTCCGTTCTGGTTAGGTTGAACGGTTCCTGGACGGCGGTGTATCGCAGCTGGAAGAGACAGTTTGTAACAATTTCGCCTCACACATTGACTCATTTATTACTGCCGCGTAATATGCGTTTCTAAATCTCATTATCTCCGTCAGGCTTGCGAGCCTTGTCGCGGCGCCAGCAAATAAGTAATACAACGTAGAAATTTACCCAGCTTACATCATGCAGTCCGGTATATTCCTGAATGCTTTCCACAGCATGTACAACCAGCTGTCGTCCGCGGCAGTTCAGCGCCACATTGATGTCCAAGCACACCGGCGTCATCTGGCGCCGCGATGCCTGCGGATACACCGCCAATCCGATGCAGGCACTGTCATCCAGCACATCACATATCGGCATAAAGTTGTAGTGGAGGATTCCGAAGTACTTCAGAAAGTCCATTACCGGCAGGTCGAGTACCGTGGCATTTTCGGCCCCACTAAAGGACATTCTACGAACAAAAATGCGCTTGTTTGTAGACCATGCAGATCTGCAAAAAATTTCTGAAATTCCGAAGCATGCTGCAAGCATAACCTACGTTGGTAACATTATCCGTTCGGCTGCCGCGTGCGCGGGATTTGCCGGCAGCAGGAGCAAAAGATCGCTGGCTGATTTCGGGCCCAGTCCCGGAACGTCCGTCGTCGTGTTTAACTGTGAAAAACAACGGCATATCGACAACATGCAAACGGTAAACCGACCACAATTGCAGAAGGTCCAACGGTTTAATGAATAGTTTTATTGAGTGATTTATCAATGTCAAACTCTTACGTCTTACGCTGGGTAACGTAAATGCACAGATCGATGGAAAAGTTTTGAAACAAGGATCTTATCGAATTTCATCGTACCTTAATTTTATTAACCAACTTGGCGATCATATCCATGATTATGGGAAAGAGACACGATCCTGCCTCAGGAAGAAGCGCCAAGATCCCCGTCAGCTCCTTGTGCGATTGGCTGCTAATTTTCTTCAGCATGGCGCATTCCAGTTTATGCTCCACTTTCCAGTCAGCGGCCTACACACCAACCACCACACAATTATTACGAGTACTGCAAACCTGAGAGCGTTCTCGCTAAACCTCTCCCTCCCTGAGTGTAAGCACACTGTCGACGAAACACCCCATCTCACGGGCGAAACAAATCCGTGGTGGATTAAAATTGCACATGGAACAGTGAAGACACACTGTACCTACTACCTAGTACTTGTACAATATAACGAGTTCGTCCTCTCTTGCGCCACAGTTGCATGGTATTAGCGTTGTTCAAACAAGTCAGCAACTCAGCGTACCTGGCAGGTGGAATTACAGTAGCGGTGCAGTTGACATCCGGAACAAGCTCGCAGTTCCGAGCTCTCCTCCAAACAAAACGCACAGCGCGTTTTATAGGCGCTCCGCTCCAGGGCCCACACCAAGGGATCACAAGCTACAATCAGGTCGCCAGGTGCAAAGCTTCGCCTGCCAGCGCTTGGCACAGGTTTTTGAATCTCCATTGCGGGAAAGAAGACGCTCAAGGTAATTTTATCATCAAACGGAAAATCACGTTAACTTGGGATATAAGTGAGAAAGTGTATAGTAGTTTAACCACAAAATCTAGTACTACTTCCAAAATTACAATACGCTATCCGCTATCTGCAACTGCAAGAAATGACTGGTGCCCGAAAGGCTTAGTGGTAAGGAACTGTAGCCAACGGGAGTTCGCCGAGGCTACGCTGGTGTACCATGTCGGCCACCATGGGTTGGCACTTGGCAGCGTGGCACAAGCTCGTCCACGCTGCATCTATTGATTTAAATGTTACATAGTCTAAATCAACAATTCGTAGTTTACGGCAATCTTCGTAAAAATATTTGAAACGATGAAGAAAAAATATTTTCCAGATCTAGCAAAATAATATCCACAGTACATGGCAGATAAGTCCCCATGTACGGTGGTCAACACAAAGTAGAGAAATTACACAACATCCTGGATTGAACAACCCGGAAACAGCAATTTATAATTGTCGATGTTGCCGCCACACCCAAAAGGTCGAAGCCAATCAACCGAAACAAGCGGACTCTGCAGCCAGTGCAACTGTGCCACATGATCCGGTCAGAAATACACAAAAAGCGGGGACGGAGGTCCTCAGAAACAGTAAAGCACAACAGCGAAAACAAGCCAGGTGGGCAGAAATGAAGCCCGCTCTGGCAAAACATTAAGCAATCTCGTAGCACGGAATTCAATAACGTACTCGGGAACGATTCCTCGGTTCTCAAATCAATTACCGGCCTGTACAAAAACAATAATGATGCTAAAAAGACCGCCAGGAGAAATGTAACAAGAAACACACTGGACAACATCAAGAACATTATTTACGGCTGTACAGAGCCTGCTGAATGCGGAACGCTTTCATATATACATGCCCACAAGTGGCTAGGAATTTCTGGGCGCCGTAGCACTGCGTGCCAAACAGCTTCGCTAAAATATCCTTCGCTTCTCCACAATAATTCTTCACCAGCTCACACACTTCAAGGATGGCCGATCGAGACATCGGAACCGGCCCAATATTCTGCATTCGCTTTTCCAGCGCATCAATGGCCGACCATCCCGCTAAATTCAGTTCACGCGCACGGAACACCGCATACTTTGGGTAAATCTTCCTGCAACCGTCACTTTTGATTATCTGTGTCTACGATCACTCGTCATATGCCATCTTAAGACGGGAAAACTTACCGCACGCAAACAATCATTTCCGCGATCATCTTCCAGCCTTCTTCATAGCGATTTTCGTCGAAGTATTTCTGCGGTAATTCCCAGCCGCACACGTAGCGGAAATGCGCATCCGGCTGCAGAATGCCCGCGGCGTCTATTTCTCGGCAGAGCTGCAAGACCATGGCCGCGCGGCGCTTCTCCGGGTAGCTCGTCCGGATCTTCTCATGCTGCTCGGAAAACTCACGAAACTTCTGCAACCGGTCACTGTTGATGGCACCGCAATCCGAGCAAGCCTGTTGTGCACGGCTGTCGCTGGGAATTCGGTTCGAGCAGCCCTTCATTACGCAGCGTAACGGATTAATTTCGGCATCCTGTGGGCATATGACGCATATCCATAACGCAAATTACGGCAAAAAGCAGAGAATTAAGGTCAAGTGACCAAGAGCGTACAAGCGCGAGGATTTAGTATTTTCATGCGCAAAAGTACAGCGAGAAGTACAGATTCATGGGTTACGCATACCGCGGCCCGCCACGCCACGCGCTTTATAAAATTTACTCATTGCGCTAAATAATTGTAGTGTACTGGCTACTTTCTTAAGTAGAGCGGGCCAGCAACACGGGCATTTACGCAAGAAATCAATCAACCGGCTTGTACGTACATATTCCGGCGTGCATCGTCGACAAGTACACGGATAGCCATGGTGATGCTCGAATGCAGCACGACGCTCCGCTCGTGTCAGGCAGAATACTTTCAGGATGGTAGTGTGTCGTAGCTGCAAGATGAACCATAGTATAAGCCCATTATAGTGATGAGTCATCACTGGTACCTAGAAAATGGCTACTTATTGGCAAGTACAGATATTAACATAAATTAATTATTAAATTGTTATAAATAAATAAATAATAATAATAATTCAAATTAAATTTTTAAAAAAAGTAAATTGATATTAATTTCTTATTGTTATTAATTATCACATTATACTTTGTTACATTGTTAAAATTTTGTTTTACATTGTTAAAATAATACCATGATTAACCATACCAGGGCCTATCCCTGCACACCTTACAATTAGCTAAACTGCGATTTGTTTTCAGCTTATAGATTGTTGCAGCGTGCAAAGTTATGGACGTTCTGAAGCTTAAAGGAACCCAGAGAATTTCTTAAAACCAAAGAACGCTTTAAGGACTCACATCTGACGGTCCGGTATACTGCGGAATGTCTTCCACGGCATGCATGACGGTACGTCGGGCTTGGTAGTTCACCACCACATTGATGTCCCAGCACACCGGCGTCATCGAGTGCGGTCCATGTGGATACAGCGCCAAGCCGATCCGTGGGTTGGGGCTAAACAGCCCATCGAACAAAGACAGAACGTTGTAGCGCAGGATTCCAAAATAGGTCAACACATCGGCTGCAGGTAGATCGATTAACATGGAATGCTTGGACTCTCCAGCGGATATTCTGTAAACAGCATGATCCGTTCAGAACCGGGCAAGATATGGCTGATACATGTGGGAAAAAAGCACCTACTTTGGCAGCAGACTGCGTTCGATTTCCGCTTGATCGGGATTGGTTGGCAGAATGGACAGCAGATCTTTGACAGACTTCTGACCCATTCCCGGAACATCCACCATCTGGTTTAACTAAGGACCACAGCAGATGCAAATTACATTGAGCAGCCATTGTACCGATGCCCCGCAACCACTTCATCACTTCCGTTTAGATCTCAACTATCACGTTAGCCAGAAAATCACACCACTGGAACCCAGGGGCGTTATAGAAGTGTTGCCACAGGTGACTTTTGATCACGTGACAAGAGCTGGTGGAGCGGAAGCGATTTCCCCGTAAGCTGCAGCGCTATTGGGTCCATGTTCGCACCTCCATTGCTCACCAACCAAATAAAGTTTTGATAAGCAGATTGTGTCAAAATAATTAGCATACAGGGATAATTTGCAAAAGGGGAACGTAGAAATACAGATTTCTGCGGCACCAAAGTTATAGCTACAAACAAATTTCCTAGTTACCCATACTGCCGCGCA
Organism: Paramacrobiotus metropolitanus; assembly: GCF_019649055.1. Classification (NCBI taxonomy): domain Eukaryota; kingdom Metazoa; phylum Tardigrada; class Eutardigrada; order Parachela; family Macrobiotidae; genus Paramacrobiotus; species Paramacrobiotus metropolitanus. Next base: position 308,346 of record NW_026570349.1, on the reverse strand, counting down.
TTTCCGGTTGAAAATGCCTATATTGGCTGCAGTTGATTATTTCTGTTGGCGCTTCGGGTAAATTCGCTGTCGGTTTTGCCACGGTTCGGCTTTTTTTTCGGTTCGTGACGTCACGAGCTCTGTGGCAACACTTCTATTGGGGTGGTGTACCAAACCGAAAAATGCCACATTTACCTTGATTTTGTTGGCCAACTTGGCGATGAGCTCTTGAGGCACGTCGAAACTGTACTCCGCGCTGCTGTCCGGTGGTGTTGGCGCAGTTTCCATACCAGTCGCCTGCTGCAGTAGTGTGCATTCCAGGTTATGCTCCAGCTCCAAGTCAGCAGTCTATACAAACAATCCCAATCGGTAATTTGATGTAGAGATGGCAGCGGCTGGCTGAAAGCCGGCTAAGCCGCGGCTTAGCCGGCTATTAGCCAGCCGGCTGAGCATTTTTGGGAGCCGTAGCCGACGACAGGCCGGCTGTCTACGCCGGCTAAGGATTCCAGCCGGCTGAGGCTTAGCCGGCGGCCGCTTCGGCTAAGCGGCTTGCGCGGCTGCATTGTCGTGCGACTGGCGCATTCGAAAAAACGCACGGCGCATTCGCCGCATCGACGCACGATTCAAGTCTGCGTAAATTCTGCAGTTGCACTGCATGCTGCTTGGGCAGGAATTCCCGAATCACAAATGCAGAATGCTAATACTGAGATTGCTACTGTGAGTCTGCGGCTGTCGCTGTACGGTTTGCGTGAAAGCAAATGCATTGAACGCAATATGAGCTGTTTTGTCACGCAGTTTTAATTTTCTTGATCAGTGCAAAACAGTTATTAGTATGCCTTTTGGAGGCCCCCGTTGATGCAAGAAATTGCAGAAGATGCCGCGGAAGACGCTACACGGTATAACTATCGTACTGCCGACACAGAAGACGATATCCAACCACCAGCGACTCCGGGTTCTACGATCGATGCCACGGCAGTTTCTTCCGCACCCGCCCCCGATACAGGAATTCCAGTTAAAAAGCTGGTCTTATCCAATACTCGTTATTGCTTATCCCATACTCGTCGCCGTAGACTGCAGTTACGTAGTACGGCATAACAAGCAGCAGTTTTTATTTTCAGAAATTATTAATAATTTTGATAATGGCTTAAACGGCTTAGCCGGCGATAGCCGGCTAAGCCCGGCTGGAAAAATTGGTCAGCCGCCATAGCCGGCTGGGACTTCCAGCCGCGTTAAGTTAGCCGGCTAAGGATTTCAGCCGGCCGTCAGCCGAAAGGTCAGCCGTTTAGCCGGCCGTTGCCATCTCTAATTTGATGACTATAATCATATTGCTGTCAGCTGTATGATGAACTCTCAGCTCTGACCGTTGTGGTAAATTCGCACGCCGAATCTTGTCAACGCGGTCGGTGGCCGAGACAGAAGGAGTCCTTACCTGACAAGCGACGCTGCAGTAGCGATGCAGGTTGCATCTGGCACAGGTGACCAGGTTCTGGCTTTGCCGCAGACAATAAGCACAGCGTGTTTTGTAGGCGCCACTCTCCAGTACCCACACCACGGGCTCACAGCACATCACAACATCTCCAGCCGTAAAAGAACGCCTGCCCATGGGCAGTTTAGCCACCTTCATCTCCATCTTAAATTCACGGATTTTATTTGCTTAATACTGCACAACGAACAGCGATATTCTGTTAAAATTACAGTATGAAAAATGCAGCGCAACGAAAGCCAAATGCAACGGATTTCTACTTTCTAGACTATGGATATCGAAACTGATTTGCTCCGTACCGTTGACCTCTCTCCAGACAAACGTCTGTCTGTGGCGACTCTGTGCGTGCAAGACAGCAAGAGTGATCGCCGCGTATAAAACGCCGTCCCTGCTTTATCGCTGTCACTACCGATCTGATCAGCAATCGCGAAAGCGTGCTCTGTTTCAGTGTTTCTCTGCTCTACTCCCTCTCTCTCTGCTCTGTCAATCAGTTGCGCAACCGGATATATCCGCAAACTTTTGCAAGTGCATTGGACTCGTACTTACTGCAGAAGTGCACTTTGTAAGTACTTATCGAAATACGAGTAGAATGCATGTACTGTATTTGTACTGCGGTATGTAGTGAAAACGTTAACAGCCATTTCTTCAGCTAACAACAGAAAGTGCAAGCGCGGGCACAATACTTTACAGTTAAAATTTAAACATTAAAAAAACAGCCAAATCTCTATCCGCCCGTGGGTTAAAAGGCAACGTACTTAAGGAATTTGGCCCGGTACATAGCACTAAAAGCGTGTACTTTGACGGGAATATTCGCTTTCGCGCACTTTCAAACACTTTTTTGGGTTGCTTTTTGACATTCTGTAGCCAAATGATTTATATACAGAGGCGTGAAATCCGTTTTCGCGCGCAACATGTACCGGGCCAAATCCCTTAACACAGCAGCAGCATTTCCCTTAATGACAGCCAAACTAAAACGTTGCTTCATAAAAGAAGTAGAACGCGCTTCTCCAGTTAATTCACGAGTTTTACGGCCCATAAAATGTACAAATTCACTTAAAGCTGGGCCGAAAACACCAAACGTTGCAACAACTAAGGAGTAAGGGATAGAACAGGTGTCAACTTTCCAGTGGAGAGTATTTCCGTCGCTTTTCATTTTCTGCCAGGTGAGCCACACTTCCTGCCTTTTTCGAACTTCCGTGGACATGGGAATCGGCTACTGTACACCAAGTTGTGACATCCCATACAACAGGCTTTCCCTGACGGACTGGAATAAGCGTCATGCCGTCAGGTCGAATCGCCGGACTTTGTGATAGGCCCGTCGGTTCCAGTTGACAAGGGTATCCTGCGCTCTCGCAACAGTTTTTGGCAATACTGTTCATTTCTCTATGTCTGGCCCATCGCCCTTTCGTTGATTTATTGTAGGAAAGCCCGTGATGGCCATTCGTTTCCACTAATTTGCCGCATGCCACGCAGTTATGAGCTGTCACTACGTACAGGCAATCCAAAACGTAATGCCACTCCAACTCTGACTTCTTCGTCTCGTAAAAACGTTCCAAGACAAGGCGCCGGTAACGCATTCAGCCAAGCCCCGGAATCTCTGCTAAATGCAGCCAACAAAACGGCTCTTGTGCGCTCATTGCCAACCGTTGATAACATCAGTTCTGATACATCCCTGTCAATCATCGGTACATCCCACACGTACTGAAACTTTCGCACACAATCTTCTGGTAGCGTGCAGTTTGTCGTCGGTAGCCAGTTCTCTACAGCCGATTGCGTCATACGGTCACCAGCTGGCGCGTAAAATCTGGAAATGAGAGGCCGCACAGCGTACACCGATGCTAGAAAGGCTTCAAACGTTAATAACTTTAATAGAGTACGTACTGTAATAAAATTAGTTCGGTTATCATTGGTAAAACATCTCCATAAAACTGTACGTACTATTTGCGAGCACGGACGTACGTATAAATTTAAAAGCATCTTCGAAGTGGGCTGGCCTCTTCGGATGGCATCCTATGGCCAAGATCTATATAGGGAAAAAAACTATTAAATTTGCAACGCGCAACATGCGGTCAGTAAGTTACGACTGTAGAAAATTCTAGAAAGCTTAATCACATCAACCTACCGCACAGGAATAATAATTTCCTGGATCATCTTCCAGCCTTCTTTGAAGCGGCCTCATCAGACAGATTTTCGCGGCAGTTCCCAGCTACAGACGAAACGGATATGTGCATCCGGAATCCGAATGCAGGATACCGGCAGAGTCCATTTCTTTGCACAGGTTGATAGCCATAGCCGTTTGGAATTCTTCTGGGAAATGCGTGTGATGGTTTCCAGTTGAGCCACGAAACAACGGAACTCTATAAACTGATCTGCATGCAGCGCACCGCATTCGTCACAGGGCTGAAGAGCACGGGCGTCGCTCGGAATGCGACGCGCTACGCGGATCTGTACTTTTCACCCGAAATGCCCCGCGTTTTGCGTTATGGCTCTGGCACTGGCCGGAGCATCGTCGCTCTAGCGCTTGAAAAGCGAGTGTTTTAGAAAAATTGGGAAACTGACGGACGCGGAGAGGCATTAAATGAAAAGTGAAAACCACATCGGCCAACGCGCCCCTGTTTATACCGAATTACTGCCGGGAAGCGCAGGACATCACCATCCGGCTGTGTCCAAGGGGGCCATGACCGGTGAAAGTTTTCAAGCTCGTGCGCAGTGGTTTGTGTACATCACGCAAACTTTTTAAGACCGTGCTTAGTCTAAATCATCACTTTACACAGGAAACAATATTTTGCTAGGTACATTTTCTTAAAATTTGGAAGCAACGCTCGTTTTTTGTTAAGAATTCCATCGCACAGTATGTTAATACATTTTCGGGTGTTGTTAATTTTTGGTTAGTAGAACGGTAGGCATATTCTTCGCTCCACCCATATCACGAACGCCACGAGAATAATTCTTTTAATTGAGAGTGGTCACGCACAGAACATGAACAATGTCGTCCGGCGGACTACCTAGCTAATCAAAACAACGCAATAGAAATGTACGTACTCTCAGTTCGTTAGCACCATTTCTCAATACGCAACAAGAACAGAAGCAGCGCTAAGTTGCACTTATTAGAAAGAAACGTTATCAGCCGTCACTTGCTGCCGCGAAGAATATGCTCGATGCAACGCATTTTTGCCACCACCTCCGTAAAATCAGCATAGCCGGTCTGAGACTCCTTGGACGTCTTCCCAAACAGCACCGCCAGAATATCCAGGCTTTCCTCACAATATTCGATCACGAGACCGAAAACTTGCGCGACTAATGTTTCCAGCTCTTGTCTTCCCGGTTTCGACAGCTGGTTCGCCCCATTCAGCACGTGCCGATGCAGCGCCGTAATGGCCGACATCCCCGCTGACATCAGGAGAAGAACCCGGAAAGCAGCATACTTTGGATATATTTTCCTGAAGATGATTAGCATATTTCACTGCTTTGTTGACTTTCCTAAATTCTAAAATTCGAAACTACCGAACCTTACCGTGCACAGACAAGTAATTCCTGCACCATCTGCCAGCCCTCTTCAAAGCGGCCCTCATCGTAATATTGATCCGGCAATTCCCAGCCGGAGACAAAACGGACATGCGCATCCGGCTGCAGGATGCCGGCAGCTTCCGTTTCCTTGCACAGCGCCATAAGCATGTCTTTGTGGAGCTTTCTCGGGCAGCGCCCAATGGCCTCGTACTGGAGCACGAAACGGCGGAACTGCATGAGCCGGTCAGTGTTAATAGCACCGCATTCTGAGCAGGCTGTGTTTGCACGGCTGTCGCTGGGAATCCGATTCGTACATCCAACTGTTACACAACGTAACGAATTAATCTCCGCATCCTAAAAACAACCATACCAGCCGAAATTGCATCACTCAGAAAACCTTTTGTATCAAAGTGTATTTTCTGTCGCAGTGGTCGGAAACAGCATTGACACTTTTGCCGCACACTGCATCAATCACAAAAATAAGAAACTGCTTGTAGCTACCGTACATATTCTTCCGTGCATCGGCGACAAGTACACGCATAATCGTAACGCTTCTCAAATCTGAGGCGACGTTCAGCTCGTGGTAAACTGAATGGTTCCCGGGTGTCGTTGTATCGTAGCTGCAAAATTACAAAATGTTTTAGTACTCATTTTATGCCCGTTGGAATCTGCGTATTGTAACCGAACACCCTTTGGTTTTGGACCGGTTTCACTAATCAACTACTGTACTGAATAATACTGATATATACACACGTCTTGTCAATTCAAATTTCGCGTGTATTCTGAAACCGCTATGTTAACTGCCAATTTTTTGTAAATCGTTGGTTAAAATGCAACGTTAATCGAACACGTAGTGCGAGTGTGAAACGGGCCTGCTAAACCTAAACAGTTTGCATTACGATGCGCTGGATGCTACGTACATACGCAACCTACTGTACCTACATCTTCAAGCCCTGTGTAACGCGGAATGTCTTGAACGGCATGTATAACCAGCCGGCGCCCGCGGTAGTGTAATACCACGTTAATGTCCCAGCACACCGGCGTCATTCGTCGCGGCGGTGCCTGCGGATACACGGCTAAGCCGATCGGTGCGGCGAGCATATCGTAAATGGGCAGAACGTTGTAGCGGAGCATTCCGTAGTACGCCAAAAATTCCGCTGCTGGCAACTCGTCTATCAGGGAATTTCGCGACTCCATAGCCGATAACCTACGAGCGCAGAATGACCTGAACAAGGTCGGGTCTATACATGGAGGAAAAAAGCTTACGCTGGTTGTAGCTTCCATTCGACTTCCGCTTGCATGGGATTTTCCGGCAGCATGAGCAGAAGATCTTTGGTCGATTTCCGACCCATGCCCGGGATGTCCATCATCGTATTTAACTGAAGAAAACATGCACTGTAACGAGCCTGGATCCCAACAATACCAACTAGTGACTACTACCAAGCATGGATTATCTTTCCCGTTTTCTGTATCGTACCATCTGATTAAAAGATAGTAAGAATTCTTCGCAAAATTTGTCAGCACGCTAGCTATATATTGAACCACATTTCAATTAGTAAATTTGCCATCAGGGTTCAGTAGAAGAAAACAACAGCTTGAGTGCTAAACCATCATTACTATAAGCAAACAAGCAGGGATTCGTTCAAAGAGGATCTTTACACAGCACAAACCTTGATTTTATTGGCCAGCTTGGCGATCATATCCGTAGGGACGGGATAGTTGCCCGATGCTGATTCACCCAGTGGACCGCGCTCTGGTCGAGGGCGCGTACCAGTGCCGATCTTTTTCAGCATGGCGCATTCCAGCTTATGTTCCGCTTTCCAGTCCGCAGCCTGTGTAACAATCAAATTGAGCCCTATGGCACATTAAAAACATAGTCTTTAGTCCCGTTAATCGGGTTATCTGTTCTTAATAAATTGCCGAAGTTAAACGCTATGGGCAATCGCATGTACTGCATAAAATCAGCTCTAAATTTCCTTTTTAACTAGGTAGGAGACAAGAAATATTTAGTGAGCCCCACCAATTACGGGTGCTCAGTTATCAGGTTACTCGATTACTCAGAAGCAAGAGTTCTACCGTACTTGCTGATTACCGTACCTGACAAACAGGATTGCAGTAGCGATGCAGGTGGCATCCCGAACATGCTCGCAGTTCTTGGCTTTCTTGAAAACAATAAGCACAGAGCGTCTTGTAAGCGCTGCTCTCCAATACCCACACCAACGGGTCGCAGGAGATTACCATGTCTCCAATAAAGTAACTGCGGCTGCTGCCATGGCTAGGCGCCTTTTCCATTGTGAGGTTTAAACGGACGCTAAGTACAGTAATTATGGAAAACAACAAGTTAGCAGGTGCATCCAGGCCCGTATCGAGACCCTTGTGCAGGTTTCTAAAATATGCTCCTATCAAAGTTTTCAGAATACACCATTAGTCGTGAAATTCGGAACAAGAACGGTTAAGGCTGATTTTCGAAATTCCGCGTGAGAGGAGTATATTTTTTAAAACTGTCTCGATAACATCCGTATTCCGTATGAATACTCAACAACGCAACAAACTCGCTGAATCAAAAGCGTGGTTGACTGAACGAACTTGGAGGGATTGAAAGTAGTTTTAGGCTTTTAGTAGATTGAGTCATTGAGACAAGTTTCAAACTTGCCTATTCAATTCGCCACAATGACACAGCTATTCGGATATACGCTGTTAGTCAATAAACATCCCACTACATGAGAAACGGCGGCGGCTTGATCTGACGGTGAGTTACCGAGTAGTTTGATGTAATGCTGCAAAGAAATATATGCACTGTACTGGACCGTATCGATGGCCAAGTTTCTTTATGCTGCAAGTACACATCGATTTTCCGCATTCTTTCTGTACAACTCAACTAACCGAACATTAGCTCTCCGTGTGACGCGTTTCGTACTTAATTGTGTGTTGGGACCAAAATTAATATGCACCTTAAACTTTAAAGTACAAGTGATTAGTTTACGAGCAGAACCGAGTGACTTCAAATTGTAAAAGTACGACAAGAACGAAATACTTCATAAAGACATAAGCAGAAGCTAAAGCAAAAAAAGCCGGTCATTAGAGAAATGATACCACATTTTTGCAGCTATTTCCTGTCACGGAAAGCTTTCTCGATGTCTCCCACTAAACCTTCGACACGCGTGAGCATGTTATTGCTCCTGAGGACTTCGTTGGAACGTTCACCATATAACAGAACAAGAATGTCTCTCGCTTCTCGAATATAACTGAAAGCAACAGAAAATGTTTGGTCGGGCATCGCTTTCAGCTGTTTCCTATCCGCAGCTGACAGCTAGACAATCTGCTCCAGCACTCGCTTCCTTAGAGCTGCTGTTGAAGATACTGCGGCAGCCGACAGCACAAAAGCGCGGAAAACTTCGTATTTTGGATAAATGTTTCTGTAAAAAATAATCATCAAGGCGGCAACGCCGATTACGTGGAATAGTATTACGCGGAATTCTAGTGCTTCGTTTCCTTATATGTTAGGCAAAATTATATCACCAAGTACCGAATCGATAACAAATTTAAAGTGGTGTATACCGTATGCAGACAGTCATCTCCTGCATCATCTTCCAGCCATCTTTGAAGCGGTTCTTATCGTACAAATTCCGCGGCAATTCCCAGCCGCACGCGTAACGTAGATGCGCATCCGGTTGCAGGATGCCGGCAGCATCGATCTCCGTGCACAACTCGTTAGCCTTAGCCTGGTGGGATTCGTTGGGAAAACGCGTCTTAATGGTCTCGTACAGCTGCACGAAACGTCGGAACGCCGTTAAGTGTTCCGCGTTCAACGCGCCGCATTCAGCACAGGGCTGCAAAGCACGATCGTCGCTGGGAATACGATTCGGACATCCAACGGTAATGCATTTCAGCGGATTTATATCAGCCTCCTGTGACAGACAAAGGCCTGGAGTAACACTGCATTAAAAGCGATACAGCGCACGATACAGTCATTATTAGATTGGCAATTCAAAGGTTACGCAAAGCTAGAGGGGTTTCCGCGGCTTTCTGTTACGTTATTTACAAGGATTGGATTTTCACAAGAAATTTTTCTGCTATGAAATTTATGTTAACAAGGCGATAGCATAGCGAAGGTACAGAACAATGACCAGCGACCACATTAAACTATTTTGTTCTGGTAGGAAAGTAAGTAACGTTCTGCTATGCGAGAGTTGCAATGGTGAGAGCATGAGAGATTTACTTATATAAATCGCTACGCAACTTATCTGTACCTAACGCAAAATCGTGTCATATCTGAGTGCCAGAATATGACTTACGTATGCCGGTGTGCATTTCCGGCATGTGCACGGATATCCGTGCAGCTTCTCGAATTCAGCTCGACGCCCGGCTCGTGTCAGATAGTACGGTTCGTGCATCCGACTGTATCGCAGCTAGAAGAAAGAGAATTAATCCTATTTCGATTTGCTAAGAATACGCTTCAGAATTTCAACGTTCTGTTGAATTCTAAAGCACAGAAAAACTAGGGTAGTATCATTTGATTAAATTTCAACCAGGCGAAATTTCGAAAACGACTTGACTAACATCTTTCAGTCCGGTATAGCTGGGAATGTCCTCCGCGGCGTGGATAAACAAACGTCGTCCACGGAACGCCACCACATTCTTGTCCCAAGACTCCCAACATACCGGCGTCACGAGGCCAGGGGGAGCCAGAGGATACATCGCCATCCCAATGGGGGCCGAACCCTTCATCCAATCGTATATAAGCCGAGTATTTATACGCTAACTTCGCACTGAATGTCAGAATTTCGGGGACGGAATAGCTCTGCTGCACATCCATAAGTCCTGGTCTATAAAGAGATATCGGTGGGGGCGGAGTTTCTTACTTAACTAAGCCTGAGCTCCAAACGGATGAAACCCACTGTTGGGCCAGTCGCTATGGCAGCCTACGAGTATGGCAGCTAGCGACAGTCCCGCTTCCGGTGCACGGCTCAGTGGTGCACAATATCGCACCCACTCACGCCTGCACGCACTCGCTCAGTCGACGCCGAATCACTGGCCTCGACTCCGCCTTGCCACACCTACGGCATTACGTCTCGGCCAATCAGCGTTCGCCATTCGCTCGTGTTGGATCTGCCCAGTGCCGCATTAGGCTTTTCTATGTTACGGCTCGATATGCCGCTTGTTCATGATTTAGTAATCACTCTCACGCTGTGCTGTACACTAGCATACGCTTATCGAGCCTTCACGTGCTTTGTATTTTGGTTGTTGCCTTATTGATTCCTCAATAAAGCCTTTGTTCTCACCATCGTGAGCCTTTGTTTGCCAGCTGTCACATGATAGCATATCGTTGAGTTTTCCTTCAACGGACCATTTGAGAAGACGGTGTAGAATTACAGCCGTAACGGCCGACGAGAAGAAAGGGGAGAATCGGTAAAACGGTTCCTATCCCCATCTGATCGCCGCCAGCCAGAACGGTCTGGTCCCTCTTCTCTCTCTTGCGGGCAGAAAGCCTCAGCGGACTCTTCTCTTGCGTGCGGACGGAACGATCCGGCGTTTACGGCCAGCGGAACGACTTGGCCCGGGTAGACTTGCGGACGGAACGTTCCTGCGGAACCCTCACAACATCGGACGGAACCCTTTCAAGCCTCAACAACGGGGTCGCCTTTGCTTTAAGTAGCACCCGCAACTTTACCAACACTTGCGGGAGGATTTCACCCGGAGAATCCGGCGGATCGACCCTCACGGACTTCACGGACGGCACCCAACCCGTGCCCACCCGGTAAATAGGTCTTTAAGACCTTCGTAGAGCCTTAAGAACCCGATAGAACCGGGCGATTTTTATTTTCCACCGACGAAAACTAGTTTCGTACGGCTAGAAACCTTTTTCACCCGGAAAAACGGGCTTAAAACATCTATTTTCGGGTAGATTTAGGGTTTAGCCGGCCTTACTAGGTCGAACCCTCGAGCCTCGGTGAAGACCCTTAGAACTTGGGTTTTCAACCTTTTCCAACTTTCGGAAAATTAAGGGAATAACTTTCCCCCGGCCAAATCAATTTTTGGTCGGCTAAATTAATTTTTCTGAATTTTTGTCGATTTTTCCGGATTTTATTTATCGCGGAAATTAATTAATTCAAATTTTAAAATAATTGTGACGTCACGTTGGCCGAAATCCCATAGTTAAGACCAGCCAATCAGAATCGCGGGGAAATTCCCTGTGTTAAAGGACCGTAGTGAGTCACTGTTTTTTCGAAATTTGCACACGGCACGCAGAATCGTGACGTAGGCAGTAATCCGCAAGACCACTTAACAGTGTGACGTCATAGCGGTCAGTACGGTAGTATAGGACGTACGTAAGCTCTACCCTGTATTAATACCAGTACTGAGTTGCAAGTAGTACAAGTACATACACTACATCATCCCCACCCCACCGGACCTTCGGACCCTCGGACCGTAAAGGCAAAGACCCTTCATCACGGACGTCCCCAATTAGGGACAAGTCCGGACTTCATCGGCCGAAGGGATAACCCGGAGGCTAGTTCACGGCTCCAATAGAGCTGTACTTGGACATGTCTGGGCGGGAGGACATCTACGCTCGGAAGTTCGACCAGAGTTACGCCCCACGTGACCAGGCTGGTGGGTACACTTTCCGCCACGCCGGCCCGGGCAACCCGGAGCCCAAATCAACAGGCTCCAATCGGTCGACAAAGTCCGACAAATCGGACAAGTCACCCAGCTCAGCCAAGGAGAAGCGTGACCAGCGGATCCTGGGAGCCGGTTCAAACCAATCGCCGGAGGATAGCTTCGAGGACGCCCATGACCGGACGTTCTTGGAGCCATCACAGGCTGAACCGGAGGTTCTGCTTGGCCCAATAGGCCAAGACATGGTGAACCCGGAGCCTGTAGTGGGACATGGGCACCCAATAGGTGCCATGCCAAGCACTTCTCCGGCTAAGTCCTCGGACAGTGGAGCCTCGGACCCGACACTAAGCAGTGCCGCGGAGTCACCGGACATGGGTGACCCGGTGTCACCCCAACAGGGTGGCATGGGAGCCGGAACGGACCCGAGGCAGACCCAGAAGAGCCCCAACCAGACTGGAGGGAAGGTTCCACCGGCCCGGGAGGTGACCCACAAAGCGGGTTCACCGGTCAAAACCCCGGTATCCCCGGGTGGAAACCCTAAGTCTCCGGGCAATACCCGGAAATCAACATTCCCGGACCCGAAACGGACCTCGGGGACTCCGAAGATGACGTCACCGGACCCGAAGCCCCGGACAGGGACCCCAACTCGGACCTTGGACTCACCAAGGCCGACTTCGGGAAGCCAGAAGTCGTCATCGGGGACATTGCAGCCGGGCAAGACCCCTAACACCGGGGCTCGGACCCCGACCCAACAGGTCGGAACTCCGAAAAACCGGTCTGCAACCCCTACTTCTCCGGCCAAAAAGGCCATTTCCCCGGTTAAGTTCCGGTTTTCACCGTCCGGAACCGAAGGAACCTCGGCCACCGGGCTTCGGACCCCCGTCACCGGGCCTTCACCGGGAAGCGAACCCATCTTGACCAAAACGAGCCGGGTGGAATCGTCTCGGAAGTCGAAATCCGCGTCGCCTCAGAAGGAGAAGCCGACAGAGGACCTTCCACCGACCCCACCCATGTTCGAACCCTCGGAACCCCGGGCTAGTAATAATAATAATAATAATAATAATGGAGTTTAATGTCCTTGCAACGAGGCGTTAGCCCCTCTAGGCTTCAGACAGCAATCAAACAAAGACGAGATCTTTGTAAACCGATAGCGACAACAGTATTCAGCCATAAGAAAACTTCACGTAATTTGAAATTGTCGACATTTTCTAAATGAAATTCATACACTTAGGCAGAAAATTAGTAAACCCATTCCCTAACGAATACGTTTGACGGCCAGATCTTAGGGTCCAAAATCTTTTCGCAAGCTTCCTTGAAGGTTCCAACACGGGCAAACGTTGACGTTCTTCTGTCCCCAGGGGGAGGGACAAAAACGCTCACAAATCTTGTAGCAATCCCAGCTGCGGTTAGCTGATCCGATATAAAGGTGTTATACTCTTTGATGTTAGAAATTTCGAATTACCCAAGCGAGGAATACCTCGTACACAAAAATCAGCATGAGGCTTACGGTTGCAATGCAAAGCCTGGATCAAAACGTTCGCTTGCTCACCATTTCCTACATCAGCATCCTGTTCACCACGAATAGTCTTCGGTTGTCGTTTCGTTACAGCAGCATACGATGGAGTTTTCACAGAGGCAATCGGCCCAGTAGCAGCTTGCTTGGTGGTGGATTCAGCGGGCTCGCCATCAATATCTTGAATGTATCCCAGCAGCCGGGGTGGGGATGACCCCGGCCCAACCATGAGTTTAGGGATATTGATCTTACGTGGCTTCCACAGTTTTCCTTCCTTTGCCATAGCTTTTCTTTCAGCTACCAGCGCCCGAGCTCGATCACGAATTCTGGGGTCCTGATATCCGAAATTTTCCTTTATAGTCTGCACAACGTGGGGATCGTACATTCCAGCCTTAACGCTACCGTTGGTTGCAATATCGTGGTCCACACCAAACCCAAGTTCTTCTTCTTTTTTGCATTCCAGTAAATACACACGCTGCGACAAATCATCAAGGGCATCATTGAACTTGTTGACATTCAAATTCTGCGTAGTTATCTCACAGTTTTGAGGAGAAGCAACAGACAAATCAACGCTCGGTGACGACCTATGCTTTTTCAACAGGCCCGTTAAGTACACATTCTGGGCTCTCAGGGTGTCAATCTCCGATTTCATACTTTCCACAGAGTTGACAAACTTTTCAAAATCTGGTAGAAAAGTTTTCCAATTCATCTGGGATCCCGAAAAGTCGAAAGAATACGAAGAATCACCCATTTTATAAAATATTCAAAAATATTCGTGTTGTAAGAAAGAGTGGATGACGAGAAAGAGTGGATGACGAGAAAGAGTGGAAAGAGTAGTAAGACACCGTCACCGACTGATGACGTCTTCGACGATACCGTGTTGCCCAATCAGACGACCGGACGTCCGGACAGCTCGCAAGGGTTCTTCCGAACTCCCTACCGAAGCAGTACCCTGGTTCCCACATTGGAGTCTCGGACTACACCCCTCACCGATACCTAACGAAGACTCCACCGGAGAAGATCCATGATCCGGAGGTCCTCCGTCAACGGATCTACGAACTGCAGAATCAACTCGTAGCCGCCAATAACATCGTGGAGTCGACGGAAAACGTCTTATCTCAAACGGTGAACAGCCATCAGCGTGAGCGCAAGAAGCTTACGGCTGACCTAGATAGCGCGAACATCGCTATCGGCGACCTTACCCAACAGATCCAACGGTTAGAGGCCCAGTTACAAGCAACTGAAGCGCCCTGCCGATATGACGAGAACGAAATCGCTCGACTCCAGGACATGCTGGAGCAGTCTCGCGCTGAAGTGGCCACCCTTCGCTATGACTTGGAGGAGCGGTTACTGACCCTTAGCGACTCGGAGGCTACCTCGGCCTACCTGCTGGACATGCTGGGTCGGGTAGATAAATACCGGGAGGAGAACAACCGGTTAAAGCAGGGCATTATCGGCCTGGAGGGAGAAATTGACGAGCTCCAATCAGAGCTCGAAGTCCTCCGGCAGGCCTATGAGAACCTCCGACTGAATCAGAACGACCCGGAGGGTATAGCCGTGGACCTTCGGCTATGCCAAGCCCAACTCACCGACCAAATCTACGGCCTCAACGACCATCTTCGGAGCGAAACCGCTCGGTTTGAGAATGACCGAAGAGAGAACCTCAAGGTCATCGAGGCTCAACGAGCCCGAATTACCCAACTGGAGGCCAAAGAGAAGGAGTTTATCGAGTATTTGAACGAAATGTTCGAGTACAACTGCGAAGCGGCAAAGATCATCCGCGGATACCTCCAAGAAAAGGAAGAACGGGACATCGAGGTGGCCTGCCTCAACGCAGAGAAGTCCTACCTCGAGGAGTCGCTCAACGAGCAACCCCCGTCATATCAGACCACTCAGGTGCAGGATAAGTGTCATCAGATTGATGACTACCTGCTCCGGGACAACCCCCTGCTTGGCCCAATAGGCCAACCGGGGATGTCCACTGACCAAACCTATATGGTCGGAGTCATCCAGGGCGAGCCGCTGTCCACCGGGAACATACCGCGAAGGCCACCAATCCCTTCGGCCCCGGAGCCAGAACGGAACACTTCGACGGCCACGTCCAACGTACCGACCCAATCCACGGCAACAACAACCATGGCCTTCGGGGGAACGTCCGCAAGTGTGATGTTCTCAACCGGCACCAGGCCCGCGGCATCAACAGCACCCAGACCGAACCCGGACACCCGACAACAGGGTCAACCCGAGGCTCAAACCCTCGAGCCCCGGCTGCCGGGTCGGATAACTTCGGCAATGGAACCGGATCCAGGCCACCGCTGAACTTCCCAATAGGAGGTCTACAGCCTGACTCGGCAATTTCCGGCGACGACCGAGGAAGGGCTAACTCGCAGAACGCGTACCCATCCCTAGCCCCACCACAACCAGCTCAAGGAGGACAAAGAGACTGGTCCGACCCGGAGAACCCCGGCTACCCGGCTAACCAGCCTCATCAGCTTCGGCAGGGCCCAATAGGTCCAGCGCCGCAGGTTGACCGGTATCTGGTAGTGCCACCAGGGATGTGGCTCGACCAGAACGGAGTCCTCCAGATGATCCCCGGCTATGGAGCGCAGAATCCTCCGCCGAACCAAGGGTATGGAGCACAGAACCCTCCGCCCGGGCCAGGACAGCCACAACAGCCGGCGCCCCCGGGAAACCCGAACCCTCACCCTCAACCGAACCCACCTCAACCAGCCCCGGCCGCGCAACTGCAGCATGTACCATACGTGCCGGCCTTGTATCCTCCGGTAGCCCAACAGGCACAACCGGCGATACAGGCCTATCAGCCCGCGGTACTCGAACAGGAGATTGAGCAAGCCCGACAAGAGGGCTACCAAGAAGGCCGAAACCGGTACGAAGAGCGAATGGCTCGGATCGCAGCCAAGAAGCTCCGGGGCGACCTGCCGAAATTCGACGGCGATCGATCCAAAGTGGAGGGGTGGATCACTAAAATCCGGCGAATCTATCGCCAGGAGGCGGATGACATGGGGATATCCAACACCGCCTTCATGAACGAAGTGGAGAGCGTCCTCACCGGGCAAGCCTTGGACTGGTTCCAGAACCAGTCGGCCCTGGAACCTGAGGAGAACGGCTGGCCGGTAGAATACTGGCTCCAGCAGTTCGCAGCCCGCTTCGCGGAGACAGATAAGCAGGTGACGGCGATAGCGGACATCACCAACCGAAAGTACAAGTTCGGGCAAGAGACCCCGGAGCAGTGCTATGATGCTATCATTAACCTCCAACAGCGAGGCAACCTCAGCGATCAGCTGGCCGTCCACTACCTGCGGGCAAACGTCTTGGAGCCGAACCTACGGGCGGCCTTGGACATCCGAATGCCTAAAACCACGCAGGAGTTCCGCGACTACCTTCGGGATTTCACCCGGGGAAGGCCGATGTATGAGGTTCAGAAGGGTGGCATACCACCAATTACATCACCGTCAGAACGGCGACGCCCATCTCAGCAACTCAACAGGCCCCCGGCTACATCCAACCCAGTTCGCCAGGTTACCAGAACGTGCAACCAGGGCTTCACCGATCAAGCCCTCCGGCGACACCCCCTCCTCAAGCCCGAGCCCAACTCGATCAAACTTGGGCAGCGATGGCGGCGATGAACCTTAACGGGTCCCCAATAGGGACCGCGGTTCCGCCGCCCGCTTACGGAAATAGTGGCCAACCGAGTCAACCTCGGAGCCCCGGCTACGGCCAACCTCAGAGCCAGGGTTACTCCGGCTATGGCCAGCCCCAACAGGGCTACAGCCAGCCCCGGAGTCCCGGCTTCAGTCAGCCTCAACAAGGCTTCGGCCAACCCCAACAGGGTTACGGCCAGAACTCCGGTTACGGTCAACCTCAGAACCAGGGGTATGGCTCTGGAGGCGGATGTGGAGGCGGTGGAGCCCCACAATATGGAGGCTTCGGCAGAAGACGTGGCGGCGGGAATCGCGGTCGCGGAAACTTCGGCAACCGCGGAGGCGGAGGTGGCCCGGCGCAGAATGCCCAACGGCAACCCCGCACACCACAGCAGGAGGCTCGCCAACTAGCGACCTACGTCGATCGGATGGAAGCAAAGTTCTTCCAGTGGACACAGGACGGAACGATCTCGTGTTCCCACTGCATGTGGGGCAACCACAACCAAGCGAGTTGTGGGGATGCCGGACTCCGGGAACAGGACAACCTCAACCGGAGATGGTACAACGACTGGCGGTACCGTTATGACAACGGATGGCCACTGGGTTCGGCGAATCCGAACTACGCCAGCATAGTGCCACCACCGCGACCCCGTCAGCAGAATGCCGGCGGAGGAAATCAGCAGCCTGCCCAAGGGGGCGGGGCAAACCGTCAAAGCGGCGGTCGGGCCCCGTTGGCGAGTCCGCCACCAGGCCAGCGGCCGCAGTTGCCGCCTTCCCCGGCTCCAAATAGGAGCCAGGGTAGGTTTTCACCGGTAGCTGGCGGGCCGGCCCCGGGAACGTCCCAGGGAAACGGCTAAGGTCGATGAGCTCCGGTGACTCATTCGACCTCCGTCATCCAACGGAACCACCGGATAAGGATAACCCTACTAACCGGATTAACCCTTTGGACACAACTCGGAATGACAGCTTGGATTTAGCCTCCGCAACGGTCAGCGAAGCTTCCACAACCTTGGCGGCGGGGACGGTAGCCCAACTAGGCACCGGACTTCCCCGGTTCGGAAACTCGGAGAACCGACCCGAACCTCGCAGTACCGATAATGCGGCTCCCGGACCAGAAGAGGTACCCGGGGGGATCGGCCAAGGAACTTTGGCCCGATCGGCAGGAGCAAGAAATGCTCCACCCGGCCCCAGAAGAGGTGCCGGAGGGGTCGGCCGAGGAACTCGGAACCGACCGGCCGGGACGAGAAACGTCACCGAGCCGCCTGGAGGGTTCAGTACCCAATTAGGTACTACGAACCCCGGGCTCAGCGGACAACCGGGACGCCGGCCCGCAACCTCGCAGGATGCCAGAATGACATCCGAACCGTCACCGGTAGGCCAACCGGGAGGACGGCCCGTCGAAAGAACGGAAGATCCCACCGTACGAGCAAAGACTCCGGAGGGATGGGAATCAGTCCCACTGGAAGTACAGGTACCCGTCTACTCTCGGCCGGAGGAAGCGGACCTCTTCCAACGCCAGCCAGCGAGAACTGTAACTGGATCGCGCACGTTCTTCAACATGCAGTATAACCTACCGACGCTGCGGGAAGGAGAACCAACCATGGAAGAACTGATCAACAGCCGAATAGCCCCGGTAGAAACCGCCGAAGCACTAATGGACGGAGTAGCTAACCGACCAGAGGTGCAACACTCGGTCAACGAGGTTTCACCGGGCCGACCAACCCCGGCTGAAGGACTTATCCGACGCAACCGAGCCTCGGATATGGCTGGAACACTGGTCGTCTACCCACAAGACGGAGTAGACTCAGTCAGACCTGCCCAGCAACCCTTGCAACCGCCGCGTGTAGACACCGATAGTGTACCCGGCGAATCAACCCTAATTCCGGTGGAAGTCACCATACGGGAAGTGACCTTCCAACCGCATTCGTCCACCGGCCGACCGAAGGTAGTCCGGGCATGGACCCATGAAGTCCAGATTGGACCGACCACAACTATGGCAATGTTGGACACCGGAGCCGAAACAACCCTAATAGAGGAGCGTTTCTGCCGGGCCAACAACCTCAAACTCGAATCCATGGGGTGCTACACCAAAATCCTCGGTGTTGGCGGACAACTAGCCTTCATAGTGACCCATTGCTGCACCGTACCGGTAACGCTGCAAGGGTACACTAGCCCCCATACCTTCCATGTTCAACCGAACAACTCGGATGTTCCAGTCCTACTTGGATGCGACTACCTGCACTCCAAGTTCGTTCTCACCCGGGCGCCGACCCCCAATGAGGGTCAGCGGAACCCATCTTCGGGTGTAGTGCAGCCTATCCCGATACCAGAGGCATCGGGCACGGCAACGAATCAGGCTCGGATAAATCGGATTGATCACCCGACGAGCCCCGTACCCTTGATCTGCCCAGAATGCTCGGCCACCGAACGAAGCCTCATAACGGAGCTGCAAGTCCACAACGCCATCGAACAGCACATGGCCAAAGTACGGACAACCCGACTGGAACCAATTAAAGGGATATTAAAGTCTATCCCGATACCAGAGGCATCAGCCTCTGGTATACTCATACAAAGGTACCGGACATGGTTCATCGGCATTCGACACTTCCTAGAGACCAGAACGGTCGACATCGTGAATGAGCTGGGACGGGTCGGCGCGAGAACCGACGACCAGATCCGCCAAGCCAGGGAGGAATGTCAGACGGTGATCAACCTCACCGAAGCCTTAGAAGAGGAGATCATTGAATGGGAAGAGGATCGAATTGTACTCCACGCACAATTTGCGGAACATCAGCTCCCTATCCCGCCGATACTTGAGATCCAAGCCCACGAACTGGGCCGGCGACTCTTCTGGCACTTCAGAGACCCATATCACCTTGGTACACTGGACACTCCTTCATTTTGGAGCAAGTTCGGTGAAAATACCCGGATAACCCGAGTCGTACCGGACCCAGAACCTCCAATTGAACCTTGTAATTGGCACCAGGCCAAGAAAGTGAGGCTTTGCGGGGACGTACACCCACAAGAAGGGGGTCGTCTAGCTAACACGCGGGCCTATCTCCCGGACCAGGAGTACATGGCCTTAGAATGCCCGATCTGCCGTCAGAACAACGGACTGATCGTCCAAGCCCTCAGAACCCGGAACGAACAGGTCTGGGAGCATGGAAGACCACCTTCACCCGCACCTCCCGAACCAGAAAGGTGGGTAGGACCGGTCCAGGAGACCCCAAATAGGGTTACTGACGGCCTACTAGGACCTCACGGGGACTTAGCCGAAGGAGAAGCCGAAATCGACTTCGAAACCCCGGACTCGGATGTTTCGGACGTCCAGAGTACAAGTGACTCACCGGACACCGACTCCGACAATGAACCCTCGGACCCCTCGGATGAAGAATCGTCCGACGAAGACGATGAGGATGACGACGAAGACGATAACGACATCGGCTTCGACCCGTCGGTCCGATGGGTAGGGATTGACACACCCTCGGACGGACCCCCAGAAGGTGGACCGCCCGGCCATAAACCCTCAAAAGAAGCCAACGAGCCTCGGAATGAAGGTTCAGGCCATCAACGGGCCGAGTTAACCGCAATTACGGTTTCTCGCCCGGCTAACAGCCAGTCAACCTCGGCTACGTCAAGTGATACCGGCTTAGACCCGGACATCGACCCCTCCGAAGACGAAACATCGGAGGGAGGCTCGACGGACGAAGGATCCGACACGGAACGACGGGTACCTTTAACCGACGACGAACATATTGCCCAACAGGCGACATTCGTCGGAGGTAAGCCCGTCGTATCCGGCCAAACCTTGGCACCCGAGGCTCAAGCCTCGGTGAAATCGGCTAAGTCCAAAAAGACCGTATACAATCCATGGAAACGGGTTAAGAAGCCGAAGCCAATAGCGACGGCGAGCGAATCTAACCCAACGGTCAAACGTCTTCACGTGCATACGGAGGATAAGGACGACGACCGGCAACCGGTATTCGTCGAAAATAAGTCCACACTACCTCCGTACTCAACCTGTGCCATACTGGTACGAACCCTTAAAAGTATGGATCCTAAACGGAGTATCCGGTACGAATCATTCCGGCGAAAGCACTCCGGAATTCGTCCGATAGAAGATGACATCGAGATTCGACCAACCTGCGACACGGCTTGGATCAAGGTCCAGAACGCGACCGAGTACAGCCAGACACTTCGCAGGGGCGCTAAGATCGGTTACATGCACTACTCGGATACCTACGAGTACGAATTCGACAATGAAGGCATCGAATGGGAGATTCCCATGGGAGTTGCCCGGGTCGAGAAGCATGGAGACCGACCATACAACCTTTCGAAGGCGACACAATATGACGCCACTACGGTTCGGACCCAACAGAAGGTTGAGCTACCACCCCGGGCAGTCGTGGAAGTCACGGTAACCATCGACCTGGAGGTGGACACCACCAAGCACAAGTACCTCATGTACCTCGGCTCGGAAGAAGCCTTAGCGGAGGGCATTGAGATGAAGGATGGTCCAACCCCACACGACGGGAAGAAGTTCACCATCCTGGTGGCCAACCATAACAATAAGGAGGTCATCATCCGGAAAGGAACCCCTATGGGCCGGATCGAGCCGTACGAACACATGACGGACGACCGGAGGGCCCGGGTCAGACTTGCCCAATTAGGTGAGGAAGACCCGGAAACCCTAGAAGAACAGAAGAAGGCCATCAACTCCATGAAGCTCGGAGAGAACCTCACCGACGAGCAGCGACAAGTCTTACGGGACATCGCATGGGAGTATCGTTTGGTCTTCCTGACCTCGAAGCGACCCTACGGTGACGTCAAGGGAGTCACCCACGTCATCGACGTCCAAGGCGCGAGGCCCATTAAGATGAATCCGACCAGAACGAGTTGGAAGGGTCGCGAGTTCATCTCCAAACACGTCCAAGAGATGCTGGACCAAGGAGTAATTGAACCCTCCGACGCAGCATGGAGCTTCCCCGTGGTCTTGGCAGCCAAGAAAAACCCGGACGGCTCCGTCGGAACCAGGTTCTGCATCAACTATATTAAGTTGAACGCAGTAACCAGGAAGAACAACTACCCCCTTCCCAACCCGGACGAGCTACTAGATCAGTGCGCCGGGATGGAATTCTACGGCAAGGTAGACTGCCAGTCCGGCTTTTGGCAAATCCCAATGGACGAAGCCTCTAAGGACATGACAACCTTCGTAACCCCGGAGGGCATGTACCGCTTCAACACCAACCCCCGAGAACAGAACGCCAATTGCGGTCGTTCCTCGGGTTGGCTAACTACTATCGGAAATTCATCCGCAACTATGCTCAGAGGACTTCAAAGATGTATGAACTCCTCCGGAAAGCCCACTCCATCCGGACAGATTGGACGGACGAGCATACAGCGGAGTTCAACGGCATTAAGATAGCCTTAACTACAGCCCCGGTACTCGCAAAGTTCGACCCGTCCAAGAAGACGGTAATCGAGTGCGATGCCAGTGGAGCCGGACTTGGCGCGGTGTTGTCACAAGAAGACCACCCTGTAGCTTTTGCCAGCCGAGTACTCCACGGAGCTGAAAAGAACTACGGAGTCACCGAATGGGAATGCCTAGCCGTAGTTTGGGCCGTGCAGAAGTTTAAACACTTCATCGACCATGGACCCTTCACCGTCCGAACGGACCACCGAGCCCTACAGAACTTGATGCGCTGTGAGTCCAATAGACCCGGCATCAACCCCCGGCTAACCCGGTGGGCATTGGCTCTGCAAGGCAAGGACATCACCATCGAGTATAAACCCGGAGTCTTCTGCGACAACGCGGATGCTCTGTCTCGATGGCCGTTGGAACGACCCGACGATAATGACCCTCACGAAGAACTCGACCAAGTACCCAACTTTGAAGGCTTCAAAGATGAGATCCAAATAAGGTCTCTAAGGGTACAACGGAAGGTTCAGAAGGAACGGAGCCGAAGAAACCCGGACCAGACCCTGGAACCCGGAGGCTTGACGGATGAGGCCCGAGTTAGGTCTCTCCGAGCGGTCGGATGGAAGCAGACCACTAGGATGTGTCGCCCAGTTCCGAAGAACACCCCGCTCCCCGGATGCAAAGTCATCTCCGACTGGAATGAGCTTGCAACGGCAGACGTAAGCATAATCAACGTCACCGTACCGGACGACCCAGGCTCACAAGGCGAGTCGAGGGTCGGAACCGCAAGGGTACGAGTAACCGGAATGGCCGGACCGGAGGCTTCGGGTTTACAAGGCGAACCCGAGGAAGAAGAAGAGAAACCGTTGGAGTCCAATAAGGAGTTACACAGACTGCAACTCCGGGACCCTCACCTCCGGAAACTGATCGATGAAATGGAGAATCAGGATCAGCTGGACCATAAGTCCCGGCTACTGGAACACTACCAGATGAGCGGAGGTGTACTCTACCGACTGACCACCCATAACACCAAGCTGGAACGACGGTTCGTGGTCCCGCTCTTTATGCGAAAAGGCATCATTCGGGCTCTTCACGATGGAAAAACCGGCAACCACTTCGGCCGCGTGAAGACTCTGGAGGCAGCGAAGCTTCGGTACTACTGGGATCGGATGCTAGTTGATGTCCACGACTATGTGGACAACTGCCCCCGGTGCACCCTGGTGAACAAGCCCCGGACCAAACCACCCGGTAAACTTCAGAAGATGGAAGTCGGCGAGCCTTGGTACCGCATATACGCGGACTTCAAGGGACCCTTGCCCCGGACAGAGTCCAAGGGATACCAGTACATCGCCGTCATTACCGACCAGTTCACCAAGTTCACCGTCGCCCGAGCAACCAAGACAAACTCTGCAAAAGACTTTGAGAAGTTCTTCGTGGAAGATGTCGTTTTGAAGTACGGCATGCCGACCCACCTCCATACGGACCAGGGATCCCACTTTACGGCTAAGACCTTTGCCAAAGTGGCTAAGATCTTTGGAATTCAGCATACCTTTGGAACAGCCTACCACCCAGAAGGGCAAGGACAGGTTGAACGTTCCATGCAAACTATATGGGACGGAATCAGGAAGTACTGCGACGCCAAGGATGGTCACCGGTGGCACCGAGCCCTACAGTACGTGGTATGCGGCATCAACCGTGCGAAACACGCGACCACCCAGTTCTCACCCTACTACATGCTGTATGGACGTGAGATGACCATACCTCAGGACGTCATCACCGGCACCAACGCACCGGAGCAGTACACCGATAAGGAGCAGTACATCCGAAGGATGAAGGAACGACTCCAGAGGGCACACGACATCGCGAAAACGAACATCGACGAAGCCTTCGAAAAGAGCGCCGAAGTCTATAACAAAAAGAAGTCGGTACCGGACTTCAAGAAGCGAGACTTGGTCCTGGTGGAGTATCCCAATAAGGATCCCACCAGGAAGGAGCGCTACGATGGAGTATGGACGGTACTCAACCATCGCGGACCCAACAACCTTTGGCTCCGGAACGTCGAAACTGGAAAGGAAGACGTCGTCGCGGTGGATCGCTGTAAGCACCACCCCAGCAACAAACGCCGCCGGATAACCCGGTCATACGGTCAAAGAACTAAGGAAGCCCCGGGTAACAATACTGCAACGGTGCCAGGCCCCCATGAGGGCCGGCCCGCTCGCAGTACCCGGGCCCGGAAGGCTGATCTAGCCGGAGAAAAGCCTGAGGAAAGGGTAGAAGACCCTCGGCAACCGGACTTAATGTCGGTGCAGGACCCCAATAAGGGTCGGCCCGGCAAACCGAACCCGGCCACCGAGCCTGAATCGGACAAACCGAAGGCCAAGCGAGGCCGACCGAGGAAGAAGCCCCCGTCGGACTTCGAAACACCAGCTCTGCAGGAACTGCAGAAGCAGGCCATCATAGAAGATGAAGCCGCGGCTACACCGGAGCAACCGGTGGACTTAGCCGAATTAGCCGAGGCTACCCCGGATAAACCGGAGGAACCCACCAAAAAGCCTAAGGCTACCTCGAGGAAGTCGAAGGAGCCTAAGGAACCGAAGGAAAAGCCGGCCAAGGAGAAGAAACCGGTTAAGAAGCGGGAGAAGAAGCAACCCGACACACCGGTCCCGGCTGCATCAACTGAAGTCCCGGCTGAACCTTCAGCCACATCAACCAGCAACCCAGCTGCTGAGCCCCCGGCTCCGAAGCGGAAGTACGGGACGGCGAAGAAGCCTAAGCCTAAGCTCACGGCTCAGGAGGTACTTGAAGAGGCTCAAGTAGCCGAGGATGAAGCCCACAAGGATATCCTCGGGAGAATCACCGAAGGACGGGCTGAGCCGAAGCCGAAATCAACGAAGAAGGCCAAAACAGCAAAAACCACCACACCACAACAATCAAAATAGGGCCCATAGGGAACTTAGAATTAGTTAGGGCTTAGCTAGGACATAGTTAAGTTAAGAATGGACCTTTGGTGTCGGAATGGAACCTCTTCAGTTGTGCATGGAACCTTCAGTTGAATTGCCCGGCTTAATCAGAATGTTAACGAGCCGTATTTCCTTATCTCAATAGCCTCCCATAACGATGTCTGACCGACGACGAGACCCTCCATCGAGCGGAAGCGGGAGCAGCAGACGCGACAACCGACGGTCACAGCCATACCCGCTTGACCGGTCGAGCTCCCGTGCCGAAACGCGCTCGGCAACCCAGACCTCAACCCCACAGGTAATAAATCCGCATGCGAACATAGCGGCAGATTCTTTGGCAGGTTTAACGGTCGGGTCACGGACGGTAACTCAGCCCCGGACGATCCCTCTCCAAGCCTTGCCACCGGGCACCATGCTCGATAACACCGGACTTTTGGTCAATGTGAGCGGGGCCTCCGGTCACAACGTACCGGCAGTACCGATCGGCCCAATAGGCCAGATCTGCCCGCCACTTTTACCGGGACCATTCATCCCCGGACCAGTCATGCCGCAACCGGTACCTTTCATCCCTATAACGGTGACGGGCATCCAGCAGGTCCCAACAGGGCCGCTGATGACCCAAGGGGGGGCGAGGTGTCCGGGACACGTAGCCAAGGTAGCAGTCGAAACCCGCCAGAACCTTCGGCACCGGCTGACACGGCGGAAGACCGGAGAAATGACCCGTCCCACCTCCAACTTTACAACACGTTGGCGGAGGCGGACCGGCTGTCGGCATACTTATGCCAACAACAACGAGGAACGTGCCAAGACGAACCACGGTACTTGGACCAACAATTGGCCATTAATAGCCTGGTCCATGACCTGTACATCCTACGAAGGTCACATGACTTCAACAACCCGACTGCTGGTCAACTTCAGCAATTTCGGGCAGCCTTCCGTAACATCCGGAAGCTCATCGACGAGCACCCGAGAGCCCAGTCGCCGGAGATTCCCCGACCGGGATCCCCACGCCGCGGGCATTACACACAGCCGGAATTCCTGGCGGAAGTCCGACAGATTTGGGACCGAGGGATGGACCTCTATACGAGGCTGCGACACGAATACCACTCTCGCCCACATCACGGTGAAGGGGAGCCGGACGAGCCTCGGGACCTGATGGAACATATCAAGGGGATCATCCGCCGGATCAGCAACCTGACCCGAGAAGGAATCCCGGTAGGGTTGCAGCAGCGATGGCAGTTAGAAGGCGCAGCGGCAGAACTCCAACAACAAGTCGCCGCATACAATCTGACCCAAGAAACCGGACCCCCAGGACGGGCAGCCGGCCCCGTAACCCGTTTGGCATACGACCAAGCCCGGGATAGGGTGAAGTTGTGGGAACGGATCAGCCGCTCGACAACCCTGGGCGAAGGACTTATAGACATGCTTATCGAACGTCGAGACCAAGCCCACAACCTCGGCGGCCATCAAGCCACATTACCCATCACGGACCAGATCGTCCAACTTAACCGGGAGTTAGCCGATATCGTGGGCCTAATCGAGGTCAGGAGATCCAGATCATAGGCCAACAGGACCCCAACGAAGGTCCTGAGCTGGAACTCGGTAAAGACGCCTCCCAGAGGGATCAGAGAACCGGAATGCCGGCAAGATATAACATAGACTGCCACCGACCCACAGAATCTTCGCCCGGAGTCGGAGCCACAGTCGACAGTAAGGCCGTACCGGAGATGGGCGGCAATCAGGGAGAACCGATGGAAGAACCTCATCGCCGAACATCGAGATGTTCGATGACCCGCCACCGATGGACTTCGGCACGATAACCATGGAAGAGCTTAACCGACGAAAGACGGCGGAGGCGGATCGCACTCCAACCAGACGAACAGGTTATCACCAACGATATAGTCTGACTTCGAGGCTCGGAGCCACAGACCAGGGACCAGAACAGGTAATATCTCGAAGCCCAGCCGGAACACGAAATCGAGGCTCTCCGGGAGGAATTAGTCGTGAACGAAGGCTCCCACTTGGAGGGTCATGTGGCTAACTGACTGAGCCGGGACATCGCCGAAGTCTGAACCTCAGAAGAGGATACCTCCAACTCTTCAGGACCCCTTTATCAAGCTTGGGACAGCCAGTAGCGACCCAACAGGTTGCACCGACTGAACGAGAATCACCTCGGTCGAGGGTTCGAAGGATGGAAGTCATACCTGACTTGGGAGTCCTCCCACCCGGCACTCAACCCTACATCGTTGAAGCAGTGACCCGGGCAAATAACGTCTTGACCGAGATGCGGACTCGCCGAGGCTTTTGTGACCGGCACAGCAAAGAATTTTTCCGGCTGGACGGAGACATTACCATGGTGGAAAGCTGCACCAGGTCCGTCCGGATATTTTTACATCCAGATGCCCCGAAGGATCAGCTGAGTACGGCACAACTTCAATCGTCCGTGCTTTGGCTGTCAACCTTCATCCGGGACTACGAAGAAGAACGGCAACAGAAGGAGCAACGAGAAGCAGAACGTACTTCTCGGTTGCAACAGTCACGGATCCGGCAGATTGAACCCCCAATGCAGGGTACATCTGCCCCGTTAACCCGGATTCCGACCCTTAAGCCACCGGCCACAGCTTCGCCAACCATGGCAGACTGGCCGCTAACGATACCTGGAATGGAGGACACTATTCGACGGGCACTTCAAAGGGCCGAGGATGCCAGCCATGAGATGCACGAACTCTTGCACTCTATAAATGCATGGGATCCTCGGGCCGCAAGACTTGATGTTGATGTTAACACTTTGGACGAGGCCCGGAGAACCATCGCGAAGCTCTTCAGTCCGACCACCATCAGAACCCCAGAGACCGAGGATGCCTTAACACGGGCTCTTCAGGACATCAAACGGGTCACGGAAGAACATTACCGGAATAAAAGGCGTCGAGCTGCGGAACGAACCGCCCAACAGGCTGGGACGTCCGCAGCCCCGGCTAAACCGTCGGAGCCTACCGGACCCGTCACTCCGCCCGATGAACCCATGGACGTGCCACCCCTGGAGGGTGAAGAAGAGAACCTCGAGCCTTCGACCATCGAGCGCGAGGCTTACGCACGCACAAGGGACTTAACCCCGGAGAAGCCGAATGCGGATAGAACACCCCGGCCCACAACATTGCCGATACCCCCAATAGGTGGTTCGGCCCGGCCAAAACGACCGGAACAGGTCTTAGTCATTCGGCGACCATCAACTCAGCCAGATGACCCGGAGAGAACCCCGGAAGGAAGGGCTATCCATCAACCCGGAGGCCCTGACTCACCTAAGTTTACGCGGAAACCAAGATCGAAGGATAGGGAAGAACAGAACGACCCAAGAAGGCGCCTCTTCGGAACACCCCCTCCACCTGTCCGAACCCTCGAGCAACTTCGAGAGTTCATGATGCAGATGCCAGCACTAGTACCCCCGGGAGATGGCCACAAGGCGGCTCATCAGCCCAGGAAGGTTAAGCCAGTGTTGGAACCCACGGAACGGGAAGCCTTAGCCTACCATAACCAACTGGTAGAGCAGATCAAGCAGGCTGAATTCTACCGTGTCCTTCAGGAAGGCGAGCTCACTGGTGGACAACTTTACGGGCCCATGTCTTCGAGGGACCAGATACGGATCACTCAAAGGATAGCCGACCGGGCAGCCGATCGAGATACCCTCCTACGCAGGCTCCTGGCACTTAGAAGCGGGATGCAGGTACTTCGCCAGCAGAAGTTACCGAGGGTAGTGCTGGAGTACGCACAACTGCTACGGAATCCAAGGATTAACCCGGCCGTATACATACGCGAGCCACCCTTGGAGCCCGGTCAGCCGAAATCGGACTTCATTAAGGAAACCATGTCTGACCACTCGGGCGATGAAGACCCTGAGCATATCCACACCGAACCGGACAGCGACATGGATGAGGAAAAACAGTGGCAGCTAGCCCTGTTAGCGGACGCTCGGACGACATCCCGGCTGTCATCGGAAGCCATGTCGGCAACACCGACTGGTAGACGGAGCAGATCCCCGGTTAAGCAGGTGTCTCCAACTAGAGCCCTGTCCCAGCCTAACCGGATGCCGAGCATGAACCCTATTCAACCCCCGCCACCGAGGTTTTCCCCAAGACGGAACCCTCGGGAGCCTTCATGGGAACGAATGGACACTTTGTCCCCGCCAAAACCCGAGCCTACGGCAAAAGAGCCCGGCAGCATGGCCTCGGTACCGGACATAGCCGCCGAAGTAACGGTCGAAAGCCATGTACAACCAGTTGCGCAGCCCCAATTAGGGCCCCTGGTTCGTAACGAAGGGTACCGACAGTACCATAACGACCCGGCTATGGACCCTATCAAGGACCTCACAATCACCGAACGGGATGATTGTATCAACCGAGCTGCCAGCGCCGAGCGAAATTACTTCAACGCTCTCAAGGATCGCCGAGGCAACCTGCCCGATAACGACTCCAATGAAGTTATTCGGGAATACCATAACCTGACCGAACGGATGAAGGAAATAGTGCAGCAGATGGGTGCTGACTATCGGCAGAAGCGGGCCTCCGGACAAATTCCGGCGCCTCACCCTATCGCACTTTCACCGGTCACCGGACAAGAAACCCTCAAACCCACGAGAACCCATAAGGTGTCCGTGGTATCATCGAAAAGGATGGTCCAGCCGACCCGAGAACCCTCTGTCCAGGTCTGTGATGAACCGGCACAGGGACTTAGCGGAGTAATCATCCACTCGGCTAACTCGGCTACGGTACCGAAGAAGCGGGAAGCAAAGAAATCGGCCCCGAAGAAAGAGTCACCGAGCCGTTTACCCAAGAAGGCTCGCGGAGGAAACGACACAGACGTTTCTGACGCAGAGGGACGCCGGGACCGGACTCGAAGAAGGGTCAGACCCCAGGTGTCATCCTCTGACAGCGAGTCAGACGCCGAATCAGGCCGGCAGGAACCCGACAAGAACCGGGGGCCTAAGCCGAAACTGAAGCCTGGTCAGAGTGTCGACGCGTGGGTCGACGAGATCCGTCGATGGGCCGATGGGAAGCCTCCAATAGAGGCACCCAAGCCCTTGGATCGAAGCACCCCGCTGCTTCAAAGGATGATCGACAACTCCAACCGTAGAGAGGAAGCTAGAAAGGTGGAACCGAAGGAAGAATCGGAACCTCGGGAGTTGGAGATGAGAACACCTTCACCGGAGATCCCACCGAAGGTTCTAGATGAGTCTGACCGGATGGATACGGCGTCCGCCGAACATCTAGCCGAGGGTTCCGATGAAGAACTCTGGGACTATGATGCGGACACCGACCAGTCTGACTTACCAGCCCCGGACAATATCCGAGAGAGGCTGCCGGACCGACAACCCTCGGAGCCCGAGCCTTCGTTCCCCAAAGCCCCTTTTAAGGAGGATGTTCGGCGCATGATCGCCACCGCCGACATGAAGAAAAGGGACGTCTACCAGGAGTTGGTGGCCAAGCTGACGGAGACGTACCACGTGAAGAAGGGACATTCCCTAACCAAGCAGTTCATGCCGAAGATCATCGCTTGGATACAGGACGAGGCCTTGGTTCTTATACTCCATCGCTCATGGGACACCATGGGAGAGCTGGTCCTCCCTAAACCACCGAACAAGCTCCGCCAGGAAGAACCCATCCCCGAAAGAATCGTCAGAGCCATCGGATACTACCGTAATCCGCGAGGCTCGACCCGACTTCAGATCGCTCGGTTCCTAAACGTGATGTACACCTACGGGGATAAGCCTAAAGGTGAAGCCGAGATCGAAACGATCCAGACGGAGATCGCCCCGATCCTACATCAAATGGTCAGGGACCGAGAGCTGCAGACCACCAACGCGCAGCGTGGACAGAACCTACGGTACACTGTCCCCGACTTCATCCCCTTATCGAAACGAAAGGAACTGAAGCTCCGGATCTCGTACGTCCACAACAAGAACAGGGACGCGGCCGGAGTCGACCCTCAACCCAAGGCACCGGGATCGCGACCGGCCCAGGCGAACGTCTGGCTTGAACTTGCCAGATCAACAGCGGCCTCGGCGGGTAGCAGATTCCCCCATGACCGACCTAGAGCACCCGGGGACTCGAAGGTTTACGGAATGATGGAACCCTCGGCCCGGGAATCAGCCAATAAAGCATCTAAGCATGTGGTACGAGATGGACGGGGCAAGTTCATTAAGGACACACAGTCAGCTCCCCCGGCACCGCAACCCACCTCCCCGATGGACTTGTCGACCTCGCAGGCTGAAACCTCAAGAAGGGGCCAGTCTGCGCCTAAGAAGTCTAAGGATAAGGGTCGGACATCCCGGAATGCGCACTCTCTGGAAGAGGAAGAAGACCCTTCCTCGGAGGATGATGAGGCCGAGTCGGAACAAGACTCCGACAAATCCGGCAAAACAGACGACGAAGATGACGAGAATGACGAAGATCAGGGGAAGCCGCCAACAGCGGCACCCCAGGACCCTAACCAGGAGGACCCGGACCAACCCGAGGACCCTCCGGCGGAAAACCAAGATGACCCGATGGATGGTGAAGACCCCTGCCGGGATGCCCCTTCCCACCAGCGAGTCTCGGGTCCAACTCACCAGCAAGGGCTATGGGAACGGACACCTAGCCCACCGAGGGATCAACTGCTCATGGTGTGGCACCAGGACACAGCGCAAGTGTTACCGCGGGAGATCCCATCGAGGCCCATAATACGGGTTCCACCGCGGCCGAAAATGCCGGCGACGATGCGAGCGGCTAAACCAAAGTTTAGGCCCCGGATCGCCGACACCGATGAAGGTTGGGTGCATGTACATGCTGCACTCAAGGCGCTGTCCTGGTCCGGCCCACTATACGCAACCCCGGACTTGGCTTACCAGCTGCTGAAGCACTGGCGCGTCGACAAAGACGGAAGCTGGTTCGACCTCGACCTCGACAGAGTCAAGGAATACTGTCGGTTGGCTTACGAGACCGGAGCCATCCTTCGAGTCTACACTCATACCGGGAGGCCGTACTACGTCTTCCCGAGGGAGGAGCAAGACCCTGCACCCCAGACTTACCTTGGATGGCGCGATGCGGTCATCGCCTGCCTGCGGACGGATCGGCACCCAGACGGATTGACTCGCCGGGAGATCCTGAGCCACCTGATTGGTCGGTTCGAGTTCATCCTCATGTCCGCCAGACCCCAACTGGAAGATGATCGGTACCGACCGATCCGAAGGAAGGAGAGCAACCTGTACCACCTTGCGGATGAACTGGAATACGTCCTGGTGCAGGCCTGCCGGCAAAAAGCCCTCGGAATGAGTAAGGCCTACAAGACGCCCACGCAGCGCTTCTCCGTCTTCCACCTACCTTCGGACTTTGGCCAACATCTGCCTAAGACCCGGTCCAGCTCGGAGAGCCCAACTAAAGCTCTTACCTCGGCTGCCCGGGCAGAAGAGTCCAAGAAACGATTAGCACGGGCGAAATCCATCAACCCGGCCGATTTGCCGGATCGAACCCGGAAAGCAACCTGAAAGTCAAGTCATCCGAGGCTCCTTGCCCAATAGGCAAGGGTAGATAGCCTCTACAACGGAACGTCTTCGAGACCAATAGGCTCGAGGGAACAACTTTGGACGGAAGAGAACCGACCGTACCCGACCGTTGTACTTATTTAACCACAAAACGTAGAACCCAATAGGTTTACGTAAGGCCCAATAAACTTAAAAATAACTTAAAAAAATTTAAGTTTGACTACAGCCCCAGCCACAGCCCCGGATGGAGGCCTATAACCCGGAGTGCCAGACGTGCCGAGCCAACAATGACTCACCGCGGACCCGCTTACCTTGCGCGGACTGCTTGCTACGGCACCTGGACAAGCAAGCTCCGGACAATAGGGCCGACCGTCGAGAACAGGCTGTGGCCCTATACCTTCAAGTTGTGACTGGAAACCTGAGCGCGTACCTTCACCTGGTTAGCTCTAGCCGATTCCTGGACCAGCTGCGTTCACAGGAGATACTCCACCTGTGGGACATGCAGCGTCACCGCCGGGTCCGACAGGAACCCGGATGGCGTAACACCCCACCGGTCCCGGATAACCCTCGGCTGGTCGAAGCCCGTGAAGCACGCAGGGAGACGGAGCGCGAAGAAGAGCGACGGGAAATAGCGGCAGCTGACCGGGAGATTGCCCGCAGACAGCGCGAGCATGAGGAGCGGATGAACCGGGAGAATATCCCACCTCCAACGGTCCCGCCCGGCAGGCTTGCAGTGGAACCCAAAAGGTTCCCAGACGAGCCCACCGCACCTTTCACCGCACTCTCGAATGTACTAAATGCGGAAGGAGGTATGGATATGTCAGTGGTCGCCGACGCACTCGTCGCGAATTCGATCCCCCTTCAAGGAGCCACCGTGGCACTTATTGGACCAGACGGCCGGCAATACATGGCCCAGATCAT
The DNA here is from genome assembly GCF_019649055.1 of Paramacrobiotus metropolitanus. Taxonomy (NCBI): domain Eukaryota; kingdom Metazoa; phylum Tardigrada; class Eutardigrada; order Parachela; family Macrobiotidae; genus Paramacrobiotus; species Paramacrobiotus metropolitanus. The sequence goes on along the minus strand of NW_026570349.1, from coordinate 274,771 downwards.
TCATCCTCCTCAACCGCAAGCCTCTGTGGCAATACCGCAAGCTCAACCGGAACCACAGCCGGTAGCCCCGCAAGTGAGTGGCTTACCTCAAACCCCGGCTCAACCGGTAGTTCGCTCGGCTGATCAGCCAGGGACGGTGGCAGTGACCCCAACAGGGTCCACCCCGTCCAATCGAAGAAGTCAGAGCATAGTAGACTTGGCCCCCGGCGACTTACGTCACCGGTTGGAAGGCGACTTGCGTCGGAAGCTGGAGAGTCAGAACAGGGCTTCCACCGACCGAGCCTCGAAGGATCGAACCCGACCTTCCCCCGGCAAACGGTCCGAATCAGAGGATAACGGAGGGTTAGTGGTGGACTCTAACACCAAGTCCCGCCGAAACTTCACGCAACCTGCGACCCGACACCCAGCACCGACCTCGAGACCGGACCCACAAGTAATAGCCCCGGACGAGTTACCGGTGCCCCAGTACCCGATATTAGATGTGGAGGTGCCAGGCCAGCATGACCCTCGGTATGACCATGCACGCCGACAGGGCATTGCGGTGGAAACTCCACATCCGACAGAACGAACGGACTACGTTATGGCCACCATGCGGTACCGAGAGGATCGTCGGACCCAAGTCTGGAACATGATGAACGGCCTACGACAATTCCTCAACAACTCCGGATACCAGCAGATGTTTGAACATCGTCAGTGGTCGGAAGACTTCCAGATGATTGACCGCTTGGCGTACGGCATCGGCTTTCCGCACTTCCGGAACAACGGCCTGCCCAGCGCCACCGACCCGGCCATCTTGGCCACATCACTGGATCGACCCGATTGGTCTCAGCTGAGCCAACTTCCGATATACTCGGACGGACGCGAGATCACGGACCATACAGAATGGGTTGCGCAGTTCGTGCTGCCAGAGGCACAAGCAGCCATGGTAGTCACTGCAGCCCGAGCATCCCGGAACATTCCCGAATACCTTGGAGCCGCAGAACCACAGGCTCAAGGAGATGCTCCGATGGCCTTCCTGACGGCTCAGCGACTGATTTTCGCGGCTCGGCTTGGTCACCATCACAGCCACTACACCTTGTACTGCGCGTACCGGAACAACAACATCCCGCCCAGGCTGCGAACCACGGTAGCACTGCTCAGCACACCGATGCGGGACGCAGTAGTCGGCTTGTGGCTTCGGGACTTCCTTATGACAGCGGAACGCTGGAAGAAGGAGTACCAGTACTACCCTGATGAGAAGACCGACACTGATGAGGCTTCGACCCTCTCCGAATGGTGCAGATGCAATCGCCACCTGCCGCCCGGATTCACTTCGCCACCGATGCCCGAGGGCAAGTCATACTATCGGTATGACATGTGGCCCGGATCATCTTCATCCGGCCGAAATCGCCGCCGCCGGGAAGCGCGCCGTGTGAAGGCTGGAAAACCAGGTCAGGAGACACCGGACCCCCAATCGACCTGTACCCAGGAGGCCGCGTCCTCAAACCAACCGGAGCAACGCGGCCCGGATAAGGATGACGACTCGGAAGGATCCCACTTCGGTGGTGGAGCCCCGGTCGTCGGGGACTTAGAATGAAAGAGACCGGTAGCCGGACCCCAATAGGGTTAGGCTTACCGTAAAAAACCGGCCAAATGGACGTGACGACATCCCCAATAGGGATGTCGACGAACTTTACCCGGACAAAACCTGAAGAATCCCACAAATCGCAGGGTAACCACATCTGCTACCCATACGGACCCTCAATAAGGGATACGTAGGGTTAGCCCACCCTGTACTAAGCCCAAACGAACCCTATGGAACGGATTCCCCGGATCGACCCGGTAATTGCGGGTGCACCCGTCAGAATTTCAGTGGATGCACCGTACCGGTATGTCTCCCGCGGTTTCCCCCGGACAGAATCCGTCAGAAGGCTCGGATCCTCCGGCACTAACCCTTTAATGGAGCAGATCGCACCAGATCGAACCACATTCAGCTACCTTTAACCCCCGGCACAGATCGTGCCCCTTAACCACGTTCTGCTTTGGAGCCACAGACTGTGGTCTTAACCATGATCCGCTACCACCACCGGCCCAGAATGGAGCCTCCAGCCCAAGCCCACAGACCGTGGCATCTGACTACTTCTGCTACCAAAGAATATCACAGAGGTCGGCCACAAGTACGGCTGGTGGGTATCTCAGCGAGGAAACTGCAGGTCGCAGCCTCTAACCACGATCTAGCTACTAGCCGGACCCTCAATAAGGGATACAGCAGTAGCCTTCCGCAGATCGCGAGTAACCACGACACTGGTACCTTAACTATTCTGCAGCCTGCAGATCTCGACCCTGCCTAAGCCAGCCGGGTCAGAACCACGATCAAGCCACTCGACGAACATACTGTTCAATAACTACCCGGACCCTTGAAGGCTCCGGAGTAGAGGCCCAATAGGCCTCCACCCGTGGACGAAATCCTAAGTTCCGTCCCTTAGATGTGGGGAGCAACATCGCCTACATCTGGGGAACGGAAATACCAGAGAAGCTTCGGAAGGAAGGATCACGGCATTTTAGGGAGACATATCACCTTAAATGCCTCGGTTCAAGAAACAGAGTCCAAAGAAGTGGACCTGACCGGACCTTAGATCCCGAAAACGTCGGATAGCTACCTTGTGAACCCAATAGGTTCCGGGGAAAGCGCTTAAAAGGCTGCTGTAGACGTTGGAGACCCCATCCCCCATGGACGATCCGGGCAGAACTGAGACCTCGTCGTCTGCGAGGGATAACCCGTGCGAACCCTCGGCCACGCTGAGCCGGACTTGGCAAGCATGTTGCTAGAACGGCTCAGCGTGACCACTTAACGGAAAGGGCCAACAGTGCTTTTGGAAGAGAAACCTCCTAAAACAATGTGGTCCGACGACCCTTCGTACGAAAGGCGGCTTATCTGCGCAGTACAGCACGATCTGCTGTCCTGCGCAGATAACCCACTACGGCAGAAGAGCTAGCGACCCTCGGATGGATCCTCGGATGAACCCGATAAGTACGCGTTCAACCCAAATGGACCGTACCGGACGTTCCCCCTGGTTTCCCCTGGATGAACCGGACAGAATGTTCCGGTCACCGGCGACAATGACAGGAGGCTAACCGAGCCAATAAGCGAGGGTACGCAACGTCACTGACGGAGCCTAGATATGTGACGGTTTAGCTGGCTTCAGCTGAATCAGCGACTCCGCCACCGTCGACCACTCCGGCAGAGCCTGTGGAGGAAAAACCATAAAAATGCCCCGGACCATGACACCAACCATGGATCCGTCATCGACCCAGGGAGTTGTCCCCAATAGGGACACCCCGACGTCAGAACCCCGGATCGGAGGAGTGGAACAGCCACAAATCGCGGTCTGAACCACGAATCTGCTACGTCAACGGGACAAATCGCACGAAAAGGCGGCTGGCTAGCGGCTAACTGCGCAGACGCAGCTCGTCCCTGGTCAGCCACTCCGGCAGAAGGATCCCGGCAAACCAGTCCTCTAACTTGGACTTCGGAGCCCAATAGGCTCCCACCCATTTAATCCAGCCCGGACTTCTACGGCAAAAGGAAGCCTTAGACCCTCTACCGATGAAGCCCGGGTGATAACCTACCCTCACGGGACTCGTCGTACGAATAGCGGTATGGACAAGCACAACTGCGCACAACACAGTGTTCCTTGCTCAGACCCCTCCGGCAGAAGGATCCCGGTAGACAGGTTCCGTAACTCTGACCATAGAGCCCAATAGGCTCTCACCGCTTACCGGAATGCGGGCCACGGGAGCTAGGGAAGCAACTTCTCCTTAACCCCGGCCCCGCAGGACTTACCTTTGGACCCCACCAGCCTGGACCTTATCAGCCTAGGAAGCAATAAGCCCTATACTGATGAAGTCCAGGTTAAGGCCTAATCATCGGACCCTTCGTACGAAAGGAGGTTAACCAGGGGCTCCCAGCACGATCTGCTGGGTACCTCTGTTTAAACCCGACCGGCAGAAGGACCTCGATGGATAACCCGGGACCTGGAGCATTAGCTGGCTGCACTCTGAAACCAGCGACGAGCCCAATAGGCTCTGATGAACGATGCTGACTCCACCTGGGATCCCTTGTACGAAAAGCGACGAACCATTGTGGAGGAGGGTAACCCGCTCCGCTCCAATGGCTCGTCCCTCCGGCAGAAGGACTCCGGACTTCGGAAGATGACCGCTACGCAGACCGCGCCAACTACGATCTCAACCTCGAGGCTGCTTGCAGAGATCCAATAGGTCTCTGGCATAGCTCGGCAGCTCGCGGTGAACCACGATCTCTACCTGTACGGTATCAGTAGAGGCCCAATAGGCCTCCAGCCCGGAGAAACCCCCTTCGGAACGGATGGATCGGGACATTAGGGCACATCGATACCATTGCTCCGATCCAGAGGATCGGACTCATGGTATTGATGACCGGCATGACCATCTCACCCGCGAACCGGACCATGGTCATCTCACGGAACGTGTCAGGACATTAGGGCACACGCGTATCCTTGCTCGACCTCGAAGAAGATCGAGTAATGAGACGCGTGTCCGGCATGACTACATGCCCGACGGAAGCCATGGAAGATTCCAATAACTTCGGCAGGTAGGCCCAATAGGCCTTTGCCGTGCGGATGAATTACCCTCAAGCCCCCGGAATGGATCGGACGTAGAGCGGCGCGCCAGCGGTTCGATGTAGAGAACCCAATAGGAAAGAGCCCAATAGGTTCTATCCGACCCCCGGAAGGATGTACAAGGACGTTAGCGTACTCGTCAATCCCCCGAAGGACTACTAAAGCCCGGGAGAGGATTCACGAGTCCGGCACGACTGCACGCCCGGAAGGAGGCTACGGATACCAGCCGAACTTGCTGGATTACCCGGGCAGGATCCAGAATGGACCTTCCGTGGAGAATCCCACGGTACGAACCGCCCAGAACGGACGTGTTCCCCGATGACCAAGCCAGGATGCCTCGATACCGGCATCCCGGGTGTTCCTGCCTAAGCAGAAGCACGGGATCAGCCGAAGGACGGACCAGAACGGACCCCGTCTTTACAACCTAGAGTGCCAACCTCGCGGCTAAGACCCAATTAGGTCTAATATAGCCGCAGGAAGGCCTCTTCTTGCATGCTTTTCGCTAGTCGCCCGGTGAAAACCCCTGGCATCACCGACCATGGAGGTCGGACTTCCAGCAGAACATACCAGAGGCATGTTGGGCTAGTTTCGGTTGGTTCCCAGTAGGAACCCCCGAACCGACAATGGCCGACATCGGACTCCACAGCCCAGAGGCTCATCATCAAACCCACAGGGGCCCAGACCCCGCTCAGAGGCTTTACATCCCGGCAACAACCCTATCCTCAGCGCCCAATAGGTGCTAGAGGACCATCTAAAGGGTTTTGCCCGGATGGATCCTTCATCAGACCATCAATTAAGGCTCGCCACCGGACTTAGAACTTGTACCCGAGGCTGCCAGTGGACTTAGAATTTTTCACTTCAAAACCGGGGCTACCTCGGATTCAACCCTTGGACCCTGGATTTGACGTCAGAGTCCGGCATCAACACTACCCTCAGCGCCCAATAGGTGCTAGAGGGCTACCTAGAGGTTTTGCCCGGACCAAGTACCCAACGCATCGTGAAATCACGATCTGCTGAAGCAGCCAAGGATCCCATCGGACTTTACCTCAGTAACCGAGGCTGCGAAAGGACTTTAACTTTTTGACCGAGGTTAACCCCCGTGTACCGAGGCTACCCCGGATCAGACCCTTCAAACCCGACATTAACCGGTCCAAGTTGCCCAATAGGCGACAGGACGCGAAATCACGGTTTTTGTCCGGACGAAACCCTGGAAAACCGGTACTTTACCGGAAGATTCCCCCGTAAAAAGACCCAGTAGGTCTTGTTCCTGACTCAGAGAGGGAGCCTTACGGCTTTCGCGTACTGCGACAGTGCCTCTCCATTCACTTTACCGTAAAAACCCGGCAACGGTGGTTCCATTCAACCTTAACCGGAGGATCCCCGGTCGGAATGTGAGTTTCATGCCCGTTTCTCACCCGGCTTATGGAGATCCATGTCTTACCCGAAGTCATTTGGTCGGAAGTAAGTTTCAAGCCCGTTTCTTACCCGACCCTCGGTGAATTGAACCGGAAACACCGGGTATCTCGGGAACTGATGCCTCGAACCCGGATGACCGGACATCCAGTGGACTGGAGCCCCCGTGCGCGGATTGGCTCTAGTCGGAATGAGCACCCGGACTAAAGTCCCGGACCAAAGACTTTGAGTTTATTTTTTTTTACTCGGAATGATGTTCTCATTTTCTTTAGATCTGTAGCAGATCTGTTTCACTAACCTGCTCACCAGGAATTGTGATGTTTTTTTTACTTTAACGCAAGAGAGAGAGAAGATTGATTAATACTATTTTTTTTACTTTACTTTTTGCCGTTACGGACCACCATCAACAGAAGCCTACACCGGTCCAACTACAACACCGACCGACCTTCGGATTTCTGCCGTGAGTTGTTCCGCCACCACGGGTCCGGAGGAGAGCGCGGTGCCGGAAAGACCCACACCGGACACCCCGAGGCGATGTCACCGACCCCATTAGGGTCGTGTGCGGAGCGGGCACTGGGACGGTAGGAGTCGGGTCCTTCGCAGGGGCTCGGACTCCCGCCCAGAGGCATGTTGGGCCAGTCGCTATGGCAGCCTACGAGTATGGCAGCTAGCGACAGTCCCGCTTCCGGTGCACGGCTCAGTGGTGCACAATATCGCACACACTCACGCCTGCACGCACTCGCTCAGTCGACGCCGAATCACTGGCCTCGATTCCGCCTTGCCACACCTACGGCATTACGTCTCGGCCAATCAGCGTTCGCCATTCGCTCGTGTTGGATCTGCCCAGTGCCGCATTAGGCTTTTCTATGTTACGGCTCGATATGCCGCTTGTTCATGATTTACTAATCACTCTCACGCTGTGCTGTACACTAGCATACGCTTATCGAGCCTTCACGTGCTTTGTATTTTGGTTCTTGCCTTATTGATTCCTCAATAAAGCCTTTGTTCTCACCATCGTGAGCCTTTGTTTGCCAGCTGTCACACCCACAGTAAATAAGTTTTTTTTTTGTTTACTTATGTGATAGAAGAATGAAGTAAATGAGTAAAATAAAATGAAGGGATGAAATACCAGCTAACAGCTCTGCCATGGTGCTGGCTGGCACTGATTTAGGGTTAGACGGCAGCATGTCCCACATTTCCTGGGCTGATTTCGGGCCTAATCCAGGCACATCATTCACTGTGCCCAACTGAAGAAAAAACAGCCCGGGCGTTTTTGCTATGCTGGCACTCAAGGGTGGGTGCAATCAGAACATCCTGACACTATTAATTTGAGAACCGATGCTTTAATTTCTAGAGTGGGTTTTCACAAATTTCTAGAGTGTCATCACAATGAAACACAACATCGCCTGCCGCAAAAGAACGGCGGCCACTGCCAGCATTCTGCATACTGCTCTTATTTTCCATTTGTTCAATTCTAACCCAAAGTTCGGCAACAGCCAAACAATCTTAATAGAAAATTCAAGAAAAGGTTCACGAAACAACTTTGGAACAGAACGAAATAACAACCTCTCAAGTCTCAGACACGATTACAAGTTTACAACCATGAACTAGACCATAAATTTGCTCAAGTTTGATGGGCTCGGATATCGTTAAGGTACAGTGTACAGATATGAGTTGAAACAGTCGTGTCAACAAATAACTGCTGTTTTGGTAAGCTTCCTCGCAACACTCGGCAGGCAGTTGTGTTCAGACTGAAAAGTTCACGTGTTCAGATTCGTCTCTAGAATCTTACTTTTTCATGGCTATTAGACTTTGTAGAACCAGTTAAAGTTACAGTGTAATTCTGTATTTTGTTATGAATCGCTGACAGCACCTTCGTGTTTCGATACCTTAGTTTCGTCTCGGTGGACTTGGGTTTCGGTGGGAGAAAGTTCATAGTTGCTTGGTTACTCAGTCAGTTTGAACTTTGAAGCACAGTACGTATTCACAAATTATCAGTAATGTTTTTTTAATACAGAGTATACCAACCGATCCGTTAGACAACAGTTAGATAAGATTGCAAAACGAATGCCTACTATTGCAGTAAGACTAAGCACCCCAACAGGGGTACTACTAAAACCTGGACACGGCAGGCAGACAGGCAAGTGGCAGGCAGGTGGCAGGTAACCGGCAGGCCACCGGCAGGCAGCTGGCACGACACAAGCGGCACTCGGCAGGACAGTAGACGGCAGTACCTTGGCCACAGTAAATTTATCGTGTCAACCAGTGCCGCTCTATAGAGTTCCTTTATAGAGATGTCTCATGTACTATATGTCAACACGCCATATGTACCGTTTTACAGCCCCGCCGCGACAAGTTCGGGGACTTTTTCTTAAAAACCACTGCACGTCACCCACCAACAAATTACTGTGTAGTTAAGGTACTTAATCGATTTTCTTATTACCGCATGTTTTAAACAATTTCTTCACTACGGGTCGCGGTGCTAGGGCGTAGCTAGAATTCAATCAAAGCAGACCAGCTTAAAAATCCGTTTCGACCCAGGAACCAGTCGTCGACCGACACTATCTCGACCGCACCACGTCGACCGTTACGAAGGCGACGACTAATAGAACATAAAAAAATAAGAAAACGTAAGAAAACCATCGCGCTGATTCCTTAACGGACATCCAATAGACGGTTACCGATCAGCCACTGTATTATCATTATGGAATTTAAATGACCTTCCACACGCCCAGGTCGATTAAATCATACATTATTATGCTCAATACATTGACGCGCTGTTGTACGAGATCTGACTACTTGGGTTACCGCTAATTTGTTGGCCATCTAGTGCGGTAGTCGTAGTGCGACATCCGCATAGCATGTCAATTTAATTTACTAATTACATTATGATAGCGTCCACGGGTAAACACGGGTGTTGGGTGACCTTTCTTGACCCGCACGTGAACCTCGCATAATTTTCGGTTCATGGTACCGCTTTCGGGCCAACAAATCGACAAATGCGGTGGCCAGTGCCATAACATAGGCACGTCTGTCACAAATTAATTGCAAGTTTTTCATTGACCCATTTTAAGTTTAACCACCTGCCACAATGCAGCATGTTATTAAAACATTGGCATAAATAATTCTTAATTAACGAAATCAGTTTTTTATTAAAATACGATAGCGATAAAATTCCGACTGTAAATGAAATATATTTGGTTGTGAAAATCAGATCACGATAACTGCCATAATCGTGCAATGATTTATAGATCGTGCGTATAGCCTTTATGCGACAAAATCGGTTTTTGCAGTGGGTCGGGAAAAGCGCCATACGTTTATTGTTTTGCTATTGGAAACTTGTTCAGTTCTCTGTTGCAACAAAAATAGCTATTTTTTCTGCAGAACAGCATGCGGAAGCAAGCGATTACAACGTGTTCGCAGACAGATATTTTGTCCGACTGTTCAAAATGGTGTATAATAATCGGCATGAATCAGATTAAAAATACGTCGTAAACATCCTAACCCGTTATTTACATGCAAATTATAGTGCAAGATTAAACGTCGTGCAGTTGGAAAAAACTCCGCTTATTTTTAAGCAGTTTTGATTTTATAACTGCGCGCTGCTGGAAAATCGGACGAATTGCAGAGCGCAAAAGTACTATGAGTAAAACAAAAATCATCTGGCTATTAAGTGCAAGCACACATAACCTCTCCGCTTATCGTAACACATGTATTAGACCTTTGAATTTATTCTGTATATTACACTTACATAGCAGGTTAAAAACCCGTGGTCTCATCAAGTGGGATGAGCATGTATTTACAGCTTTAATGACTGTTGTCGGAACGAGCTGATCCAAACATCTTGCACAATCACCACACCCCTTTTAAATAAACATCCCGTTGTATTAACGTAGCAGGTGTGTCTACTAAAATACTGAATGTTGGCCATTCTGAGCCCAGCCAGTTGCAGTGATAACATGAATAAACCTTGCTAACATCAAAATGAGTTTGAACACCTATGAAAATTTTGAATATTCTCAAGTGTCTTCAAAATGCGCTAATTATATTTTGTACAAAATAAACAGCACAGTCATCAAACCGATAATTATCACCATTGACCTTTAAAAAAGCGGAGTTTTCCATAAAGAAGATGCTCGGTATGGGACGTGTATCGCAGTCCTTAGGGAAATTTAGGCATTTGCACCGGCATCCGTGTTTGTATTTCCCCTGATCTGGTTTAAATACTGTAATTGCCTGTTGTGAACTCGGAAATCGAGTGCCACAGCAACCGTTTTGCCAACACAGCTGTGCTGACTAATACCCACTGGGCACTCATTGTTAGTTTTACTAACGAGGCAACATACGACTTTTATACGTATAACAAACTTCCTCTACACCGTCTTTGTTTTATTTTGCAAACAACATCGATGCTTCCAAGATCTAACCTTCGTTTTCCATTGAAATCATCATACAAATTTTTAATATGAATATTAATATTTCCAACACATCCATTGATGTGGCCGATGAAATCAATCCACTGCTGGCTGTGTCTATTATAACGCAGCAACGACGATTGTCGCATTCTTCCTAAACACCGGCATTTTATTGCTATACATTCTCCATGTGCGCTACAAAACTCCATTTTCCCTGTACGTCGCCAATTTATTATTATCAACTATATTCAGCTGTTTGTTTGCATTTTTTGATCTGGTTAAGCTGGTTTATCGCAGCAAGCAGCTGGATATTTCCCCACTATGTGCAATACATTTTTACTGGGACTATGCATTTTCCGGGGTTGTCGCCATGGCGCATGCCCTCATCAGTATTAACCGGATCTGGGCGGTTGTTCTTCCGATATCGTACCGAAATCTGCACATCGGCAAAACCGGTTTGTTAATCTGTGGTGGCGCATTTCTATACATTCATCTTATCGTTGTTCCGTATTTCATCTACCGCATATTAAGCGTGCGAAACTTCTGTGATGATTTCGAAAAAGACACCGTATTCAACAGTTTTACCCAAGTGGTGGTATACGATCTGCCGTCCGTGGTGGTGATCGCCGCGTTCCCGGTCATTTGGTGGGCACAGCAGAAACGTCTCAATCAGATTGCCGCTAACGACGCTTTACGGGGACTCAGCCAATCGGGAGGTGTTCGGCATGTCCATATCGACAAATCGTTCCTCACGCTGACCGCTTTGACGGCGACCTTGCTGGTATTTTGGATGCCGACAAAAGTGTATTTTACCGCATTATTTTTGGGCGGTGTAGATCTAGGCCAGGTTTGCTTAGCGGTGATGCTGACCCTATCAACACTGCAGGCGGTGTCAGATCCGATTTGTTTTGTACTGACCTTTCAAGAAATGAAAGATGCCTTCCGGTCTTTGGTGAAACGAAAATAGTCTCACTGTGTGCAAATATTATTTCCTCTTATGAACTTCACGACGGCGGTTTTAAATATAACTTTCCAATACTGGGTAATCTTTTTCAAACTGACAAAATGCAGCTACCGATATCAGTATTATTTTGCTCTTTTTAATGGAATAAAAGCTGTGACGCACGAGTTAGATATACGTACGATTGGTTTCACGAGATTCCTGACCAGTGTTCTGGCAACGCTGCCAGCGACAGAATAATTATCTATGTCGTATTGTTGTTGCTGTTGTGTTGTTTGGTTCAGTTGTCATTTAATTAAAGACCAGTGCAATTTAATTCATGACAAAAGCACTACAAGAAAAAGTGGAATCATGGTGGTTTTAATAAGATTTTGGTTCGGGTTGCCAATTGCCAGCTTATCACAATGAAGCAGTTTTGCTCCGACTTCGTGTTCGAAGCCTTTAAAACAGTTCTGATCGAAAAATGCGTTAACAGTATGATCGCAAGCTGTTCTAAGCACGTTTTTCTCAGCCCAAAAACTATGACCACTCTTCGAACAAAATCTTTGTTTTATAAGCATTTAGAACGTGTTTTAATGAGAAGGGGCCTAATCAAACTTCTTAAGATATCAGTATTATTTTGCTCTTTTTAATGGAATAAAAGCTGTGACGCACGAGTTAGATATACATAACTAGAAATTACGTAGTTAGAAATTTGTAATGCTTGTGTAATAAAGTTACAAAAATTACGTACTTTCAATGGCTACCACCCATTTCGCCAACCGGACATTTCGCCAACCAGACATTTCGCCAACTGCCTACAGGATACTTAGCCTAGAGTACCGTATGTTTAGCGGCCTTAGTCTACAGGACAATTAGATATGGCACTCTTGGCTGGCCATAGCAGCAAATTTTAGATGCATTTTTATTTTAAATGTACAATAAATACATACGTACTGCAGGACATTCACCCATTGTAATACTACAAAAAGAACAGAAAAAATATTTACAAGTATTTTCCCTTTTTAACCATAACCGACAGTTTGCCATGCAAGGTAAAATAATTAGCAGGAACGTATCAAAAGGCGGTTACGTCCAGCACCGAATTCGGCGGAAATGCGAAACTCAAAATATATGTCGGCATGTTACGCACAGTATCGAATGCCAATTCCAAGAACAAAAATGGAATGAAAGTGTTGCTACGTAATTTTGCACACATACAAATTATTAATATTAATATTAGTAAGTAAACCATTACGAGTATGAAGCTAAAGTCAGAATTATAATACAAGCTGCTGCGCTGCAGTTTGACAATGAAAACTTTACAACATGATTTCCAGATTAATGGCAACCGATCTCAGATAGCTGATCGTATCGATTTGCCCGTAGTTGGACGCAACGTTTTTTAGCCGCTTGGTGACCTCGAGGTATTGCTTCCTTTGTTTAGGAATTTCACCTGCCATGCGTGAAGCTGCCTCTGTTTGCTGGTGAACAATTTCCCGACACAGTAGGTTGAAAAACTGATAGATGCCGGGATGGTCTTTATTAACCACATCAGAAAACGTGCGGTGCCAAGCTTCTAGGCGATTGGTCGTACGGTGAATATCCTGCTCCAGTCTATCCACACAGCTCCAAAATTCAACAGGATAAAAAGGGCGTTTAATACGACAACCGGTTACTCGAAACATAGTTGTTGTTTCGCCGACGTATGTTGTTTTCAAATACTCGATGAACACATCGCTGTGTTTAAACGGGAAAAATGGCGCGTCCAGCAGTTCCATAAGCGCTCGTTCCACATCCTGTACCGGCACGAATGCGAGGGCAAAAAGCATGCGACAGGAAATGTTGAACTCAGCATTGGTCGCGTAAAGACGCCCGTGTCCCAGGGCAACGAGTTTCCGGTACAGGCTTTGTCCGAAGTGGAAGTTGCAACCTGTAAGTTAATTATTTGCAAAACTTTTTTATTTTCATTGATTTTAAGAATTTAAGAAAAAAATTTCTATTATTAATCTTTAAATTAAATTTTTATTATACAAAAAAAATTTATATAAAGTACAGCATAGAATTTCTAGCAGATAATAATTAACAATAATGAACAATAATTATTAATAAAAGTTAATAATCAGGAACAAGTGATAATAATTATTAATAATCAATCATTGTTAGTAGTATTTCTGCTTTCACTAACAGCAGTAGTACCGGCGTATTCTTTGAAAATCGTGATATAAGTGCGTTAAATTAGTAGTAATTAATGCCAGCCAACAACAACTAAATAACAACGATTAAATAATTATATTTACTGCATAAAAATTTGTAATCATGAAAACAAAAAATAACAATTAGCACAAATAATAATAGCTGTTGTAAAACAACAAAATTGAAAGAAATTAAGACCATACAGAGTAGCTGAATATTTCATATATTTTGTTATTTACTATAACTGCATAAAAATAAGACAATTTATTCCATTAATAAAAATGCTGTTTTAATTTCACCTCTTAATTTTGACGTGGTGAAAACATTTCGGAACGCAATGACAGCCGACTGTTCGAAATCCATCAGCATATATTCGGGTCCGATTTCTTCAGATCCACTTTTCTGCATCAGTGCGTCACGGATTATTGTGAAAAAGCGTCGATAAGTGAGCTCACATTTATTTGGCAACAGCGCATAAATAAGCGGAGCCGTTGCACCACAAACATCCGCATGCACCGTGTACAACTGCGTGAAAACAGGCGGGCTAACGCTGAAGGTGCCATCGCTGAGCCAAACATTTGTTCTCTCCAGATAATCGAAGCATTTCGGATCTCCGAACACAATAATCCGATGAATGTCTTCTGCACCAGTATCGGCAATTAGCACGGATTCATTGCGTGTTGTTTCTTTCAGAAAATAACTGCCATCGATATCAGCTAAGCAAGTTACACGACCAGTAGGGATACCTTCCGCTTTTCTTTGGCGTCCAATGGTTTTGGCAAGAGCGTTGTAAGAGGACATTTTTACTGCAGCATATACAGGCATCCCGGCGCGAACTTCGTCAATGATCTGCCGTGGTCGCTCCACTGTATTTGTTGCACGAACCTTCAACGCCTGTCTTGCTGATTTTGCAGTAACCTTTATGACATCCGGGGCATGAGAATGCTGGCCGCGCTCAACAGCTTTGCCATCGGCATAATATAAACGAGCACTGCAGTGGGCTCTTTCTCGGCAACGCCAATTCTGACAATTATCCGTTCTGTCTTCTGCGCGTTTCCAGAATTCGATATACTCATAACCTTTGTAATTCAACACCTTGCCTTTGCGGTTGGTAAAAGAAAACGTTATTTCCGTCATAATTAACTAGGCAGTTAATTATCTGCGCCCTGCTATGTAAAAACATAGACAGAAAAGCTGGAAAATTGTGGTTAATACGAAATTTATGATTATCCAACGGCTTTTTCTGTGCACATATTAAAAGTGGTACTGAGGGTTCGATTTTACGTTTAATCAGCCTTGCTTATAATATGACTGACATGTGAGTAATGACTTCGAATCGACTCATTTACATCAGCAATTGTTCATGTGCCGCTCACTTTCGAATCACATTCTAAGATGTACAATCTGTACGTTATTGTAGCGTTGAGCCGTGTGCATTAATGCTAATGGCATATATACGATGTCTTATAGCATAGTACTGTAGTTCAGTAAACGGGAGCAAATTACCCGGTTGGCGAAATGTCCCGTTGGCGAAATGGGATGATACCCTTTCAATTATTATTATTATTGATTTCTGATTATCTGTGTCTGGATGGGTGGAATTTTGCGCAAAATTTCCCTGCGCGCCTTGAGGATTGCTACCCTCTGGCTGCAAGGGTGGCTCCGGAAGATTTAACCGTGGCACCGTACCACGGAGGGGGAAAGTGCCACGGAACGGGGAGCTGCTCGCGGCGACCTAATCTTCTTGGGCATCTTGCCTTCTCTAGGACGCACTAGGTGAGTCTTTTTCCTGCCACAGACGTAGGATGGCTCGCGATCAGCCTTGCCCGCATTGCCGAGTGTGTTTCACACAGGGAGCTGGATTCGCCACACACGGGCACGGGCATGTTCCCGCAAACATGCCGCCAGTTCCTCCCCTGCTCAGCATCCAACACCTCCACCAGGCCAACCTCGCAAGCACCCCCTTCAGTCTTTTGTAGAAGGTGATCGTTTCCGCATCCCGAAAAGAGTGCCAAAAGCTGTACGACGGCAGTGTGCTAGGGTGTTGACGGAACTGATCAGAAACTGCACCCGCACCAATTCTTCAGAGAGCTGGATCGACCTGCTGCTTTTTGCACCCACGGCCCTGTCACTCCCTCCGTCGAAAAGTTTGCGCAGGGAGTCTCTTGCAGCTCACATCCGGAAAAATCTTGCGGACTTGTCAATAGCAAAGCGACACACTGTTCTCCGTCGTGATCAGCCCAAGCACGATGAGATACCACCTGACAGGTTACGTGCTCAAGTCTCTTCCATGCTTCAGGACGGAAACGTAAAGGGGGCAATCAGGATTCTACTGGGTGATGATAAACTTGCAGAAATAAGCTCCAGTACTATTGAATAGAAGATATAGCGCTAGTTTAGCGTCAGCTCCGAATCGGTCCGGTTTTCGACCGGTCCGCGGTTCGGCTTGTAATCGGTCCGGTTTTCGACCGGTCCGCGGTTCGGCTTGTAATCGGTTCGGTTTTCAGCCGGTTTTGAACCGGTTGTTCCCCTTTCTTTGGTTTATTTTTCCCCACCCTCTTTTTTCTATGAACATGAATGAACATGCATGATACAGATAATAAAAACTAACAGAAGAAAGCCCAGCACTTATGGAAAATGACACCCCGACAAATCGGACACAACAGCAGCTTGCTTGAACATTTTGCACAGCAAACTAAATGACCACATGGTCTGAACATGATTTCCGAATCATTTTCATAGCAGACTTTACAGCGTAATTTCTCTTTGGGGTCTTCAGAAGTTGTAGGTGCTTGAGCTTTTCGTGTTAGTCCACAACATGTTGTTTCGGCTTCTTGGCGTTTTTTACGAACATCGTTGATGAATGCTGAGCCTTTTGTTTGTACAAGATACGGACATTTCGGGTAAGTCCAAGCGTGCTCTTCCCACGGAACATCATTTTCGTCCCAAGCATAAAGTGCACCACCACAGTGAAAGCAGCGTACACAGTCATCTCGGCCTTCATAATAGAAGCCGGCTGCAGCCATATCTCTAGGTTGCTGGTGTTTGTTAGCAGGCCATTCAGCATAAGTAGCAAAGCGTGTCTTATAGTCTTTCATTGCCGGTGAGTGCGGAATGTGTTTCCTTGATCCGGATTCCTCCATAGCCCTAACACAGTCTGGACGTGCTAAACGGTGTCGGTAGTATGGTTTATACCGTGAGTTCACCCAGTCACCCATAATATAGCCACAGTATGCGCAGTGGATTTCGTCATGCTGCCCTTGATAAAAGAACCCTTGGCTTGCCAGTTCCTCAGGGGCAAGGGACTGATCCGGCCAGTTTTCAAAACTCCCGAAGCGATTGCTCATCTGTGTCATATCCATTTTGGCTACCAACTGAATAGCCGCACTGAAATGCTAGGGTTTATATAGTATCTATCAGTCGTTTCAACTCAAGGCAAAACCCCTAGCACAGTGTGCTCGGCAGCTATTGGTTCATCACGGTGTAGCCCAACCCGTAGTTATACTGCAGATTATCGTATGAGTCGGATTCGTCGTCTCCACGTACAGCATTACTTGGAGTATTAGACTTGAACTATTGGTCACTGTCTTGTGTCTTTGTGGTAGAGGTTTAGCCTGGAACTAATGTTGTGGTATGTTGTACTACTGTTGTACTAATGTTGTACTAGCCAACTGTGTTATGTTGTAGTGGGTGGCGATTTGTATTAAACTACGTTAAACACAGTGTGTGGTGCCATGTATTAAACTATGCTGTCTAGCTTGTTTATAAGCACGAAGAAGCTCTGTCTAGCTTAGTCATTAAATCAAGTTTTTAGTCTATCTGTATTGGTATAATTGTAACAATGATAGGTCCGGCTGTATAGGTTAAGATACTATTACATCTTGTGCCCATTCATTAAGTAAAAGAATGTCACGATTAGCTCCGGTTAGCCTTCCATGAATACGGAACTACCGTATTGTTTTATGAGATGAGTGGCATCGTTCTTTGAATATTAAATGCTTTTAATCCGGGTTCAACGTGTTTGTGGTCGGGAGTTTATTGTATATCAAATTATACACTAGCGGTCTATGGGTCAATAAAACAAAACCCTTTTATCAACAGAGGTTTCATTAGTATCCGGGTTGATAAGACAGCTAGTGACGTAACACAGTGGTCCGAGCGAAGCGAGGACCACGCGCGCCCTCTCGGTGTGTGCGCGTGAAGCCGATGCCCAATTTCAAGTCTGTGTAATAGTTGGCTGCTGTATCAGTACGCTCGTATTAGTTTAAGCCCGCCCACATGGGTTCTCTCTGATATTAGCGCGTTTCAGTCACTCATTGTTTTAGGAACGGTTTTTATTGGTTGATTCCAAACTGAAGTACGTCCACGTAGGTTTCTCTCTGATATTAGCGCGTTTCAGTCACTCATTGTTTTAGGAACGATTTTTACTGGTTGATTTGAAACCGAAGTACGCCCACGTAGGTTTCTCTCTGATATTAGCACGTTCCAGTTACTTTCGGTAATACAAGTAATGGTGGTATTGTTAAGTGAAACGTTAGGGTTGGTTACTAGTCTAAACGTCAATTTTTAGTCTGGTCAACATAGTTCAGTTCACTCAGCCTGGCCTCGCTGCGCTCGGCCGCGGCTTTGGCTTTGCGCGCGCGCGCCTTGTGGCGCTTTATAATGGACCTATGGTGCACATCACTATAAAGTGCTTTTTTGTGTTTCCGCGACAAATCATTGAACCCGCATAACTATTTTTTTAAACACAGTTTAATGGACCGACAACAGATTTCATTCAGAGTTCACATCAAGAAGTTATTGTTAGACATATTGTTATTGTTAACATTTTCTTAACAACATTGCACCCCTCAACCGCAAGTTACATAAAAGCCATCATCAGCAAAATGGTTTAGCTAAGGTAACAACATGAAGATGAGAAAACAATTCATCAGTCTAAGTAATAACCAAATGCGTTCAACCAGCCCTCCACTTCAGTCATGCCAGCTGTGTCCTCCATCGCACTGTTATCCAATGAATACTGAGTAGACGTAAATGGCGGCTCGAATTCATCTTCATCCATGTCTCCCAAGAATCCGTCGTCCATTTCATTACCGCCGTCTTCATCATTGTCCTCCATGTCGGTATCCTGGCCTCCGTCCAAAACGACCGCTTCACCCCCATTATCCGACTCAAAGCAAAGCGTTTTCATACCTTCATCCGAACTGTCAGAGTCATCCAAAGTAATGACGGGCGGCTCTTCTTTGTCTTCAATGATGATAGGATTTTCGGCACTGCCAAGTGGATCGTCTTTCACGGTAATCACGGTTTGAGTGTTCAGGAACGTAAACTTCTGCGGAACGAGGATGCACTTTTTCACTGGCAATGGCGCCTTGAAGTGTGGAGACGGTGGAGTAGGAATAGTCGAAGGGACAGGCAGGGTGTCTTCAATGGTCGTACCGTCAGCGAACGTTGCCTGGAATGTAATAGTACCCGAGGAAACAATGGCGTGCTGGCTAACAGGAAACTCCATATGCAGAGTAGTCGGCTGGTCAGCAGTGACAGATACTGGGAATGGTTGAGTAGGCTCAGTGATGACAGCCGCCGGCAATGGTGGAGTGGGTTGAGGTGCCTCAGTGATGACAGCCGCCGGCAATGGTGGAGTGGGTTGAGGTGCCTCAGTGATGACAGCCGCCGGCAATGGTGGAGTGGGTTGAGGTGCCTCAGTGATGACAGCCGCCGGCAATGGTGGAGTAGGTTGACGTGGCTCAGAGAGGACAGGCGGCGATGGTTGGGGGGTGGGCTCCCGCTGCCGGGTAAAATCGTAACAGCCAAAGTCCGGGGTTGGAGAACGGCTTGACGGTGGAGAGGGCGTTGGTGATTGGATTACCCGCTTGGCTTGGTTTTGCTTCTTTTTCTTCGGCTTGGCTTTGGAAGTGGATGGCTTCACTGATGATGAAGACTTGGCCTTGAGCTTCTCTTTCTTCTTTCGGTCACGCTCCACACTGCCTGCCATTATGATGGGGACCGTATCCAGTTGTAAGTTGGTACGACGCGGATCGGGAACAATGTCACAACTCAAGAAGGCAACCGACCACTAAACATATTATACAGATGTACCATTATTTTTATGAAAATAAAATAAAAATCAATATACCTCCAACCGGTTGACCGCATGTAGCAAACGGTCTACCTCCCTTCCCGGCTTACTCCATGTACAGCTGGCGACAAACTTCTTGACACTTGCACACAGATCTAATAAATTAAATTTTCATTGTTTAAGTTCAAACCTTTTAACAAATAATAACGAAAACGTACCGATATTATACTGGGCACACTCCCGTTGCTCTTGCTCCGAAAAACCGTCCCACTGGACTTTCAATTCCTTGATTATACCTAACAATATTATTTTCTTAGAACAATAATAATAAAAAGTTTTAATATTAAAAAATTAAAAAATTATAAAGATTTTTAAACAAGGGTTAAGACTTACCACATTGCTGGCGGCACCACTCCTGATAATCCGAAAGATACTTGAAGGGAGCCATGGAGTAAAAGATAAACTGAACTAACTGAAAATATGAGGGGATCCAGGCAGGTATTCCAAGGTAGGTGGATTGGAGTAAAAAAAACTTTGGAATGAAAAAATTTGCTTGGCCGCTGAGGTTTTATACTCAAAAAAGTGTAGGTTTCAACTCTCAAAATTTAAAACAACGTATTAACTATTGTTTTAGTTACTTGTACTACGCCAACCGTTAACTGAACTATGTTGACCAGACTAAAAATTGACGTTTAGACTAGTAACCAACCGTAACGTTTCACTTAACAATACCACCATTACTTGTATTACCGAAAGTAACTGGAACGTGCTAATATCAGAGAGAAACCTACGTGGGCGTACTTCGGTTTCAAATCAACCAGTAAAAATCGTTCCTAAAACAATGAGTGACTGAAACGCGCTAATATCAGAGAGAAACCTACGTGGACGTACTTCAGTTTGGAATCAACCAATAAAAACCGTTCCTAAAACAATGAGTGACTGAAACGCGCTAATATCAGAGAGAACCCATGTGGGCGGGCTTAAACTAATACGAGCGTACTGATACAACAGCCAGCTATTACACAGACTTGAAATTGGGCATCGGCTTCACGCGCACACACCGAGAGGGCGCGCGTGGTCCTCGCTTCGCTCGGACCACTGTGTTACGTCACTAGCTGTCTTATTAACCCGGATACTAATGAAACCTCTGTTGATAAAAGGGTTTTGTTTTATTGACCCATAGACCGCTAGTGTATAATTTGATATACAATAAACTCCCGACTACAAACACGTTGAACCCGGATTAAAAGCATTTAATATTCAAAGAACGATGCCACTCATCTCATAAAACAATACGGTAGTTCCGTATTCATGGAAGCTAACCGGAGCTAATCGTGACATTCTTTTACTTAATGAATGGGCACAAAATGTAATAGTATCTTAACCTATACAGCCGGACCTATCATTGTTACAATTATACCAATACAGATAGACTAAAAACTTGATTTAATGACTAAGCTAGACAGAGCTTCTTCGTGCTTATAAACAAGCTAGACAGCATAGTTTAATACATGGCACCACACACTGTGTTTAACGTAGTTTAATACAAATCGCCACCCACTACAACATAACACAGTTGGCTAGTACAACATTAGTACAACAGTAGTACAACATACCACAACATTAGTTCCAGGCTAAACCTCTACCACAAAGACACAAGACAGTGACCAATAGTTCAAGTCCGAGATTCCTAACAAACAAAACAACATTTAAAAACGAGAAATATTAGAATTTAGGCAAGTTGCGAGTTAATTATAGCGGCGACGGCGAGGGTCTGATTCATTCGGCGAATCGGTGGAGCGCTTTCGCGTAGTCGGCTGGCTGTAAATTTCCTCCGGATAATGGTCCCTGGGTGAGTTAGCGATACGGTTAATTTGGTCAAGGATAAAAGGTTGGGAAAGAAGGCTATTGATTCTTTCAACGGCGGTCTGGTCCTCTGGTGAATAATCTTGTACTGGCGTTGATCCGCGCGGAGTCGTCGAATGGAACGGTGTTGGCGGGCGGCGGCGGCGTTGCGGTGCATTCACAAAGCGTGATCGGCATGGATTGCGAGTCGGTGTAGTAAAAGCATCAGACGTGGAAGGCACTGTGGGTGATGGTGGAGTGGAAGAGCGGTGGCGTCCACCTCGCGGCGCATCCAAAAGACGTGAGCGGTATGGACTGCTGGGAGAAGATGGTGACGTCAAGCGAATCAAATTGAAGGGCTGTGTGCGAATCGGTGAAGGCATTCGTTCCCGGGCAACGCGGGCAACATTCCAACGAGAGGTATGTGCTGGCTGCGTAAGGTAATGGCTCAGAGTTGACATGTCAGGAGAAGCAGGACTGTACTCCACCATCTGGGTCGGTTCCGGTGTGCGAGAACGTTGTGGCAGGGAAAATGCTAGCTCTTGCTCGTGGTCGTCAGGCAACGGAGAGTAGACGTTGCTGTAAGCGGCAGTATAGACGCCGCCGTCGTTGATTGGAGTGTAGATTTGGTGGGTGTTGTCTGGAGGATAGTCGTTGGCTGGAGTGTAGAAGCCAGTAGGTGGTTGTGGTGGTGGTGGTGGTGGACTTGGCGGTGCGTAAGGCTGCGAGGTGGGTAAGGGGTTCTCACCAATGAACGGCACGGTGCCGGTCACGCCAAACTGGTAGACTGAATTGTAGGCGGCGCAAGGACCATACGGACCAACCAAAGAAATAAGACGGGCGTCATGGAAAAACTGAATGTCTCCCTATAAATGGTAGAAAACTATACTATATAAAAAATCCGGCTTATATTTTTTGAAAACAGGGCAAAAAAACTAAGCCAAATCTATTGTGGAACTTACCAAAATCATATTAGCCAGATGGATAGCATGCACCCAGGCGTCAGGAAGATTATCCATGGCGCTTACGTTTGGACGCCGGGCCAGCATATCACGACGTATACGGGTAGCAATTTCTGTTTAATTTAATTTTGCTGTAATAACAGATAGAAAATCAATTGGAAAATTATCTTACCGAATGCTCTATTGGAAATGGCAGCCAGGTCTGCAGTCGTTGGCGTGCGAGTGAACACATGAAAAAACTGGTCAATCTCCAGACAAGCATTAGCAAACGGACAACCAGGATCCACTAAGTTGTATGGGCGATACACGCCATCGGAGGAAGTGGATGATGCGTAGGACAATGAGGATGAAGAAGATCCGGTAGATGCTACTGAATCTGTTCGGGAAGACATTATGTAAAGGTCACTCGTTAACTGAAGCTTACTAAGACTACAGCGCTGTTATGAGCTAACAGTAAAGATCCAAGAAGCGTCCAAAAACTGCTGCTCAGGCAACTGATGGATTAACTGTGGCTGCAGTTGGTTTATATCAGCGAAAATTTGGTTTCCAGATTTTTCACCGTACTTGTCCTTTTGTTTCCTTACAGTCGGTCTGGTTAAGGCTCTTTCTCCTTCGTAAGACGAAACCTTACTGTTTCCATACATACGTGTAAGGAAAAAGTTTTAACCAACAAGGCACGAAGCATACGGTTGAGTTTCTTAGTACAAATGTTAAAAGAAAAGACAGGTTTCTGTGGAATTTCGGTATGTGTTGAAGTAAAGGAAAGTTGAGAGGAGACCTATTACAAGAGGTTAGAGCGCAAGCAATAAACAGTAATCCGTCTCGCGACCCGGATAAGAGCCATTATGTTCTTGTTTTTCTGGGTCAAGCGACGGTTTGATTTACCCTGCATCCGTATCTTAGATCCTGAATAAGTCGCGTCAGCGGCCTGGTTTCTATTGTTTGAGAATTTTGGTATAATGGCTGTCGCACTCCTGTTCATTTGCCCTGTTGCCTAGCTAATATCCCGGATTCGTCGCGACATTGACCAAGATTGCATTGTTTTGCTACCGACATAATCTTGTTTATCTGGGTTACACGTTCTTTTGATTTGGTCCGGTAGCTTGATATCTGCGAGCCGGATTCCGTCGCGACTTTCATTGTTTAAAAAACGGTTTTTCCGGATTCTTACAATGGTTCTCCCTCGGCCCTTTTTACCTAATAGGTCAAAAGGAATTTTCCTTGGTAGCTTCACGTATCATACAGCCCAACCCACATCGTTAGAGAACCAGTGCCCACCAGACCAAAAACTCTCTGCTTCGGACCACATCAGTCTGGTCAAGGGTAGTGGGAGTTTACAAATCACCTGCAGCCAATGGCTGCGCACCAGGAAAAAATGTTGAGTTCCAAGCCCGAGGATATAAGTCGATTTCTCTAACACAAAATCAAATCATTCGGACAGTTTTCTTTTACGCACCACTGCAACTGGATCTTCAGCATCCCACATGGCTATTCCTGATTTTCCTGACGAGTTTCCACTGCTTGAAGAGTACACTGGTAAGTTCAAACAGTATGTATTGCTGACTTATTTATTTACAAAAGCTGTCAAATTTATTTTTCTAACATTAGTAATGGTGACCTTTCATAGTTAGATTGAGGCTCTTTATAACACGATTATTGCTCCATTACCTAAAGAAATCCTCGGCTTCTTATAGAGATCGCAAATGAATTGTTTTCGGATTGGTTGGCTCTCAACCACTGCCGCAGAATCCGGCGTTATTCTGGCTATTTCAACCTAGCCTATGCGTTGTGGATTGACCTTGCTTACTACATCCGCCATTATGATGCTCTCGTCTTGTTTCTCCATGTCGCTGAATTTCTGGTAAGCAGTCACTGTAAATCTTATTCTTCACCTAGATTTGCATTTCTTAATTCTTCTTTGACTTTGGTTTACCATTTATCGCTAATTTCAAAATTTTCTATGTAGAAACAACTTCACGATTTCTACTATCGGCTCATTGTTCCCACTCCGGATTTGCCTGACGAATTTCCACTCCTTGCACAGTACATTGGTGAGCCACTGAATTTTCATATTTTTTTAAAGACTTTTGTGTTTGTCTGTTCCAACACTTATAAAATGCTTAACATTTTAGAGCGAGCCAACAATTTGATTTCGGACTGGGCTTCACGCACTGAGTTTGACCAGATCCACACCTACTACACGTACTATCAGCGGGCCAAGAATATGTGGTTCGATCTTCAGCGTTACACCCGCAATGCTGGCGTCCTTCTCGTGTTTCTTCGTCTAACTGATTTTATGGTAAGATTCCTCGCCGTTGATGTATTTTTTTCTGTGCATAATTCAACTTATATTCATTATTTGGTTTTTGTAGAAGCGACTGCACGACTTTTACTACGAACGCATTGCTGGCGCCCCGGACAACTCGCTTGACTCGGGTTTCTTTGAGGGCGATCCGTCGGATGAAGCTGAAAGCGACGTGGGTGACGAAAACGAAGAAGAAGGTGAACACGTTCTCGCAGACGACACTTTGGAGAGTGAGCCGGCGACTGAAGCTGAAGAAGGAGAAATCGACGCGATTCCGGAGACCGAAGCCGAAGAGGAATTGGACGACACTCTCCTGGTAGGAGACATTGACTTGGACGAGTACCTGAACGGCACTGAGCCTGTGGACACTGTCGAATGCGGCAACAAACGGAAGCATTCGGACGACGACGACGACAACAACGAAACCGAGGAACCGCCTGCCAAGAAGCAAGAGACTGAGGTGAACACGGAAAACTAAAATGTCGTAGTGTTTTTCTTTTATGGCGTTGTCTTTACATACAATACATACCATGGGATAATGGCAGTACAGTTTTCATACCTCTTGTTTGATAACGCATACCGTGGGATAATGGTTACAGTAACAGCGGAATTATAATGTTGTGGTGTAGACTGTTTTTGATGGAGATTGTTGCTGTTGTGGAAATAATACAACGTGGTTCTTTTTCGTTAGTTTTTCACGTTAAAACACGTCGAAAGAAAGGCCGAGCGGTTACTTACCGGCGCTGCTAGCGCCGGTAAGTATCCACTCGCGCCCACTGGAACGCCCAAAGGTGTGGCTTAAACACTGTTAACCAATTGCATCGCATTACAGAAAACATCAGACCAATAAGCACACGCTGCAGTAATTCAGCTCGTGTATAAAAGCCGCGCGACACGAGATTTTTCTTCATTTAAATCCTTCACGTCTGGCAAAAATGACTTATCAGTTGTCTGCTTCTGATCATGCGGCTATTGCGGCCATACTCAGTGAGCCGTGGATGGATGATGATGAGCAGCAGCAGCAGCCGCAAGTTAATGATGCGTACCAGTTAACCGCTGAAGATCAAGCAGCCTTTGATCACATGCTTGCTAATCCCAATGAGTTCAATGAACACGATGAACAGACTCTAGCAACCGCTTTGCTGCATCTGGATCAGGTTGATCAGTTAAGCCCGGGATCTTTAGCTGCCGCTCTTGCTCTTGCGCAACTGGACGACTGGCAGTATGAAGATCCACCAGCGCCGCAAGCTGGTGGAAATGCGGTCCGAGATGAATCGCTGCCCGATTTCTCAGGTCTATTTCAATTGGTCAAAGAGTCGGAACGCGTTTTCAAAACCTTCAACAGCACTGAACAGAAATACCGTGTCCAGATAGCCTCGCTACCGCGAATTTTTGCAAAAGAAGAAACCATGCTCATCATGCCGGAAATCCTGCGCGTCATAATGGATTTGTGCTTTAAAGAATTTGCCCCGACGGACCGTGTTGTTGTGGCTCTCAAATCGGATGGGCTTGAAAGAGCGTTCTATTTAACCATGCGAAAGCTCTCTGACTTTAGCATACCCGCTTTTATGCATCGTATTGAGCTTCTGAACTCCGGCCAGAAGTTGGTAATTGACGATTCTTTCACCATACGGATCTGGCGCTCTATCATGCCGGCTGGTGGATCCTGGTTCCTCAGGCATCAGCACGTTAAGCATGACCGAAATCGTTTCAAGAAATCCATTGTAAGCGTCCGTGTAGAAAATAACCTCTGCTTGCCCGCCGCGTTGTTTCTGGGAAAATTCCGCCTCACGCATGACCTTGAAGTTCCGCCGCATAAGAATAAATGGAAAAATTATATTCGTGCTAACCGAAGTCGCAAGTTGGAAGCGGAGGCCATCAAGATAATGAATAACTGCGATCTGCAACCTGGCCATTACTGCGACCTTGATGCCCTAGGCGTGCTTCAGGAAAATGAATTTCCCGAGTTTCAAATTAAGGTTATATCGGCCAATCAAGGTGATATGATTATTGCACGGGTACCCGAGCGTAAAACCCATGATATGCAGGAGATTTTTTTGTTGCTGGACAATGAGCATTTTGACCTGGTCACATCCGCGACAGGCTTTTACTGCTCACCCTACTTCTGCAATGATTGCGATCGACCGTATCATCATAGAGAACGTCATCGGTGCGAGGGGAAATGTAGGTCGTGCTACCGCAACAAGAACGCCTGTCTGGTGGACAATCCAATCTTCTGCACTGAATGCAGCCGTCGGTTCCACAACCAACAGTGTTACGATATCCATAAGAAGAAAAGGAAAAATGGAAAGAATTATTGCGAGCAAATGTTCATCTGCCAGGCATGCGGTGTTTTTGTGAACCTGTCCAATCGTGGCAAAAACGTAACACACCAGTGCGGGGAAATTTATTGTAACACGTGCAATGGTTTTTTTCTCCAAGCTACGCATTTGTGCTACATAAAACCACTGAAGGCACCGCCACCATGGCAGCAAGAAGAAATGAAATACATTTTCTTCGATTACGAAACCTACAACGATCCAGTGAATGGTCACGTACCCACATGCATCGTTGCGCAATATGCTGATGGTTCGGAAGTACGTTTTCCGGAAGACGGTCAGCCAATGAATACGGAAGTTGATGAGGCATTTGGACGCTGGTTGTTTCAAGAAAAGCATCGGGGATTTACTATCATAGCACACAATTTTCGAGGCTATGATGGACATTTTGTCCTAAAGTACATGTTGGACAATGGATTGAAAGGAGTGGAGGTCATCAAGCGTGGGACGCAGTTGTTGGAATTGCGGTACCGCAAACTGGGGATCCGGTCACGTGATACACTCAACTTTCTGGCTTGAAAGTTGAGTCAGTTACCAAAAGCGGTTGGCTTGGAAATCGAAGTGCAGAAAGGCGACTTCCCACATCGATTTAACAAGCCTGAAAATTGGGATAAAACTGATTTGCCCTGGCCCGAGCCGGATCAGTACATGATTGATGGAATGCGAAAAAAGCAAAAAGAAGAATTTCTTAAGTGGCACGCTGAAGCTAAAGCGGCCGCCAATGGGGTGTTCAATTTTCGCGAGCAGATGATGACGTATTGCTCGAACGATGTTACGGTTTTGCGTGTGTGTGCTTTAAAGTTTATCAGCGATTACCAAGCTCTGACGTCGCTGAATCCAATGGAAAGTATGACCATGCCTTCGGCCTGCTACCGGTACTGGAGAATGTTTCACCTTCCGGAGAACAAAGTTGCCGCGTTATCCAGTCATGGACCGCACAGAAACCGACGGACTAGTATTCAAGCCACGCAATGGCTGGAATGGGAGAACATGAGCGCAAACGGTCGTATACGCCATGGTCGGAACGGCAAAGAAGTTAAAATTGGGCGATACTTTGTAGACGGTTTTGACAAGGAGACACAAACCGTTTACGAGTATAACGGTTGCGTCTTCCATGGACATCCTTTCTGTACTGAAGAAAACGATGTTGTACCATACTCCAAAAAGAAAATGCGCGAAGTTTACGAAGAGTTCCAGGAACGCGAACGCTTCCTTGAAAGTCAGGGCTACACTGTGGAGGTGAAATGGAGCTGCGAGTGGCTTAAAGAACGACAAGATCCCGATATTGCCGCATTTCTGCTGAATATGAACATTCGTGAGCCAATGAATCCTCGTGACGCCTTCAAAGGAGGCAGAACGAATGCCAGTCGTTTGTATTACCAAGTAAAGGATGACGAAGAAATTAGGCATTATGACGTTGTTAGCTTGTACCCATTCGTGAACAAGACCAAGGCATACCCGGTCGGCCATCCTGAAGTAATCGTATCCAATTTCAAGGATGCCAAAGATTATTTTGGACTGGTCTACTGCAAAGTAGCGGCTCCGGATCAATGCCTGTATCCAGTCTTACCGGCCACGATAAACGGCAAGCTTATGTTTGTTCTGTGCAAAAAATGCGCGATGGAAAAAGCGTTGAGCCGCTGTGCGCATACAGACGATGATCGCTGTTTCGAAGGGGTTTGGGCGACACCCGAACTACATCATGCAATCGATGTGGGGTATCGTGTTGTGGAAATGTATGAAGTGTGGCACTGGACGCAGTCTGACACCAAGCTCTTTGCGGCATACATGGACAAGTTTTTAAAAGTGAAAATGGAAGCCAGTGGTTGGCCTGCGTGGTGCGATACCGATGAAAAGAAAGCCAAGTTTATTCAGACGGTTAAAGAACGCGAAGGCATTTCCTTGGATCCTGATGCTATGGTTTTTGATGCTGGAAAGAAGAGCACAACCAAGATTGTGGTGAACAGTCTATGGGGTAAAACCGGTCAAAGTTGCGATATGAACTCAACGGAGTTTGTCTACGACCCCAAACGGTATTCTGATCTGTGTCGTTCAAAAGCTATTGAAATACATGATGTCTATGGCGTAAGCCCAACGTGTCTGATGGTAACACACTCGAAAGTGGATGACTACAATGAAGGCAGCAACGGTACGAATGTTGTCATTGCCGCTTTCACCACCAGCCATGCGCGACTTATACTATTATCCCTCATGGAAAAGTTGGGCGAGCGCCTCCTGTACTACGACACGGATTCCGTGATATTCATTCACCGACCTGGCGACTGGCTTCCTGATACCGGCAGTATTCTTGGGGATTGGGATAACCAGCTAGAAGCTGGCGAGAATCACATCGTTAAATTTGTCTCCTGTGGTCCAAAAGTGTACAGCTACGAAACCGACACGGGGCGCATTGAGTTGAAAGTGAAAGGTATGATGCAGAACGGATTTACGGAAGATATTTTGGATTGGGACTCGGTCACGAAGGAGCTGACGCGGACTGGAAAAGCCTTGGATTTTAACCAGCTGAAGCGGTTACTGGATGGTGTGGATGGGCATGTTCAGGTTGTATATCCAGAATACATCAAACGAAATGGAAAAACCCAAGAAATTAATACTGTTCAGTTAGCTAAGAAATTGAAGCTTGTTTACGACAAGCGCATCATGTTGGATGATTTTACAACGCTGCCTTTTGGCACGCGATAGAAAAAAGAGGGTGGGGAAAAATCAATAAAAGAAAGGGGAAAACCTAATCTGTTTGCGTCGCTTCGTCGCTCACCATCACATCAAGCACCTCTTTCGTAATTTTTCTTGATTCTTCCAACTGCGTACGATTGGCGGACTTGATAAAATAGGAAACAATTTCTAAAGTATTGAAAACTACCAGCAGCATGGTGACCAGTACTGCAAAGAATACTGATGCTGCTTTTTTAGCTAACGGCTTAACCATTTCTTATAAGGTCGCGTATAAATGTTGCGTCACGGACTACAGTCCTTAGTCGGAAGAACTTGTTGATGAATTTACATACAAATTTATCATTCACCCCTTTATGCTTAGTGAGGGCAGACATGACGTCTTTATACGAAAACCCGTAGCAACGTAATAAAACGAAAAACATACAATATTGACCACATACAGTACTATCAGTGTTTTGTCGCTCAGTATTCGACATTATAACAAAGTCATTGTCTATCCATTTTTCAATGTCATCTGAGTAGTCGCCGGGATTTTTTCCGTACGAATCAAAAACCTCTATCGTACCGGGTTTTGTACAATAAAATGCTACCCAGTGTTCACCCGCCGCACCTGACGGTTGAGTGTTAGATATGTATGCACCTGGAAATTCTTTTACTGGCAGCGTATCACTGGCAAATACTCCGACAAAAATGTCGCGAACGTTAGGATCTTGTTTCAGCGCTGAATCTATTTGTAGGCTGTTCATGGCGCAAAGTCGAAAAGTACTTGGCGATTGTTGTTAATTTCGATAATGTTATCGAAGACCATCATAGCTACGCAAACTATACCTTCAGGTAGCGGTTTTGCAAATTTAACATTGATGTTTAAATTACCTTGCCTTATCAGTGACAAGGCTCCTCTGCCCGTGTGGCCGCGAGTGAAGTCAAACCCAAAAATATTGAAACCACCCTTTGTTAAATACGGACCTGTCAAACGGTAGTTCACCATGACCTTCATGCAGCCGCTCTAGAGTATCTAACAACCCTTCATAACCCTCAATTGACGCACCGTTCTGGAAATCTAAGTTGTACCCCCGTGTAGGAAAAAGCTGTCCATCAATTTCAGCACTTAAGTTAGATACGTTGAAATGATGAAATTGAACGGAGTTGACTTAAAATCGCCAACGAATGAGCGATTGGGTGACATTGCAAAGAACATTACCTTGGGTAACTGTCCAATAACAATATTCGCCCAGGATAGTTGCTGCTGACCTGATTGCATTGTGGTTTGTCTTAAAGCAACCCGTTCGATGTGATATTTTGCATTAGTCGTGACTAGTTGCTTTGTCATGGCTGCTAAGAAGTCTGGAGAAGGTTCATACTTTCGAACTTTCAGCTTGGGGTTTCGAATAGCAAAAGCCTTTGGAGCCGCTACATCATTATCAGTAAGAAAACAAAGATTAGCCCTGTTTCGAATTAGTTTAATGCTCAACTCAACACCAGGAATTAGTGGTCGGTCTTGCTGGAACAAATCGCAGTGTAGTTTACCAGACAACTGCAACGGACGGAAAGTCTGCAACCATGTTCTTCGCGTTTCGGCACCCTTACTATGAAATGTTGTTGCCCCATTTATCTCATTCATGTATAACGGGTCTTTGTCAAGGTCAGTGTCCAACGCAAATCCACACAGGCTCAACTGACTGTTCTGAGCCTGAACAGTGAAACCCAGAAGGGATTCAATGTACGCTCGAATGTGATACAAAGGACTGTTATCGGTTATGTTGCGACCTCCCAATGAAACCGTAACTGACTGAAATAAACTATGCAAAATATTGTTAACTGGTGCAAGACAGTCTTTTTCTGTTGGAACAGTACCAGCAGAATTAGTAACGTGTAAATCACAAGAAAATCTAATGTCAGCTAAGCTGATAAGCTCGGTTTGACACGGTGAAATTGTAAATACAATATCGTTTGAATCGTCGGTTACGGCTTGAGACGGGCCCAAGTCATAGTCATGTGTATTCCACCTTTCCGTAAGCGTAGCTGGAAGATAAAACAAGTGACTTTCCAACAGCATGGAGGGTTCTGAGCCAGCTTCAATAAGAGCCATCGTTACAGTTTGTCTTTTATAGCGTCTATTGCGCGTTGACGTTTCGTGGTTTTGATCATTCTCTTTCGACGACGACCCTTAATACCCGACCCCTGTTGTTGAGCCGTGTTGCGTAATTTCTCGCTAACACGCTCAACAGCTTTATCGATTACGGATTCCACAGCTTTGCTGGCCATTGTTTTCATGTGAGGTTGGGCCGTTGCAATTAAATTGTTTATATGCGGCGCAGCTTTGCTGAACAAACCCTTTGCAAATCCAATCACACGTCCCCAGAAACTACCACCTTTCATGGGTGCACCACGATAATATGGCATACCGTACCCATGCTGTTTGGTAAAGATCTGGGTGTAGCGGTGCTCGTCAAATTTTAACTCTTGTAGAACCATTTTAATGCTTCTTTGGTCGAAAGTGTAATTTAATTACTGATGTGCCTGGATGAAAGAGTACTTCCTTCCCTAAATCATCGCGCATCGCTATTTCTATAGTTTGAAACGCATGGTAGGCCAGCGGCATATAATGCGGATTTTCAAAACGAATTACTGTCTCTCGAAATGAATTCGCTTGAGTCGATAAGGTGCGTAGTAAAGGCACCATTGAGTCGCCTACCAACCCATGCGTAATCACGTCACAATACACATGCACGAGACGATTATGCTGTCCCGGATATAACATATGAGACAAAGCATCTCTGCTGTTATATGTGTACTGGTGTAGTATACCTAGTGCGCGCGCGTATTCGGAGCCCGTAAAAGTTAAAGAGAGGCCCGGCGTGATGTTTAACTGAGCTGCTTGACCACTCACTATTATCTGGCCGTAGGTTTTCGAGTCCCTATCATCTACGTTTTCCCTCAGCAGTTTGTTAACCGTCCGAATTAAATGATTTTCATCCTCAAAAGCATGTTGATCGACGAATCTATGAGTTCTAGACGGCATACCGTCACGCGAGACAGCAATGGATAATCCGGTATTAAACTTTATCCGCATAGGCGGTAGAATAATTTCCGAAAGACCTACTTCCCACGCACCGTCTAAATCTATAGGTCTAGCGAGCAGCGTTGTAAATTTACCAGGGCAGTTTTCAGGGTATAACCCCTCTGACGCCGAAGACGGCAATGTCATGTAAAAACTCATTTCAAATCTTCTTTGTTTTCCCACGAGTCATAAGCAGGACCGTATCCATACCAACGTACTAAGTATTGTACTTTTCCTTTATGTTTCCTTTCCCTTAATATCCTAGAGATCCTATGATATGGCTTTTCTGCCATTGTGACTTTAGATAACTCTTCCGGATAAAACTTACCGTCTACAGGTTCGCCAGCTAAA
Source organism: Paramacrobiotus metropolitanus (assembly GCF_019649055.1). Taxonomy (NCBI): domain Eukaryota; kingdom Metazoa; phylum Tardigrada; class Eutardigrada; order Parachela; family Macrobiotidae; genus Paramacrobiotus; species Paramacrobiotus metropolitanus. Next base: position 241,534 of record NW_026570349.1, on the reverse strand, counting down.
TCTTCGACCGTGTAAAGGTAATGGCTCCCGCTTCGTGTAGCGTGGGTTATTTTAAAAACTTCTTCTGTGAAACGAGTCTCGTACCCTTTTTCAAATGTCTGTTTCTTTTTTGCCAAACGTACATGATCACCAACAGAAAATGTTGGTTTTGGATTTTTCATACCTTTTTGTTCATCAACCATCTTCTGGAGAATTTGCTCAGCTTCATCAGGACCGACGTCTTTAGGGGCTACTCCTGTAGCCGAGTGTTTTGTAGAATTGTAAGCGGATAAAACCTTAGGAAGGATATCTATGAATCGGTATGTGTTGTTTTCGGTCATGAACACATACAACCGGTCTTCAATGGTACGATTTAGACGTTCAACCATCGCACATTTTACATCATCGTTTTTTGTTGTAAAAAATGTAACATTACATTCTTCAAAAAACTTACGCATGTCTTTACTAACAAATTCCTTACCATTATCGCTTTGAACGCGTAATGGAGGATAATCACTCTTGTATATTTTCAAAAGCGCTTCACGAATATCAGCAGGCCGTTTGGATTTAACCGGCTCAGCCCATGCATAACGAGAAAAGCAGTCGATACACATAAGAATATACTTAAACCCATCGTTATAACTAGCAAATTTTTGAAAATCCACAAGATCAATTTGATGTTGGTCACCCACATTAACGGAAATAATTTTTCGGCGTTTGAACTTAGACCGAAAAGGTTTGTGCTGTGTATATGCGTCTTTGGTTTCTAAGTAAGCTTTAACCTGTTTTCGTGTATATCCATGTTTCCTGGCTTCTTTATACAAGCGGTCTATGCCACCTAAACTCCCTTGAGAAACAGGATTCAAATACAGATCATCTAATGTGGGCTTCATCATGTGTAGGAGAGCCAGCCGCCTCTTTGTATACCACCTTTGTGTTTTTTAGCGGGAGGTCCTGACGCTTTATTACGTTTTCTCAACTGAATTTTGTTCCGACCTGAACTTTCAGCTTTATTTGATTGTTCGAAAGTTAAAGCCTTAAGCGGCGGTGCGTCGGTAATAGCTGCCTGCTCTTTCTCACTGGCTTCTATTGCTAATCTTTGAGAACCACTAGCAATTGCAGCCCTTTGCTTAGGTTTTGGTGTGGCCTTTTGGAGCTTGTTAGAGGTTTTTGGCTTAATTGCCACCGTTTTCGACCCTTCAATAGCAAGTTGCTGATCATTGTCCTTTTGCCGGAGCCGGTTTGAAGTTTTCGGTTTAACGGCTAGCGCTTTTAACCCTTCAACAGCTAGTTGGTTACTTTCCAAAGCCGGAACAGATCCATTGTCAGGTACTTGATATTCTAACACACCATCAGCAGGAAATTCTACTATCGGAACACTAGGCGGAGTAGGAGCGTATTCTATAGCGGCATTTAAAGTGTTATCGGATTTCAGAATGCGTCTAACATGGACTTTTTGACCAAAGGGGTTTTTCGGCTTCCGATAAACATGTTTGACTACCGGTTTGCTTGGAACAACTTGTATTTGCGGCTCACCAGGCACTTGTACATATTGTACAATTGGTTGTGATGGTACCTCGACATACTTATATTCAACTAACGGTGGGGCTGTTGCTTGAGTACCCTGTTCATGAAATGTCGGAACAGCCTGCACAACTTGATGGGTTACGTTTGGACCCGCTTGACTATATTGATCTTTAAGAACACCTGTAGAATGAGCTTGTATACTTTTATCAATCATTATGGGTGATGTATTGGTAGCAGGAGCAGCAGATTCAACTTGCACTGTTTCCAACAATGGAGTCGCGACTGGAGCGTTACCAGTATTGTTTAAACGCTGGTAATCAAAAGCAGCCTTCGCCATGAGCTGCTGTGTAATTTCATGACCAATGTCTTGGGCCTTTTTCCAAGCAGTCGGCGCGGGAACACCTTCCCGAGCATGCTTCTGTTTTAAAAACTCGGTTTCGGGAACTAAAACGTACGTCTTCATTTTGCTAGAAAAGTGGAGACTAACGTTCCTAATACTGGAAGCAAAACGTTGAGAAATCCTCCTTTTTGTTGCAATATTTTACGTTTCTTTGAACGGTATGTACTGCGGTCAGCTAGACGCTTGATTGTTGAAGAATGTTTTCGAGCCCGAGCTAAATCAACTTTGCTAAGACCGGTGGGTTGCTTAACTAGGTTTAAGCAGGCTTCTTCGATTGCGCTTATTTGTTGTTTAGTTGCCAGCTGGAAAAAGCTTCTTCTCTGACGTGGTGTCAGAAGCTTTAACGCTTCAATAAGTCGAAAAATATCTTCTGGTTTCATTTTTCTACATATATTCGTCTATACTCAAACACGTGCGACTGAAGACGAACATTGTCTGGAGCTTCGGGTCTAAGATTTATCAGTAAATAACCAAAAGGTTCCTTTATAGCCTTTCGGTAGGCCTCCAGCATATGTGGCATACCTAACTGACGTGCAAGTGTTTTAACTTGCTGAACATCGCGAACTGATTTAAAAATCACCAAGTACTGAGAATTCAGCGCAATATCACGCATGCTCCTTCCTTGCTTGTATAAATTTTGAGATATAAAAATTACAGAAACATTTTTATGATGAACGTCGCGAGTGAAAATCGAGGAACACCTTGGCGTTCCAGCAATTTCTTCCATTAGATCATCTAAAACTAGCAGGCTCGGGACGTCTTTGTCGAAAAAATTCTCATCTTCTACGATGGGATTCAAACCTTGGACAAGTTCAATATCTTTTTCAAAATCCTGGAAAGCATCTTGCCAAGTACCATAAGCATATACTATTCTAACAGGGGGTGGATTGAAACTCTCCGTAAGATTTCGCAAGAGCTTCATTGTAAAAGTCGATTTTCCTGACATAGTTGGACCAGAAATATATATCGCGCAGGGAGTTTTAAAGCGGAAATCAAAACTCAGTTTTTCCATTTTTAATTTCTCCTGAGTTTTGTTGATAACTATCGGCCACTTCACAATACACTCAATTACAAAAACTCTCAAATGGTGCTTTTGAAACGATCAGATTTTTCACTTTTCCACACCGTAGTGGTATACTTTTCAAGGAGGTTTTTAATCTGTTTAATTGTGCGTTGAATCTGCAACAGTGATCTCGCTCCGAGAACCACACACTTTCCAGTATGGAAAACGTTTACGGTAGTTTTCAATAACGGAAACCGCAATTTGATCGCTGGAAAAAGCTCAGGTTCATAGAAAAATGCGACACCCGTTGGCTTTTCTTTCAAAATCTGGCTATACAGCTTATTTAAATTTATTATTTCACTGTAAGCATACGTACAGACTATATTTGCCACAAAGCGCTCCTTAATAGTCACGTCGATGCAGTTTACCCTCAACATTCTCAAATACTGTTCTAATAGCCCATTTGATTCTTCTATAGACTTACCACCTATTACGATTACCTTACCATTCTGGAATATCTGGCAGAATGTATGTGACTGGTCTACAAGTCTGATGTTAACTGCGTTGAAATTTTTCACCTTCGTAGCACGTTCCCCGAAAACTTCTAAAACATGCTGCAGATCAACTTTCTCGTTGAACTGCACCGCCAGAATAATGTTGTGGATATCCATGACTGAACGCATTACTTGCAACAGTGTCAGCAAGAAGGCTTTATATACTTCACTGCTGAGACTGTCGCAAATAATGGCGTTTTTCAGCCTTTTTTTTTCATAACAAAAGGGGCTAATAGAAAACAAACAAGAATAATAACAGCAACAATTTTATAGTGTTACAAAACATGAGAAGAGTGGTTAAACAATAAGAGATTGCGCTTTAAAGCTATCGTCCAAGATTCTAGCCACATCGATGAATCCCATGTATGGTAGCTGAACAGAGCGTCCCGGCTGAGAAAACCTGATCGTGCGCCCGTACTTTTCGTGCACCTTCAAAGTCAATTCCAGGCAAGCGGGGCCATCGAATTTCATTTTCTCCTGTTTGCCTTCAGATGCTGCGTTATCCAGCGAATCTTTCAAATGTCCACTCTTCAGGATCTTTAGCAATTCAGTGATTTCATTGTATCCGAATCGGATTCCTTTATTCCATGCTTTACGCAAGCCCTCAGCATCCGCATTTGCTTCGAACACAAGAAATGCCCGTACTTCTTTAGCATTCCAGAACAGGCTAACCACACTATTGACTTTGTACACAGTGTAGCCATCATGATCACCAACAACATCTAAAATGCGTGCGAAATCCATTTCTCTTGAGATATAGCAAAAAACTTGCTCTCAACTTTTTTTCAGAATGATTTGGAAAAGGCCAGGCGCGTCGCTTTTATACTCACCAGCTGTGTCCGAGAAAACCAACCGCTTACCCCATTGGTCGTAAATTCCGATCAGACTCCGCCTTTTTCACACTTACGTCATTCAAAATAAAAAACACTTTATTTCATCTATGATTGGCTGAAAAATCGAAATTAACTACGCCCTTATATACTGTAGGCTCGTACCGATTGGCCAAACCGCAAGTGACGTGGCTCGGAAACTCAAAAATGTTTTAAAAATGAGAGCGGTGATTGGTTGTAAATAAAGTAACTTTTTTTCTTTAGAATATTAAAACTCGAGTTGCACTGAAAAATCTATCATTCGCAAAAGAAAATGGAGAAGGACCAATTTCGTGGTTGCTTAGTTGGGGGTTTGCTGGGGGAATGCTTATGCGTTCCCTTGAAGGCGTATCATGGTATTGTTCACAAGGTTGCGCAGTTGTTTGTTGATACACGAGACTACCGCTCTTATCGTGAGAAGACTGTCTTAACAAACGCGCTGGGTAATGCATTGCTGGATGATGGGGGTTATGATGCAGTGTCTGCCGCTCGAGCGTGCGTTGAAGCTTATTACAGCGCTCATCCCGTCATACGTTCGGCTTTCGGGAAGCTTAAGGATATAATACATCACTGAAAGTGGAGCAATTACAACACCTTTGACACATTACCGAAAAACATTGTACCGAAAACGTTCCTCAAAGGATACGGCCCAGCTGCGTGGATTTCAGCGTACCCACTATACTTTAGATATCAGACAGAGCTGATGATCCGGAACGTACGTAGCGTTGCCGAACTCACACACATCCCGCAATGGAAGCTTACGGAGCATGTGAACTTCAAGCCTACGCTATTGCCGTAGCCCTGCAATACCCCTACTTTACTCCAGAACAGTTTCTGGACATGCTCATCACGCTGTGTGACTCAGGCATTAACCTTCAGCTGTATCAACCAAAACTAGTACATTTGAAAACGCTGCTGTCTCAAGAAACAAATATTGTGGTGAAAGCCCTTGGTAATGATTCCGCGGGACTAGAAGCTGTACCTATGGCTATTTACTGCGTACTAAAAGGAACCAGTATGGCGCCTGAAAATGCTTTTGAAGCGACCATGGCGCTTACAGTACGGGTTGGTGGATGCACTGACGGAATTGCAACCTTGGCGGGTGCTATTGCCGGAGCTTGGCACGGTCTCAAAAGTATACCGCAGGCATGGCTCCAACTGTGTGATGGATACAAGAACAGTATTACGCTCGCCGACAAACTTGCCGAACACGCCAGCAACACCCTAACCAATCGCGAAATAGATGATTTCGGCAACTATGGTACCTTAGGATCACGTTTGGAATCGTTCAAAGGATGGCCACATCTGAAACCCTCACCCATGGAACTAGCTGGAGATGGATTTTTTCATTTTGGCACACAAGACTGTGTTCAGTGTTATTACTGCAACTGTAAACTTAGAGATTTTGAGCCTCTCTCTGATCCCCGTTGGGATCATTTATGTAAGAAGCACAACTGTCCTGCCTCCAATGGTCCTGATAATTTATATTTTCACTTGTAAATACCATAAAATAAAATGTCATGAATAAATAAAAGAGGGTGGGGAAAAATAAACCAAAGAAAGGGGACAATCGGCTCCAGTCCGGTCCAAAACCGGCTGAAAACCGAACCGATTACAAGCCGAACCGCGGACCGGTCGAAAACCGGACCGATTCGGAGCTGACGCTAAACTAGCGCTATATCTTCTTTGAATCTTTGCGCGACAAACATCCCCCAGCACCTGACGACTGCCAGTTTCCTGCGGACCCTGATGACAGTATTACGGCGCCCGCAGTCACTCCAGCTGAGCTGATGGCTGCAGTTTTCAGCTTCCCATCTGGTTCCGCTGGAGGTGTTTTTGGCCTTCGTCCTCAGCATCTGAAGGACCTCCTTGTACGCAAGAGCGACACACAGAGCGACCTGTGTTTAGCTCTGACAGACCTGGCTACCATGGTATTCAGAAAGAATCTACCAGAAGATGTGCGGCCTTATTTTTTTGGAGCCAATTTAATTCCACTTTTAAAAAAAGACGGCGGAATAAGGCCAATTGCTGTTGGGGAAACATTACGTCGTCTGTTTTCGAAAATTGCTAGTTTTCGTTGCGCCGATGACGCAGCTGCCATGTTTAGCCCATCACAACTGGGATTCGGGATAAAAGGGGGAGCCGAAGCGGCTGTGCACGCTGTTCGCACCTACGTCGAAGCGTCCCACACGGAGGCTCGAGTTGTGGTCAAATTGGATTTTCGCAATGCTTTTAACACGCTCCGTCGAGACATTCTGCTCTCTGCTGTACGCAATAAATTTCCCGCCTATTACAGGTACATATGGCAGTCATATCGTTATTCATCTCATTTGTCATGCGGCCCCCATCAGCTGTCATCGGAGAGCGGTGTACAACAAGGTGATCCTTATGGCCCCGCCGGCTACAGCCTTGGAACACTACCCCTCTTCGATAACCTGGACTGTGACATTGCGGTGGGTTTCTTGAACGATGTCACGATGGCTGGGCGCGCTGATAAAGTGATTGCGGCTATACGAACAATAATCACCCGTGGTTTCAAGATGGGATTGGAGCTTAATCTAGATAAATGCGAAGTTTTCAGCGTGGGACGCTTCATGGCGGACCGTTTACACGCTGTCCAACAAGTGCTTGACGTTTGGCCGGACATGTCAATCGCGAAAGAGGAAAACTTGGTCCTCTTGGGTGCGCCATTAACACCAGCTGCATGTGAATCGTTCCTGCAGGAAAAAACCACCCAGCTAAACAACTTCGTTCGAAGGCTGAAAGATATCCCTGCTCATTTCAGCCTGTACTTGCTGAAACATTGTTTGTTTATTCCTAAACTGCTGTACGGTTTTCGCACTGGGAGATGTTACGACCACATGCAGTTGTTGGAAACAATGGACGGATGTGTACGAGCGGGCATACAATCTATATTGAACATCCGTGTAAATGACATCCAATGGAGCCAAATGACGCTTCCGGTAAGAGACGGTGGACTGGGACTACGGACCACAAATTCGCTTGTTTTCCCTGCCTTTTTGGCATCGGCGCATTCGGTGGTAACCTTGGTTTCGGAAATCTATCAGCCTGCGACGGTAGCACTTCTGGATCCTGTTGTACGTCAGTGGAAGGAATGGACAGATTGTGAACCTCCGCCTCAAGAAAGCAGGAAGTTTCAGTATGCATGGGACCGGCCGACAATAGACGTTGTTGTATCTACATAGAAAGCAGCAGCCACGGGCGAAACGGAAAAAGCAGTGCTGCTCGCTGCATTACACCGCGACTCGGGCGCATGGCTGAACGCTCTTCCAGCACCGAACCTGCACACATTTCTGCGGGACGATGAGATCCGAACTGGCGTGGCGCTTCGTTTCGGACTCCCTGTGGTAGAGGAACACCAATGCGTGAACTGCGGAAGCATTGTGGAACCTAATGGCCATCACGGGTTGTCGTGTTCAAGCAGTAAGGGGAGATGGTCGCGGCACGTTGAACTAAACAACGAAGTCAAACGCGGGCTTGAGATTGCCGGATATCCCTGTCAGTCTGAACCAACTGGCCTTTCAGATACAGAGGGCAAGCGGCCGGATGGCATGACTTTGATTCCCGTGCGCGATGGAAGGGCGGTTGTGTGGGATGCGACGTGCTGGGACACTGTGGCCATGTCCCACGTCAGTGCCAGTTCAAGAAAAGCCGGAAGCGTAGCCCAGTTGGCTGAAAACTATAAGCGCAACAAATATGCTTTCGTCGAAGAACTGGGATATTTTTTCTACCCTCTGGCGGTGGAAACGTTCGGTACGTTTGGAGTATCTTTTGCTGAGCTCATCCGTTTCGCCGGCCGTAAGATCCGCGAAATTACCGGAGAACCACGATCTACGGCCTTTTTAAGGCAGCGTTTAAGCCTTGCAGTAGTCAGAGGAAATGCAGCTGCGGTTTTGGGTACACTGATTGCACGCCCCAAGATCACTAATGGGACTAACGATTTTGGATGTTTTTTCAATGTTTAAATTCTGATCATTTTAAGTAGTGTAAACCTGTGCTGGCCCATCTGATCTGTAAGCTGACTGGTGTCGAATAAAAGTTGAACTTCTTAAGATGTTTTAGTACGTTTAACCAATGGTAGCGGTCAGGACCGGAACTGGATCCTGGTCACAACACCGTATGCCCATTGTAGGTCTTAATAATGCGGATATCATTTAAATGCACGTAAAAAAAGTGCGTCGAACTGTCAAAAACACATAGGTCATATGTTCTGTGAACATATTTGAAAATTTTTTATACGACTTTCGTCGCTGTCACTTAAAAGCCCGACCAACTCTTAATAATCAACCAAAAATTGCAATAATTTGACCGTGCATAAATTGCACAAAATGAGCAAAAATGGGAGCAGAAGGACGAGGCTCGTTTTATTGAAGCCATGGAGAGTAATCCTGCTTTGTGGAACGTGACAGCCGCTCAGCTGGAACTACTGGTATCCGGTGCGTCGGTGCATGCTGTAGAGCCATCCGTAAATTGTTTAACAACATGTCAAACAACGGCTGGGTCATACGGAAGTAGTTGAAATGTCGTTCGGGGTCTTTTTTCCGCAGATCTTGCACAAGCGTATACAATTCTCCGTCCGTGTGACGGCTGCAGTTGATATCCCGAATATATTTTTCATGGTGTGTTTTCCGAGCATAGCGACGAGATATTATTACGGCGGCACAAAGGATAAGAGACAGTAACGCTTGTTTCTTTCGGAAAAGCGGAAGCTGCATCGCGTAATATCGGTAAAAACTTTTCAAACATACAAAAGCCCAAATTCGAATTCTTTTAATTTTTTGAAGTTTTTGGTACTCTGAAGTGAAGCTGGTCTGATTTTGGTTTTCACATTTTTGGGTCAAACGGGTGGAGTCTCTATTAGAATTTAGAACAATTTTAGCAGTATGACCAGCACACCGATAAAACTGTCCTAAGCATACTTTTGCAAACAGTTTTATCAAAAAAAAAATTTAAACACTTAATATTTACAACAAATTTGTTAGATCTTGTGCTAAGCAAAAAGTTCTAAAATTTTCGTTAGAACACGAAGTATGACCGAGGCATAAATGAATCGTCGTCCTCCATCGTATAGTCCCGTTAACCGGGTTGTTTGCTCTTGATATATGAATGATTGAATGAATGTCAAGGGAGATTCAGGCGACATGCGAGTTTGAATAGCGTAATACAACGCAGTCTTGGGTCAGCGAAAGTCCCGACAATTTTAGAGCCTCCTGGATTGAGCAGATTAGATGGAAAGCGGCCGGATGGCTTATCACTCTTTCCTTGGAAGAACGGTCTTCCATTGATATGGGATGTGACGGTATGTGACACATTCGCGATGTCGTACATAGCTGGATCATCGGTGGCAGCGGGTTCAGCAGCGGATGACGCGGAAGAACGAAAGAGGAACCTCTATTTGGAACTCACTGACCGATATTTCTTTGAACCGGTAGCTTTGGAAACGATGGGTAGCTGCGGCACCAGTACCCGCCAGTTCATCAGTGAAGTCGGTCGGCGCATCAAAGAGCAACCAGGAGAAGCGCGTGCCACTGAGTTTTGTGGCAGCGTATAAGTGTCGAGATTCAGCGCGGAAATGCGGCATCTGTTTTGGGTACTGTTGCTTGTTCAAAAGAGCTGGAAGAGTTGTTTTATTTGTTCTAGCTAGCTGATCTTTTGAGTTTAAGTGAAAATGGCATTTTGCTTGTACAAGTATATTAAAGTTTCTCCGATCCATTGAATGAATGAATATAAATCACTCATTCCGTAACCTATATCAGACTCTTTATATCGGTAGGTTTGATATCGTGAATTCGCTACATGGATCAGTACTAGAGGTAGAGAAACAGCTTTACGCTTTTTCTGGTAGATGGAAACTGTAGAACCCCTTCATTAGTGCGCCTTGAACGTCCAAGAAGTAGTTAATCGAGCCGTTGCAGTCTCGTTCAGAAATTTATTGAGAATTTCGACCGCTGGATATCTCCATAAAGTCCAATACTTATGACTCTCCATTCCTGGATAAGTAGCAGCGAAGACGAACTTGGTCGCATCATTCCTACGAAAATTGTAGAGATTTTGTTGTGCTATCCGCAGCGCATATTGCCGTTGGAAAAAAACGTGTTTGCAGTTTACCATGATTATCTGATAGGTTGTAAATTAAACCACAACTGCTTTGATAAAATGAAATGACGATGCGACTGTTACGTCGACAAGTTGGTCTGCTAGCGTATGTGAAAAGTGAAGCAATTAGGTCAGCGTACCATTCAACAGTCTTCAGTTCCTCGCGTCCCGTTAATGTAATCGTCAGTGTAATATCATCAGTCGTTATCGGGTTCGCTTGGGCAAATGCTTGCTCCACGGCATGAAGGACTAGCGAAGAATTCTGCAGCCACCCGGGTATAACTAAGTTTAAATTTAAGCTGCTTCTTAATTGGTATAATGCTTCAAAATTCAATTTACCACAAACGTAGCAGCAGGTCTGAATTCGTACGGGCCAGATGCTCGCTGTTTGGACAGAGACTGTACGTACAAGGTGAACGTCTCGTTTACGGGACACAGTTCAAAAGGATTACGTCCTGCTGTACATCCCTTTATGATGCTTTGTTTGGCAGACTGATACCACTGCTCCACTTGACTTTCTGTCATAGTTTCTTTGACCTCCCCAAAAGGATATTTTTGCAATATGTACGTTAAATTGATATTTAGGCTTGGCACCGGCACTTCCACGGTAAGGCCCTGCAGTTTGTCGTAAATGGCTTCTGCGTATGTTAAACTGGGGTCAGCGGTGACAATGGTAAACCCGTCGGGAACATAAACCGACACGAAGAAGTTGATAGCGTTTCCAACCAGCTCCGGATTCCAAAGAGTAATGGCAACCTTAAGTGAAGCATCTACACAGATTCCCATATCCCGTAATCGTTTTTTCATACTGGTGTTCTATTGGGTACCGTTACCATCCAACGATTTCTGTAGCCGTTCAGTCATCTGCTCCTCCAGCCGCGGTAACAACTGTATGTTTAATGGGTTGTTCTGGTTAGACTGCGGCATGTTGACATACATTCGAAATGAATAAGTTTTGTCAACCGGCCATGGCAAGGTTCCATTGATAAATGAAGGACCCACTGATTGCGACTAAAAAAGCGCAATAATAAACCATGGAAATTCGCATGTAATACTGGACTTCTAATTCTAGATGAGATACTCCGATTTTTTCGGACATCAAATAGAAGAATGAAGTAACTCAGTATTGTAGGAGCTTAGATGCATTTTAATTCTTTTAAATAATTTACAACCTATCAGCATCAGCTTTGGGATGGCAATTGAAAGAAATCGATGTGGATTACGGATTTTACGGTCATCATATGCTTGTAACACACTGGCATCATCGTCACGTACTTCAAAAAACTGCGTTCCATACTTGTGATGGAACGGAAGATACGGCATCTCGCCTAAATAGATGGTTTTGTGCACCAGCACCGCAGACGGGATTACCGTTAACGTGGAACTACAAAAATCGGAGTCAAAATAAGACGTTAAACCATTAAACCTTAAAATAAGTATTAGTTATTACTTATTAGTGATCGAAGCCTCGAATCTGATTTGATGCGCTGCACTCAGTGCACCAAAAGTTTCCTGTACAATTTCGTACGTATTTAATGAACTGCTTACTACGAAAAGGAACCATTAGCTCGCGACGTCATAATCCACGGGTTAGTGGTGCCAAACTGAATATCCAAATCACCGCTATCCGGGCTGCCACAACCTCGCCTGACTGCTTCTTCCGTAGCTATTTCCAGTAATTCCCTGTACATGGGGGCCATGTCGGCTACATGGCTCTGGTCTGCCGGCCTCAGGTAGCCCGTAAACCGGGCGTAGCCGTACACGACTGCACCACTGGCTATCGACACTCCAATTTTTTGAAGGTTCTCCTGGAGATCCTCAACGGATGGAGGATCCTGATCAGCTTGAGACAACTGATTCAGTGCAGTGTCGTCCGAGTAAATCCGTGTGTTCACGTCGCCAATTTTTGAACGAACGGGCAGGACATAAACGACTTGCACAAGAGGTGATCTACAAGAATCTAAGGGTGCATCTTAAAATGACAGAGGCAAATAAATTTTGCCAGTTTTAATACAAACTATGCCGTAAGCGAACTATTCAGTGTGTCTAAAGAATTACAATATAGTAATAACTAGCTCGCGAACATGAGATTTATATTCGTACATCAGAAATTATGACTTTTTGCTGAAGACTGGTTATGAACTGAATTCGGATTGTGAACGTACCCGTCTAAGGTGCTTAGTACTGTGCCGTTGTCAATAAAAATGATCTGCACCGGGTTCCATGTCGAACTAGTGCCATCTGTAAAAGAACTGTCGCTGTATCTTAAAGATTTTGCGCCTCTCGGGTAAACAAAGATGACACCGACTACCGAGATTTTTCGACCATGCCGCCGATAGCGCATCTTCTAGTTGTTTGACGGAAGCGTTGTATGGCTGCAAAGCGACCTGGTGTACGCCGACAAAATCCGGTATTTGTAGGCCCCTTCTAGTCTTCATCAAAGAATTCAAATAGAAATCCGCCTTCTCCGTGATGTTCATGTAAAATCGCACGCCTCCGACGGCTGGATACGAATAGTAACCTAACCACTCTGAATCATCTTCAATCCCCGCATCATTTATAGTATAATTAAGGGTGAGGGAGCTGGAAGTAGAAATGTTGTGGGTTGTTTCTACGTCCCAGTTATCAACGACCACTGGCTTGGTTATCTTTCCAGTGGCATTGCAAAACTTCGTCGTCGTTCCAGGGATTTTATTTACCACTGTAAATTGTACGAAAACGGCCCTATCTTAAAAACGATTTATACATAGCAAAATGTGCAGCAAAACAGCCAGTCTTACCGTTGTTCGTCTCGGGAGGGGGTGTAGTGTGCGGTACATCGACTATTTGACTGAGGGCCCGAATGTTGGCATTTCCAGATCGAATAAACAAGAACGGGCAGACGAAATGTAGTATTATTACTGGAACGTCGAACATTTTTACACTACGTTAGATAAGGCAATTATTACTACTGCACTATTTCTGATTAAATTTGCGGGCACGGTAGAAGAGACTTTGTACGTTCAGATTGCAATCACCGATGCAATATTAAAATCCCATGCATCTTTTTGCCATCATGATTTAATCGGACAAGATACCCGGAGGACAAATCACAGCCGGAACCGGTACAGGTTAAAACTGCATTCACAAAAAGTTACGTAACATATACATGTCCACTGTTCAGTATGCACTGCAGTATTGTATATTGCGGTCTGTACAATAATAATATGCAATATTCGGGCTTTTGTAATTTACATCTGAATAGTCACATTTAAGCCAAGCATACTCGCGCATTTGTGTTCCAGCGAAAGCGATGTTGATGAATAAAAATTAATGTACAATGACTACTGCAACGGGAGCCGGTTTGGGTAGCCTGTACAAGGTTGGGCTAGCCGTTATTACCCGACAGCTCTGGGCAAGAAGAAAATGTGGAAGCACTTTCTGGTGGCTGCTAAGGATACATCGCAGCGCGTGATGCCGTCCGTATTCTGCACACTTGTCCAAAACCTAGCCGCTTCCGGTTAACATCGCTGCCGAACTTGCCAGTAGTTTGCTCGATCGGCTTTCCGACACTAAAAGCCAGTAAATTGTAGTGAAATGAAACAATTAATCAACGCACTAACCATAAGTAGCTACTGCATGCAATAAGTTACATCGCTTCTTGACGTCTCCGAAACGAAACTAGCACTGCCGTTTGATTAGCCAATTGAAAACATGGAAACCACCGGGTGTGTTGAACATTCATATAAGAGCGTCATCCTCTTTTTCTTGTACTAAGAGTAATTACTCAAATTTCTCTATCTGGAATAATTACGTAAATTTCTCTATCTAGCCTTATTTTAAAGCTTTGAAAATATGATAATCAAGAGGTAGCTGCAGCTACCTCATAATAATAACTATTACATTATTACATTTGTTATTACTACATAATAATTAATACATATTCAGTACACTCGTACACTTACAGCAACTTTACAGTGTAAAGTTGCTGTATGTGTACGAGAGTACCGAACAAATGTAATAATTATTATAAAGTTCACCAATCGATAATTATTATCCTCGTAATATTTTTTTTTATTTTAGGATTATTAGTGCTACTGCGTTACCATCCTGAAGATACGCCGTAAGAACATGCACGTATTGTATTTTCGCAAGTTTTAGGGACAGGGTGGGGGCGTGGCCAGCGTGACCGGACCGTCGGTTACTTTGATCTCAAAGGGGCCGACAAACCGTTCGCGCGCCCCGGCCCCTGGAACGTTCTTTGAACTTGTGAAAATACAGTACAAGTAGGCATTAATTTATGAAATCGCGCCCTGAGACAACAACTATATTATAGGACTGTACGCAGGCAGATGGGATTTCGCATCTTTGGAATTTCTAATAACATGCAATTACAGTTGATAGTACGCCCAATTAGTTGACCAGAAGGTCATCTTGAGGGTTGAAAAAGCGTTCCGTGAACTGTTTTTCCGTAAAATAAGGATGCTCCGTATTAGCCGTAAACTCGAATAGGTATTCTCCATGGCTGATTAGTATAATTACAAAGATTAAAATAAGATTGATATCATCAGTGGCGAGACGTGAACTCAAGTCTGCATCGCTTTTGGTTAAATTTTCCGTGGGTTTTATTTACAACGATCGCTTGGACAGTGCTCGCATAATTTCTGACTTCACCGAACAAAACCCACAAAAGCTCGTCATTTTAATTTTCTATTAAAAATGGTCATGAATTCTCCGAATGTTACCAGCAAAATATCCGGAAAAGCCGGTGATCCATATTCATTACTGACCATTTCCAGTACGGTTGCGACTACCATCGCGCTTCTCCTCAACCTTGCGGTTTTACTATACTACATCATTCGCATCCGTATTAAAGCGCCTTTCACTGTATTCATTGCTAATCTTCTGCTTGCCAATACGTTGTTCTGCATTACCCCCTTTTTCGATCATGTTATAACTATTTACTTAAGACAGACTCCGCGAACACCTCAGCAATGACTTTAATGGTAGTTTGGGGGTTAGCAACGTTGTATCGATGACATATGTAACCGACGCAGCGGATCCAATAGGTCATCTCCACAAAAGGTAACCGACACAGCGGATCCATTAATACACACTTCCAAAACAAACCCCCTTTCCATAAGGAAAAGGGAGGGAGGGAGGGAAGAAATTCCCAAACACAATTCGAGCAGCCACATAACTAACTTTCAGACACGGCACTCAGCTACATCAATCGCACAACTTCATACACAAACTTCAAAGATAGTACTATCCATAACATACAATGCTACAACTGACCACTGCCCAAGCGCCCCACCCGCGCCCAACCACATCTCTCCAATCCGCCCTTCATCCTTCTCCGCTGTCTTAACCGGAATTAGCTCCGCTAATTCTATTTAAGACAGACTCCGCGAACACCTCAGCAATGACTTTAATGGTAGTTTGGGGGTTAGCAACGTTGTATCGATGACATATGTAACCGACGCAGCGGATCCAATAGGTCATCTCCACAAAAGGTAACCGACACAGCGGATCCATTAATACACACTTCCAAAACAAACCCCCAAAACCCCCAAATGCGTCAAACATAGGGCCGCAAACCATCAACAGGCTTGGTCGAGCGGATGTAACCTTGATACGCATCGCTCTTCCACCGACCGGAACGCTTTATAGAGATATCCGACTGGTGACAGTTCGCAGCAGTAGTCGCAGCTCCGATACGGAAGCTGTGTGGTGTAATACAGCCAAGTTTAGAAATACCGTGCAACAGCGCTTTCAACATGCCGGCGAAGCGAGAGCGAGAAAGAAAGGTACCATCCGGAAAAGTAAATAAAGGATTGTTATCAGGATAATCCAAATCCTTACGTAATAAGCAAAACTTATAGATAGACCGAAATGGGCAAACAGATCTATTTGTAGCAGACAACGATACAACCGAACCACGAGCATACTGGTCTGTTTTAGACCGCTTAATAGACATTAAAACAACAGATTTCTGAAAGGTTACATCAGACAGCAACAAGGTCGAACAAGCTTGGAAAGAACGTTTGTGCGACGACGTATACTCACACGGACGAAGGAAGCCGAAATATGCAGCATTACAAGCTGCCCAGAATAAAGACTTATCGTATGGTGACCAATGAGAATCATTAAGACTGCGCTTAATTAATCTCATAACATCCAGCGATACCGGAAGTCTCTTATCGCACCGAGGCGGACGGAGCCGCGCATAACCTTTAACCGCGCGAGTAATAACACGTGACTTTGTAAAATCGAATTTTCCATGCTCACATAGCCAATTAGAAATACCAGAAATATATACACGAAGCGTGGCATATGATTTACCAGAATCGAACAAATGTGCAATGAAACGCAACAAAGATGAGCAGCTAAGCTGATAATTGTGTTGCTGGCAAAAGTTGCGATAAGTTGTAAAACCAACGCAGTACACGGACCGAGAAGAGGATGCAATATGACTTTTTAATAACAATTTAATAGTAGAATCCATGCTACTCAACTAGTAACTCATTCAACACATCAGGTACGAACTCAGGGTTAGCATTAGCATTAGGACAAAGCTGACGAAATATAACTAGCTGACCACGAGACAAAGCGTCGGCAACATTGTTCGACAAACCAGATATGTGGACAATTCTTAAATTGAAATTATGTTGAGCCGCAATAAAAAATATTTTCCGCATAACAGAGTTTATTTGTAAATTAGCAGAACAAAACTTAGACCATGCTTGCACAACTGCGAGATTGTCAGAATGCAACTGAACTTTCTTGCCGGCTAGTAACTTTCCCCATAGCAGACATGCAATGTATACTGGAATAATCTCACAAAGTGCGATACTGTGCTCAGCCATAACCGCACCAGCTGGCCACTTCGCAGAAAACCAACGACCGGCAAAATAACCACCAATCCCCACCGATAACGATGCGTCAGTGAATAACTGTAACACATCCGCATCGGACCAATCAATGTCCATAAAGGAATTAGTGCCGTTCCATGTCGGCAAGAAATCGCGCCACCACTGTATATCCGCATGAAAGCCGGCATCCAGTACGACTTCATCCAACTGATTACGCAACAAATTAATCATACGACGTAGAAAAAGCCGACCAACCGGCACGCATTTTGCAGCAAACTGTAATTTACCGATAATACTTTGAAGCTCAGTTTTGGAACAAGTAGTACGATCAGCCCACTGTGCAAGCACTAAAATAATTTCCGCAAGCTTCTTAGAAGGCAAAGAAATGGTGCCGGCCACTGAATCAAGCACAATCCCTAAAAAGGTCAGTGCAGTTGCCGGACCTTCCGTCTTCTCCACTGCCAAAGGAACACCAAGGGCGCCACATAACTCAATAAAACTGTCAAGTATAAGCCGACACTGTGCCGATGCAGCCATGCCAATCAAAAGGAAATCATCCACATAATGCAAAATCCACTCATGATGAGTGATATTCGATAAGATCCAGTGGATTGCATCGGAAAATAAACAGAACAGATAAGGGGAAGAACGCGAGCCGAACGGTAATACAATATCAAAATAGTATCCATTCCCCACACGATAACCGAGGAGATGCCAGTCTTCACGCCGAACTGGCACCAGACTAACGCATGTTTTATATCTAATTTAACCATAATGGCGCCTTTCCCAGCCGCCTTTAGATAGCGGATAGCATCGTCAACCGTGCAATAAGAAACAGTATATGTGTGACGGTCAATGCAGTCATTAACAGATGTGCCAGACGGAGCTGACAGATTATTAATGATTCGATGTCCACCTGACGCTTTGGGAATAACACCCAGAGAATTGCAGACAAAATTAATTAGTGGCGGCTTATCAAACGGGCCAACAGAGTGGCCTAATGACACTTCCTTCTGCACAGACGCTAACAAAATATCATGATGAATAACTGCTGATTTCATATTAGACACTGACCAAGATACGCGGGGGCCGGTATAACCAATATCCGCTCCATTTAATAAGATATCAGATATCTGTACAACAAACAACCGATCTGGGTGGTCTGCCAATAACTGGACAAATTTCTCACGACGAAGCGGGGTTGCCGGTTTTATTGGCATCATTGACTTCATAGCAGGAATAAAAACCGTGTCCTCCACGTCCGCAATGTGAGCAGAAATGACGAAGTTTCTTTCGGCATGGTGTTGAACAGATCCCATCGTTGAACTCCTGACAAATGACTTTTCCCACAGTACCGGCACGGTGATTTCGATCCCCGCCGGCCGCTGCCGGCCGGTCACGAAAAAGCTGTGTGCTGCTGCAGCTGGTACTGGCTACACCTACAGCCGGCCGCATCCAACAATTACGAGCAAAATGACCACTACGGCCGCAGATATTACAAGCACCGCGCTGCGGTTCCGATAGACGTTGCATTTGCAGTTGTTCCGGTAAACGTTGCATCTGGAAAGATTGCCGAAAGATTTCTTGATCAGCTGCCTCCCATATAGCCACGTTGAACGGCTGCGTACGAGCAAACATGCGGAAGCGATGGTCGTAACCCAGCCACTGGTTAACAGAGTAACCACTGGCCGCAAAACTTGCCATTACACTCAAGTACTTAATTAAAGGCAGACGCATGTCTGGATAATAATGCGTTCGATGAGCCATAAACACAGAGTATGCACTAGCCCACTGTGCAAATGATTCAATTGGCGGCGGCTTAAATGACTTTTTATCCCGAACAGAATAATACTGGAAGTCTGTGGCGGCGAGCAGTTCAGCGAAATCAACGTATCTTTCGTTACTGCGAAGATCGGCTTCAATTTCCGTATCCACTGCTGTCAAATTTAAAAATGGACCAAGGCGCGCACTTACTGGCAGTTTCGTTAAAACAACAGGCGTCGAGCAGTCACTGATTAAGATGCTGTCCCGTTGACCAATATCCGGCGACGCACAAGACTGAGACGGACGATGATGCCCGGCAGATGTTAAATTGTCAATTTGAGCTTGCATTTCTTCCTGTCTACGAAGCAGAGACTCCACTGAAGGCGATATACGGGAGCGTGACTTCTTTCTGGGTGGTGACACTGACTTCCGACTGGACCCGGCAACGCGATAGAGCGTTCCTGTGGACTCATCCGAATCATCAGACAGTACTGAAGACTGTTTTGTGGACGCTTCCGATAAAGACGACACGGATGCGATCTGCGATCTCAGACGACGTGACATTGCACTAGCATATACAAAACAAATCACCAGAAATTCATAAATCGTCAATCACACAAAGAAATTCCCAAACACAATTCGAGCAGCCACATAACTAACTTTCAGACACGGCACTCAGCTACATCAATCGCACAACTTCATACACAAACTTCAAAGATAGTACTATCCATAACATACAATGCTACAACTGACCACTGCCCAAGCGCCCCACCCGCGCCCAACCACATCTCTCCAATCCGCCCTTCATCCTTCTCCGCTGTCTTAACCGGAATTAGCTCCGCTAATTCTATGTAAAGGAGTTACCAAACAGTACAGCGCACCATAACCAAGCGGCATCGTCATTATGCGCTATAAAGTTCTACTGGCACTACACGTTTTCGGGTTTGGTGGCTCACGCCCACGCTTTGATCGGCGTCAACCGAGGCTACGCCGTTACGTACCCAATTTCCTATCGGAGTTTCCACACTGTGAAAACAACTGTTCTAATCTGCGGTGGAGTATTTATCTACATGCAAATTATCGTCGTCCCGTACTATGTTAACCGGTTCTTCCATGTCGACAACTTCTGTGACCGCTCTCAGCACTACGAAGCTTTCACAGTGTTTAGTCAAGCTGCTATGGTCCTTGTGCCGACTGTGGTGGCCATTTCAGCGTATCCAGTTGTCTGGATTATGAGACAAAAGCGAAGGGCACAGATTGCAGCAAAGGGTCCATCTGGCAGCCAATATTATTTTACCAAAGGACGAAGCAGTCACCGAGATAGATCCTTCCTAATCTTAACCACCCTGACAGCGAGTTTATTGGTGTTTTGGATGCCAGCGAAAATTTATTTTTCAGCACTTATTTTCGCTGGTGTAAATCTCGGGTCGATGTTTTTAGCGGTTGCTCTGACACTTGCCATGTTTCAAGCTGTGTCAGATCCTCTCTGCTTTGTTTTGACCTTCCATGAACTGAGAAATGCTGTTTGGATAGTATGCTGCAGGAGAAAGACATAGCAACGTGCTTTGTGATCCACTCTGTAAACGCTTTTCCCTACTCCAGTAAATCTAGTCTAATGATGACAACCTTCGATTCAATACCTATTTTTCGTCCAGAAGTTGCCGATGAGTTTTTCCCTTCAGATGTATTATGTGAATGTGAAGTGTAAGGCGGTGTGAAAACCAAACCCATAAAAACCTATCAGCTTTACAAGGGATATTAATATTGCCATTGGCCCTTTTCTGGTCGGCATCGACAGCAGATTGTTTCTCTATGTATAGCTCAATTTTGGTGTACTCGTAACTCTACGGTACACATGTAAATGGGAATACGCACAGGACGGCTGCACGTGAATGTCTACGTAGCCGTGTGGTCATATTCCATTTGGATAAGTGAAGCAGTACCGGAAACGTATGAAAAAAAGTAACAGTTCCACAGCTCTTTCTTAGAGGCTGATTCGCAATAGTTCATTAATAAGCAACGTAACCAGGTCAAAATGTGTACGAGTATTGGATAATCCGCTTGCAAAGCAGCAGCAATGCGTCCGCAGTTCAAGCAGTGAGGTCACAACTCGTGATCGCTTGGTAGTTTTAATCCATGTTGTGTTAAAGCTTTAATCGTTAAAGGGATGAGAAAGCGCTCTTATTCAGCGCTCTTATGTTTCTGGCATCGCTCCCTGACCCCGTTCACCGCATTCACCCCTTTGTCTCTGTTCTGATTTAATTAAAATTCCATGATCGATTAGGCGCCTCATTTCCGCCCTCACATTCCCATCCAAAAATCGGCCCAAAATTTTTTTAATTTCAAGCGATTTGAAAAGGAAGATTTTAGCCATGCACGCAGCCGAAACCTTCCCTCGGCCCCCGTGCACGCAGCATCGACCTAATAATTGTGTAATACTGTAGAAATGATGCACTGAAGAGTCGGCACAGCATTAAATTACGTATTGCATGGCCTATGCACTACTTGACACGATAAATTTACTGTGGCCAAGGTACTGCCGTCCACTGTCCTGCCGAGTGCCGCTTGTGTCGTGCCAGCTGCCTGCCGGTGGCCTGCCGGTTACCTGCCACTTGCCTGCCACTTGCCTGCCTGCCTGCCGTGACCAGGTTTTAGTAATACCCCATCAACAGACAGTAATCGGAGAATTAATCAACACCGCGTGTTCAGAAGTTGTTACTGCCGCTTACGCAAGTTATCTCATTCAGCACGCGCTTCTGCAAGGCTATCGCCGCCGCTAATCCCGCCGCTATCAGCTGAACAACGCGAAAAACTTCCGACTCCGGATGTATCTTCCTAGAAAGCCAGAAACAAGCACTATTTCGTTGTTTTACAAAATATTTTAGAACACTGTTTCCTTATTATTACGGCGCAACCAAAGTTCTTTGTTCATTCACCATTCATAGCGTGTGCATGTGGCGCGAAAGCCGGTTTTCTCAGTGAAGACCGTCATCGCCGTTGAATGCAAACGCAGTTATGGAAGGCTTGATCAAAAGGCGAATATAAGGTCGATACTACATACCCAGAAACTGGGACACATATTTCACTTAACTTAATGGTGTTGGAGCCGGATACTTTCAGGATAAATCCAAGAAACCAGCAGACAAAAATCAACGAGGGGACATGCGTATTATATGAGCATCCAAATAAAATCAGTGTACCAGTAAACCCACTTCTTATACAGAAACAATGGACGACCAGATATCGGATTTAGTTAAATGTTGCAGAAATCCCTTCATGTTTTGTGCATAGGTCCTCTATTTTATGTAATGTAGTAGCATCTTGTACGGTATTAAGTTAATTAGTAGTAGTACTCGTAGGCAGTCGTAGCGGTACTACGCGTATATCGCCAAGCCATTCCAACTACTCAACGGTACCTGGCAGTTAGAATCGCAGTAGCGATGCAGGTGGCATCCCGAACATCGTTGAAGTTCTAGGTTTTCAAGAAACAGTACTGCACAGCGAGATTTATATGCGCTGTTTTCCAGGATCCACACAAACGGGTCACACGTCATCACAACGTTATCTGCCCAGATATAGTGGCTATCAGCGTTCGGCGCAACTGACAGAGACATTAGGTAAATATTAAATAAATACGTATAATTATGACCCAGTAAAATAAAACTGTGGCTCGGTAGTTCAGAAAGTCATAAGCATGCGGCTCCTGCGATGAAAACCGAAACATATAATTATACAGTTTACTACCATGTACTTGAATTAGAGCGAAAGTGGAACTCAGTGAGAAACCGCTTAATCGCTCTCTGACTGAGTCCCTTTAGGCTCCGCCACGAGGGACGCCGGGCGCCCTTTGTAATCTGAATAACCCACCAGCACTTTCCAGGTCAAACTTATTCACTTTTTACGGGTGGTTTACGTAACCGTTTTTACCTTTAAAAGCTTCATCGATAGTTTTCCAAAATTTATCAACAAAATCAATATCATAGAAATACAGCCATGGGCTCGAACGAGCACGAAAAATCAGCCAGCGACCAAACATTCAACGTAATCACCAACACATCAGAAAACAACAAAACATGTCACTCTCCAAACAACGCAAGTCTTTCGGTAGAGAATATTATACACATTTTCGAAGCTATTTACTGTCACAGAAGGCCTTGGCGATTTCATTCATAAGAAAACTGATGCATCCCACGAACTTGTTGCCCCAAGTGACCTCTTTGGAGCGCTCCCCATACAGCAGAGCAAGAATGTCCCCCGCTTCGTCGCAATAATCCAATATAACAGCACACGCTTGGTCCGACATCGTTTTTAGCTCTTTCCGCTCCGTGGCTGATAGCCGACCAATTTGTTCCACCACATTTTTCTTTAGAGCTTCTGCAGAAAATACTCCAGCCAGCGATAGAACAATAGCGCGAAAAACTTCGTATTTGGAATAAATGTTCCTGTAAATACATTATATTAGCAAATTAGTAAGCATAATATCTCGAAATCGTAATTATATTGATGTAAAACTCCATATACACGCCTTCGGATTATACCGTTCTGAAAACTTTGGCTTTAGGTTCTGCAGGTAGAATACAAATACTAGACCTACCGGACACAGATGATGGTTTCCTGCGTCATTTTCCAGCCGTCCTCGAAACGATTCGCATCGTACAGTTGTTGCGGCAATTTCCATCCGCAGACGTAGCGGAAATGCGCATCCGGCTGCAGGATACCGGCAGCGTCCATTTTCTCGCACAAATCGAGAGCCATAGCCGTGTGGAGGAGTTTGGGATACCGTGCTTCAATGGTTTCATGCTGCGCCACAAAACGACGAAATCCCATCAACCGTTCTGTGTTCAAAGCCCCGCATTCGCTACAGGGCTGCAGAGCGCGATCGTCGCTGGGAATGCGATTCGGGCATCCAACGGTCATGCATTTCATTGGGTTTATATCCGCCTCCTAAAGCAGACAAACATAATGCTTCACTAGTTACTCCCATATGTAGTGTACTACGCAGGAGAACCTTTCGTCGCGCTCTGTTAAAGTGATCTTAAGTTACAGTGCGATTTTGGTTTAAAGCAACCAGCCAACAAAGTCGATTTTAAAGTGTTCTATAAACGAAAATGCTCGATTACATATTCTGGTGTGCATTTCCGACATTTGCACGGAAAACCATGCATCGTTTCAAATTCAGCGCGGCGCCCGGCTCGTGTTAGGTAATACGGTTCCTCCATGCCGCTGTGACGCAGCTGCAACAAAGCAGTAAGAATTTATTCTAACTGACTTTCACTATTTATCATTCAGATTTTGGCAGCACTGACATCTTTCAGTCCGGTAAAGTTGGGAATGTCTTCCACAACGTGGATAAACAAACGGCGTCCACGGTAGCTCAGCACCACATTCTTATCCCAGCAGACCGGCGTCATGAAGCGAGGCGATACCATGGGATACACCGCTAACCCAATGGGCGTCCGATCTTTCACCATATCGTACAAGGGCAGAGCATGATAGCAGATATTGGAACAATAGGTCATCATTTCTGCAAGCGAAATGCCCAGCTGCTTGGCTATATCCGCAATACGATCTGATCTGTAAGGGGCGAATCGGTCAACAGCGCCGGAAAAGTTACACCAAAATTGGTTAATACAGAATCAGTACAAAAGTACCTAGTACCAACATTACTAATTCTCTAGATCGGTTACTGTACCTAAATCGGTTAATTAAAGGGTAATCTTACACTTGCTCTGCAAGGTTTTTCGGTAGTTTGGGGCCGTTAGGAAACATAAGCCACAGTTCTCGGGTTGATTTCAGACCCGATCCAGGAACTTCAATCATTGTGCCCAACTACGAATACATAAATGCTGAATCAAAACGTACTCAAGGGGTTGTCACTCCCTTGAGTGTTAACCCCTTGAGCACAGTTTTGGCTGAATGCACCAGGTTTCCGCATAGAGCAAGCAAGCCCTTCTCTGCGCACTGTATTACATTACAACCAAGCACCTATATTTTTATTTATGCACATTATAGTACTGTACGCAGTCACTCGAACACAAACGGTTTGTGTATGAGGTTTGTGACAAACCACAAGAGGATAAATAAAGAAATGCAGACCGAAGAATTCGGTTGGGGAACTACCTTAATTTTGTTGTCTAGCTTGGCGACGAGATCCCTGGGTACCCCCATAACGAACAGCGTACTGTTACCCGACCGTCCGGGTTCCGTGTCCACGAAACTGCGCGGTCCGATTTTGTTCAGCAGGGCGCATTCCACTTTGTGCTCAACTTTCCAGTCAGCAAGCTGAGGCAAGACCGTACCACCGGTTTTGTTTATTAGTCGTTAACATGACAATCATTTTGGTTTGGGATGCAGAGTAAGGCACATGAGGTACACGTACCTGGCATGTTTCGCTACAGTAGCGATGCACCTTGCATCTCGAGCAGATGCTCAGTTCCTTGATCTTCCTTTCTTGAAAACAGTAGGCACAGCGTACTGGATATTCGCTACTATTCATTACCCACACCATGGGATCGCACTGCAGCACAATATCGCCCGCTGCGAACGAACGCCGACCACTGCCAGCACCCTGCACAGTCTCCTTGTTCTGCATTTGAATAGGTCTACGCGTCTCGCTGCTAAGGGAACTAGCGAACAGGGAGATGATCGATTGAAAGCAATGGAAAAAACTTACGAAAAAAGTAATGAAAGTGATGAAAACAGCGCTTTTGGAACGTTGGATGAAATACAAGTCGACAATTATGAATTTGCACAATTCTGTAATCTTTGATGTGCCGTCAACGACGGTTTTTACAAGAGAATATCGGGTAAGTATTCTGTACTCGTATCTGTAATGCTGACAGTGAAGCAACCAACCATGTGTTTTGCTCGCCGTTCTTTCTCCACGCGGCAGGCAGCTGTGAACAATTTTATATTCCGTAGAACCGTTCCGCATAACCTTATCGCCGGCTGCATTTGCCCAATGTACATGAATGTATGCCACCATGTTGCGTCAGTTTTATCCGGGGAAAAAATCTTAGGAAGTATTTTATGTTTTGAAAATCGGAGAACTTGAAATTTTTAATTTTGCATGAGAAGAATACTTCGAGCCGCTGACTCTCTGTGACTACAACCTGTGTGGAAGGCAAAACAAAATTATGTGCAGGCTTGCGTTTCGTGGTATTTTTACTCTTACAGGCACTTCTTTACTAGAACCGTAGAAACTAAATGATTTTATTTGGAACTTGTACAAGCAAATGCCATTTACACTTAAACTCAAGTAACGTATAGCTAGAACAAATAAAACAACTCTTCTAGCTCTTTCGAACAACAAACAGTTCCCAGAACAGAAGCGGCATTTCCGCGCTGAATTTCGACACTGATACGCTGCCACAAAAATTCGGTAGCACGCGCTTCTCCTGTTTGTTCTTTTATGCGTCTACCAACTTCATTTATGAACTGACGGGTACTGGCGCCGCAACTTCCCATAGTTTCCAAAGACACGGGTTGGAAAGAATAACGATCGGTCAGTTCCGCATAATTTCCTCTTTTTCGTTCTTCTGCACCCTCTGCTGCCGATCCCGCAACTTCTGATGAGCCGGCAATGTACGATATAGCGAATGTGTCGCATACTGTCACATCCCAAATCAAAGGAAGGCCATTCTTCCAAGGGAAAAGAGATAAACCGTCCGGCCGCTTCCCATTAGTCATACTTAATCCCGGTGGCTCCAAAATAGTAGGGACTTTTGCTGATCCCAAGCTGCGCTGTATGAGGCAGTTCAGGCTTGCATGACGCCTGAATCTCCCCTGACTTTTCAGACATGACAATCCGTGCAAGCCTTGGACATCAACCATTTCTCCGCATCGACATCTGTGCTGTTTACATACCGGCGCTCCCATTCGTAAAGCAACAGCAACTCGTAGTCCAGCATCGTCCAGAAGTGTGCCAAGGCTAGCAACCGGCAAAGCCAACAACCAGGCACTAGCACCCTTAGTGGAGGTAGCCAACAAGCGAGCAGAGGCGATAACGTCGGCATTCTCCTTTAAGGTTTCCAGCTTCCTGGTAGTCAGCATGTCCGACCACAAGCGTTGATTGCTTCGGTCCTCCGTTGCTGGGGCAGATTTTCCTGTTAACTCTTCCCAGCGTGACTCGACATCCAATCGGTCCTCAGGGCAGTCTTCAGGCACAATATTATCAACCAGCTCATCAGTGCCATAAAGTGAAGAGAGATACGCTGGAACTGCAGTTTCTGCAACCGTAGAAACGTTCGTATGAATAGCACTCTCTGCGTATAGACAAAAGTGAGGTAGTGTTGAGAATAATGTGTGATGTTTTTATTCAACAGACAATTAACGTAAACAACAAGCCAGCGCTGATAGACACTATTGAAAAGACTGAGGTTTATACATTAAAGAAACAACCATGTCGTGTTCTTGAACCGGATCTAGACCGTGATATTATTGTCACGCTTTTCAATTAAAATTTGGTACATCCTGAATCGTCTTTCGTAAAACACTGCTGATGCAACCGGCTGTTGCCACCATTGTTGACTGCAAATTTGATTTCAGTTTAAACTTCGTGAAACTGAACATAGTCGATGCAGTATCAGGTACAAATAGTGTGTGCCATCGTCAAAGCGAATAAGGTACCTGCATGCTGCTTTACAAAATTTCAAATGACAGGCACTGACTGCTTTGGAGGTTTTGATGCAAGCGGCAAACATGCTAACGATTGCTCCTACACGCCACGCGAGAACACCAAAGGTGGGCTCGGAATTTACTTCCTTTGGGCAGTTATGCCGAACATGGCCGGAAACGGCCCCAAGCCATCACAAGACAACAAAAACAAAAAATTTTTTACGCAGCAAGTGACACATGTTAGCGTTTAACTTTTCCCCATTTATACCAATTCGCACACACATACATTACTGTAACAGAGAGACCACTAGAAAGGGGGCGTGTTGTGTGTCGCAATACCCGGATTCCTGCGTCCCTCTGAATCCAATCCATTTCAACGTATTGTGAAGTTGCGGTATTTATGGGTGTTCTCCTCACAACTGCGGTAAGTGCGATCGTTCGGAAACCGTGTTTTTTTAAGGATATCTCTGTAGTCAAGCAAGGATAGCCTTCAAACATCATCCGCTGATCCGCTGCTGGTAAATGAGAATCCCAAAGTGATTTTGAACAAACCCTTTGATTCGTTCAATGCTAACAGAGTTCAAAGATTTTTAAGGATAAAGCGTACCTCCAAGGACTTTCAGAAATTGTAAAAGATAAGATTTAAAAGACAATTTAAGGATATCCCCAGTTCTCTTGATGTATAATTCTTCTATCTATATAAAATAATGAAACAAATAATTACAAAGGTGAGAAAATAATGGAATAAATTAAGTTTCAGTTTGCTAAGTTGTTGTAATACGGAAACGACGGTTTTTAACCCAGTACACGTCTTAATATTAACAACCGTGCTGCAAGTGATTTTATCGAGAGCATTATTTTTTGAGAGCGTACACGGTAATGGCGCTGACCATGAACTGCACAGCGACACTCACGATGAAGCTATCATTCAGCCGGGATTCAGCCTGCCTCGCACTCGCAGCGCCCACAACTATAAACCTGTGCTCAGCTCTACAGTTTTACCACGGAGCATGGATGGCAACAACGGCTCGAAAGGATTAACCGATTTAAATGGAAAAGCCTCGGAGCAACATCACCCGGAGAAAAGGGACATCCAGCCGACTCCAGTAACTGGGTTGGGATGCAGCACGCGCATAATGTGACTTACAACGACTCGCACGATGTGGCTGACCACGACAACAACAAGCACGTCTACAGATACGTCCACTGCAACGGAAACCTCTACCAGTACGTACACCACCACTGACACATCGACGTACGAGTACACGAGCACAGTCACCGTAACCCGCTGATGCAAAAACGTACAAGATTTCGTGGGAAAGGAAAAGGGAATCAATCGGAATAAGGAATCCATATTCCAACACACGACAGACATCTTTTGTAATGGTTATTGCTAGATGCATAGGCGAAGGGGTATAAATTAGAGAATGAGGAGTGTTAACTCGTGTCATATTGACGAATTAATAAAAAGTTTTTTGTTTTCTATTGTAGGGTGGCTTGGGGCCGTTTCCGGCCATGTTCGGCATGCCAGATAAGAATGCGTCTGCGTGATGGGAACAATATCATCTCCGGCTTTTGGTATATTTTCAGTTTCCAGATAAAATTTATGTACGACAGGTTTAGCTTATGGACGTTTGCCATCCTTATGCCCAGATCAGAAGAATCCATCACGAAAAGGAAGCGATGTTTTCTATCACAGTCTATAGGACCTAGAATTTTATAATATGCACCAAAGCACTTCTTCCTCTAATGCTATACCAAACCAGCATGCTTGGCTAAGGAATAAAACACGGAATTGGTATCTTTCAGCATCTCTGCGGGTGGAGCGAATTCCACAATTTTTCCTTGATCCATCACCATAATCCTACAAAATTCACACGGTCTAAAGAAATCCTCGCACACGTCTAAAGAAATCCTCGCACACAAAAATCCTCGCACACGGTCTGAAGAATTCAGTATTTATTGGAGAAATTAAAATATAACCTTGTGCTGTCCATGACGGTATTCAGCCTGTGAGCGATGGTTAGCACTGTGCAGTCAACAAATTTCTCCCGGATAGTTTTCTGAATAAGCTCATCTGGAATAAAGAGTAATTGCATTGGCATCTCACCAGTAGCCGGTTGTCAAAATAGTCCTTCTATCATCTTAATTCGCGTGTACCAGCGCTGGCTTTTTATTCTATGAAGTGGTCATTGCCGAATAAAATATGTAATAAGTCTACAAGCTACAGATACATTGGTCAAGAGTTTAAAAAAATTTTACCGGTTTGCAGATCAATCGCAGCTGTTGCTTCGTCCATAATGAGGATTTTCGTCTTCTTTAAGAGAGCTCGGGCTAAGCAGAGCAGTTGTCGTTGACCAACACTGGAAACATTGTAACATAAATGTAATGTTTGTTGTTCAAATTTGCTCTCGGGGGCACCGAATTACAGTTAACATATAATACATGTAATAAATGATATACGTAATGTCATTCAGTATCAAAAAAAGCATCTCGAAAGTACTTTTAAGTTTGTCATCGTTCTATTGTTTTTCTCGGGATTGCGCTTTTTGATAATGCTTTCGACTAGTGTTTTCTACGGACAACATTCTGGTAGTGACGATTAAGCCTGACGGTGGGCCATGAGCGTACCTTAAATTTTCTCCGCCTTCCGCAACAACGTGCTGCAGACCGTCGGTCAAGGTGGAGACGAATGTTTTCAGATGCGAGTCGTTCAGAGCCTGCCACACAGCTTCGTCCGTGTACTTGTCAAATGGATCCAGATTCATTCGCAATGTTCCACTGAATAAGACCGGCTCCTGCAGAATGTTTTAAGAAAATTGTTTCTCTGATAGGGAAGCTTTTAAACCGTAATCGCAGTGTCCATGAAGCTCAAATTTTTACCTGCGGAATAATTGTAAGATGTGAGCGAACATCATGCAATCCCATGCTGGTTAGGTCGATATTGTCGATAATGATGCTCCCTCCCGCAGGCTCCACAATGCGAAAGAGTGCCAAGGTCAAAGAACTTTTACCGGCGCCGGTTCGTCCAACGATTCCAATCTGCTCAAAGAAGGCACGAATTAAATTAAATTAAGCTAAACCGGACCTATTACTTCAAATTAATTTCATGTCTGTGTAGCACATTCAGAAAATACGGTAATGACCTTTTCGCCGGCACTAATATCGGCATGGACGCCCGTCAGCACCAGGTCCAGTTCCGGTCGATAACGTGCTTGGTAGTTGTCGAACACCACTTTCCCTTCGTGTGGCCAGTTCTTCGGGGGGCGTTTATCAGGGCGCACCCATTCGGCTTCCTGCGCGATCTCCGTATACTCTTGGACACGCTCAATCGAGACGAGATGATTCTCCACTTCACTGGTCATTCGCACCAACCAGTTCAGCAGTGATGTTACCGATAGTGTGTAATTTAAAATCAAACCAGTTTCCTTCGGCTCGACCAAACCGTTGCCGCGACCCACCACGGCGAAAATGGCGGCGAACAAGATTATGAGGTTGCCCATAAATTCCAACATGACCGCCACCCATCTGCAAAGCCCAACGAATTGAAATGAAAATCATTTTTTTCGTTATCGAAGCTTTTTTTAAGAAGAGCTTTAGTGACCTTTGAGAATACAGGTTGGCGTAAGCTGCCTTGTTGTTGTGATCAACACGCTCGTCGTTTTCGTGCATAAAACGTTCGGTTTGTCGGGTGGCGATGATCGTTGTTGTGCCGGTAATGGATTCTTGGAAATGGGAGAAAATTGGTGATCGCGATGCGGAATCCAGCCGTTTCAGTTGACGGCTGGTGGCGATGTAAAACCGTTGGATGAAAAAGTACAAAATAGCCAACGGAACGATAACTGCCGCGAAATATGGAATGATCACACAGATCTGTCAAATACAAAGAGCTCTTTTACTGGACGAGAAATTGTTTATAAGAAAATGTACTTACGAAGATAATCGTAGCTAATACACTGAGCGCAAAACTGAGAAAGATCATCAGTGACATCGGTAACATGAGATCGATGGCTTCGATATCTTTGCTGAAGCGGTTGATGATGCGTCCAAGCGGTGTCGTGTCAAAAAACGCCATCGGCGCATGCAGCACACGCCGCAGCATACCGCGATGGAGGGTGCGCGAGGCGTACACCTGGCCGACGGCGTTCATTAAACACGCGGCCATGTATGTTAATCCTAAAAACCCATCCATAATCATAAAAATTGTTGCAGCTGTTTCATGACTTGCATAAACAAAATCCTTGTTGTCTGTGGTATTTCACGCTACGCTGAGTTACTACATTCTCAGATGGTTACGCATTGACATTGGCGCATGTCGGCTTGCAATTAGAGTGCAAGTTGTAGGGTCGCGCCTGTCTACCTGTCAAACACGCTATTCGGGACACTTCTTACGAAGATTTTATAAATTTTGTCAAAGGTCCTGTAGGTCTTATATTTTTATAAAACTACCGCTAGATAAGTTATGTAAAAAACTGCAACATGAACTCACCGGGCTCTGAATCTTACGTTTTGGGTCAAAATTGTATTTTCGGTGTTTTTTTGGTTAAATGAAATCGTCTGAATGAGGGTGGACAAAATCGAAAACCAATGACAAATGGGAAACAGCAAAATGTTACCTAAAGCGCCACCTATTCCACCGTAGACACCCAGGCGATAATCTCTCCATGAGGGATCGGTACGCCGCTCCTCAAACTGCGCATCCTCCGACCAATCACCCAGCCAGACGTTACTGTAGACATTCAGCGCATTGTACGCGGAGAACCCGGCGATCATGGAGAAGAAGACCGGGTACGTCATGTATCTCATATACGACACGAAAATGTTCCATTTCACATTGCCGACTTCCATCTTCTCTTCCACTAACGCTGCATCCGGCTTCAGGACTTGTTTTTCGGGAACCTTTTCCGGTATCATACTGCTCCGTTTCTGTGATATCTTGGAAAAGGTTCGCCGGACTTTCCGGAGTGTCGCGGTGGAACTGGTCCGTGACCGCGGTTCCACATCTTCGGATACTGACACAACATCCGCTTCGTCGTCCTCCGCCATCTCGGAGAGATACGAGCGCAGTAGCGCGGAGAACGAACCGTTGTTGTTCAGCAGGGTTTTGTAGGTTCCCGTTTCAGCAATCTCACCATCTTCGATAACTAGGATGTTGTCCGCTTGTGGAAGGAAGCTGACGCCGTGTGTTACGAGGATTCGTGTTTTCCCAGCAAGCAGACCTTTTGGTCCGATGACTTGCTCGAATAATTGTTTGCCACTGCAATAAAATTATACATCTGCTAAGTTCAGAAAACCCATAGATTGACTAACGGCTTACACATGGGCATCAACAGCACTGAGTGGATCATCCAGAAAACACACGTCGGCATCGGCATAAACAGCTCGTGCCAGAGAAATGCGCTGTTTCTGCCCGCCGCTCAAATTCAGTCCCTTTTCGCCAATCTGCGTCTGGTCGCCATTTTGCAGTATAAGCAGATCCGGTTCCAGTGCACAGCATTTTATGACGCGATCATATCGTTCCCGATCCATAGGCTTTCCAAACAGAATATTCTGCTGAACCGTCATGTTCTACAATGTAAAAGCAGGCATCTCGAAAATGTTTCGGGAACTGACCATGTTTTGTCCTGATCGGACTTAAGTTTTGGCTCCTTCGTTTTTACTTTAGGGAAACAGAACGTCCAATAAACTAAGCCTGCAGTTTGTTAGATATTTCGCGAGTTTTAGTGATCGCAGTCATAGCTGCACTGGTGACCTTACATCCTTCCCAAACTGCTAACACGAAGCTCTACTAAAAAGCTCTAAAAATAAAAGCACGAAGCTCTAAAAATAAAAGCTCTACTTGCGCTGCGAGCAGCGCTTCGGTATATAGTTGCTGTTTGCTTAAGAACTGCAAGGTTTGCAAATTTACCTGTATCCAAGCTTGTTGGCTGACATACGAAATCGTGCCCTGAAAAATTCGGACTGTAAGCTTCTAGTTTCTTGTCATAAATAACCAGGAGTTGCACATATTTATGTACTTTAACGGTCACTTCGCCTCGCTTCTTCTCCATCATCCCGAGCATCGCCGACACCAGCGAAGACTTGCCGGCACCCACTTTTCCCACTACGGCCACCAATTGGCCGGGCTTGATCTCCACGTTGACATTCTGCAGAGTGCTGGCATCCTTCTGGTCCCACGCGAATTCACCGTTCTTCACCAGCACGGCTTCCGCTACGGCTGGATCGGATTTGGCTAACAAACGCACATTATCCGGATCGAGTTCTTCGTTGGTCAGGAACCTGGCTATGCGGTCAATGGACACCCTGGCCTGAAACGTTTAAACCTGCTCTCTAAGCTGTTCGACGTTTTGTGTTGTTTGGAAATAAGTACAATACCTGGACAAGCGATGTGATAACCAGCGGGAAATTCGTCAGCGGTTGGCGCAAAATATTAAACAAGGATAGACTAACGAAGGCTTTTTGTGTGTCCAAAACGTTGCTTTCGTCCATGAAGATATATGTGGCAAAGGTCACCAACGCTACCAGAAACGGCGATACCGTCCATACGAAAAAGGTCATGGACGTCAAGAAAGCGGCTTTTTGAATGCTTCGCATCTATCGAAACAAATCTCTTGTAAAAGTACGTCACGAATAAAACATCAAATTTGCACTTACTTCGTTTTCTCGGATGTCCGAAATTTGCTTTTCAAAACTGCAACGAGTTAAACTTTGATATTACTCGAATAATGGCTACCTTGATAGCGATAATTTATAATTGCTACGCTTCTGTTTCCGTCAACTGACTGGCGCAACGTTTTTATTTGGTGTGACGCCAAATGTACGCTATAAGACCTTTGCCTACCTTTCTTCCCATGCGTACAGCTTCAGCACTTTAATCCCGTTCAGCACCTCATTCGTAAGCTTGATGCGCTTATCCTTCTCTTTCATTTGCATTACCTGCACAATTCCGTAGTGTTAAACGAGCTCAAAATCGCTTCTTCCTACAAACCGTATGATAGTTTTACCTGAAACTTTCGAGCAGCAATAGCGGTAACGGTATTGATGGGGACCAACAGAATCATAAAACCCAATCCAGCGAATATGGACACACCCAGCTGCTGGTAGAGAAAATACAGGGAGATGCCCACTTGTAGCGGAGACGCCCATAGTGAATGTAACGAATGCGCTAGGTCGAAGAACTTTTGGGTGTCCACCGCCATCAAATTAACGATTTCTCCGACGGTGCTGCTGCGTTTGGCAGCACTAGTAATTCGCAGAGCCTGTAAAACACAGATATTCGCATCAAGTGTCATTGTGCTAATCTACGGTAATACGAAGCAGGTGAAAGCAGCTTTTGACTTAGTTATGCAAATACCTTTCGATAAATGGCTGCTGTAAATCCGGCCTGCAACAAAAACGGGTAAGTTATGAAATGTCCATTCGTTTTGCCGGTTAAATTCTGGTGTTGCGACCTACCTTCGATCTTGAGCCCATCTTGAGCACATACATCATGAAATTGCTAATCAATGTGGATTGCGTAAATGTCGCCGCAAACATAGCCACAGCGTAGATGTACCCTTTCCACTCCGGTTGACTCATATCCGCCGCAAAGGCAATCAGCAACCTAAGCAATGATTGATTTGCAGTTTTCATGCTGCGTAATTTGGAATGGATTTGAAAAGTTTTAAATTTACTGCAGCAGTTGTGGCGGAATAAATCCGATAAGATCGATGGCCAGTTTGAGCAATCCGCTAAGTATCATATCCACCCAAACGGTTTTGAACCACACTTTGGTGAGGGATGGGATGGTCGGCTTTTTCTCGTTAACTGTCATATTTCTGCAAATTACAACTTAATATATTAAATAATTTGAAAAACATTAGTTTCTTCCAACCACTAAATGAGCTCAAACAGTACAGATAATTATGCGACGCCTTACTTCTTTCGATGCTTTTCCAGCTCCTCGCTCCAGTACTTTTCAAGAGTATGTGCCAAGGGCGTAACCTGTTCTTCATACCGCAAATCCCACAGATCTTCAAATTCCAACGGTTTCCGGTAGCCCAGAATAGCCATTCTGAAGGAACGAAACATCGATGTTAAATGTTTTGTTTCCAACGAAATGCATCAACTGCTGCCAACAATTACAGCTGATCGAGCCAGATGCGACTTACGGTGTAAACCAGGCATACATATAGCGGATTGGAAAGGATGCCGAAATTTCTGGCGATGGATTCTACAATAACGCTTAATTCATATAAGCACCAAAACTTATTTTTACGATTAATATGAATTAATGAGCCTTTTTTCTACCGACCTTATCGCCGGCAATGCGCGCATCGAACTTTTGCGCAAGGAAAGTGAGAATCAGTTGGATGCTGATCAGTATTAAGGCCACAATATTTAACGGCATTTCAGCTGCCCGCAGATCCTGGAATGGACGGGTTTTTTTCTAGCTATTTCGATCATTTTTCATTGTGTCATTCTATTATACAGATTTGTATATGAATTTACATGGAAAAAAAGTATATTTTGTATGGCGACATTTTATAACAAGAAACCAGAAATTTATACGCACAAATAAAAAAATAAGAAAGATTAAACTAGCGAAACGGGGATTTATTATAGCATTGTATTTAAAAAAGTGTTTTTTGCATATTATAAATCCTTTCTTCCTAGCAAAATTTCCTTTTTTCTGGTTACATATAGATTAGAAAATAAACTTATGCAAAATCCAAACCATTAGCGTAACTGATTATTGATTACTACGTATCGCAACGGTTATCGTGGTAATTTACTTGTGTATACGATCGTCTGACGATACCGCGTAAACGGATGATGCATCCCAGGAGGGTGAGTAACCAGAAGATGAATAATACTGCCGACGATGAACGAGCACTTCGCCGGTCGGTGTAGACGAAGAATGCCGCTAACAGCTGCAAAATAACAACAAACCGGTTGCAACCATAGCCGGCAAAAGTATGAAGCGTTTTTTATATTCAGATCCGGCTCATAATAAAAACATGGTTTTATTGTGTGAACGTCGCATCCTTTGACTTCGATTTTTAACAGTTTCCTGTGACTCATCGCTGGCCATTGTGTGCCCGCGTTTACCGCATAATAAAAAATAAGCGGCGTTACTAATAAAAGATTAATTACTTGTCATCTAAAATGTCTCAATTATCCAGTTTAATTATCCATCAATTTACACTTCACTTCAAGCCATTTTAGCCAGAACACCTGTTTCAGCAATTTTATTTTTTATTCAAGCCTTTTAGTTTTTACTCTTTATTATTCTTATAGAATTTTATTCATTTGCGTTATGGGAATAATAATTTAGTAATTATGGGAAAATAGTTTTGTTGACTTACGAAAGAGCTTCCCTGGATGAGTGCAGCAAAAAACACTGCATTACCAACGGACGCGTAATCAGCATCCGTTATCCAACTGCTGGCTGTGATCCCCAAATCTGCGGCGCAGACTGCAAACAACGCCAAACAAAGCGCCTAAATATCAAATAAAAGTCACAATTAAACTAACTTGAAATCTCTTTAACACAAATAATTTACTGCAAGTAAAATTATTTGAAGGCTTTATTATTTTGTTTATTTTACGTACCACTTTGCAATGGGCAGCCATGTCCAACGCTGCTCTTTCCACCGACTACGCAGAATACGGAAGGCTTGAAAGGGAAGCGCCGCCCACAGGAAGAACGCCGGCACCCAAACCGCGACGGTCGTCTGAAAGCACTGCGTGAAATCGGGATCCGTGGTGTTCCATGTCAGAGAATAATCCCACAGCGGATCCGCACAGAAACCCCGATAAAACGGACCGTCAGCCATTTTTTTAATGTAAATTAAATAGGTTTATCTAAGAAATAAAGGTTTTACGGTCAAGACGTACAAACTTACGTACTACTGGGTTAATAATTTTAAAATTGCGATATTGTATGTTTCTGCTGAATAATTTACAGCTGCGGTATTTCAAGTGCGTGCCGTGATAATCAGCAAAATTGCTGCATTAGCCACCATCTCACGCCGAGCATGACTTGTCGGTTGCAGACAATTAATATAGAATAATTTGCGCTTCCCGTGGAGTATTTAACAATCTGGAAACATGATAAGTCCTGACACGGCGGAGATAAACTGACACAGTGGCTCATATTGTAAACAGTTGACTGAAGAGAAAATGCCGTATCGGCACTCTCACTGATAGAAGGAAGGCCTGCGTAAAATGAGGACCTGTATTTGCGATGATTTCATCGCATGTACGGGTCAAAAGCCACACGCTGCATCGATCGGATGTCTGCCGGCTGCAACAGCTACAGAAACCGGTTTCCCGCTATTATCAGTACCCTGTTATAGTGCTGTATTAATTTGTATTGTATCGATTGGTTATGGGTGATTGACATTCAAATGTGCCGGTGATGTGAAAATGGTTAGCAGTGCATACTAAACGCGACACCTGACAAGAATCCTGGATTTATTGTGATAATTATCATTTTAATATAATTAACTGCCGCGGGCACAACGCAAAGTGCTTTGGCGCATTGTGCTATTCCGTAAGCGCATTTCCGGCGTAAATTAGAAAGCCAGCGGCGCAAAAGTAGTTCATTAAAATACCAGTAGCTATTGTTTCCCATCTGCGTCATTTCATAATCGCATAGTTATTAAACAATCAAATGATTATACGTATGGGGACCGAACAAACAGAGTCGACAACGCTTTTACTCGTATTTCGTCAAGACGAGTTACCGGCCCTGCCCGTAAATCAAAAGTAACCGGTTTCTGATAGCAGCAGTCCCGTGGTTAAAGGCGTCACGCACACCACAGTAGTGACAATATTTTACTGATAGTCAGCAGGGTTACAACCGGGAACGCGGTGATGCAAAGTGCTGCTGCTGTGTGGTATCTTAGGTTACATACAGCTGTATGCTTTCTTAGGTTATATTCTTAGGTTTTCTTAGATTTTCTCATGGTCCGCTCTTCTACCAGATGGTAGGGGGCGTTAATCGTTGTTTTGCTTATCCCGGATGCACCGATAAGGTTGTTCCCCGCTAGGGGGTTACCGGCATCCAGCTGACCCACGTCCGACAATTCGAGATTGATTTCCCGGGTATGTCTCGCTAGTTTAATCTGCCCGCTTCCTGATAAGTTGTCGCGCACAGATTCTGCTTCCGAACAAAAAACGGGGCGATTTTACAGAGTGGTAACGAAATGGGCCATAGGTGTACGAGACAACTGCCAGATGATGATGGTCCGCACATTTTCCACATTATAAATTAATTATCGTATAAGTAATCAATTCACGAGCGTCTATTTTGAGCCAGTGTACGAGCAATCTTGTTTGGTCGGAAATGATATTCAACGAACCATCCGCATGTGCGTGTTTCTTGCTTATTGAGGCATTACTAAGTGTTTATCGGTAGTGATTAGCGAGACGGATGTGCGGTGATACCAGGCAGAAAGATGCTCGAGAGCTGATGATGTCCGGTCGGGTTGTTTGCGGTTTGACGGGCAGCCAAAAACACCGCTCTGCCCGCGTAGCACGTCGATACATACAAAGGACGCTCCAAAAGTAAGTTTCCCTATTTTGCCTCTCCCGACTTGAACGCTTTTAGTTCTGATGAACCATATTTTTAGAAACGTCCTTCATTAACGAACCAAAATAAAATATAACTCTACTTAACTACAGTATGGGTGGTCAAAATCTTCTGTGTAATCGATGCGTGTAGCGTAAAGGCCAGAACAAGTAAAAACAACCCGATGAATCAGCCAAAAAGCTGTCAACAAATGATAAGACGAGTATGTTTGCGTGCCAGGAAAGAAACTGACCACCAAAGTGAAAACAAAAGTTACTTTTAATGCAAACTACGGCGCCATATGAACTAGTCTGCATCATGTGCCGGCATAACGAAGACATCGCTGCGCCTGTCAGGCTGCAGTATTCTTTATTTGCGAGGGGTTCAAAAATTAATTGCACGAGTATAAATTACAGTAGTGGCAATAACTGTTGTGATTTCTGCAATGGCACCACCATCTAAAAGGCAGAAATTTCTGAAAAGATTATCAGTTTAAAGATCGAAGAGTTAATCAATGATGAAACGGAGCAAGCCTTGTTAGAAAGCGATTCCGAAAGCACCAGCGATAGCGATTTTGATGCGCTTGAATCAGAAGACGACGATGTTGAGTTCATGTTGAAATTTAAAGTGGGTCTCTAGAGCCGTCGTTATTTAAGCCGGCAACAAATTCCTAAAAGCAGGTTTTTTTTGGAACACGTTTTACCGGCTTTAGACGATGACAGTTTGCGCCAGGAATGGCGAATGTCTAGAGACGCTTTTCTGAAAATTGCTGGCGAGTTGCTTTGGCTGCATTGGTTTTGTCTTGGACCACCGAAACGTTGCCGTCAATTACCTTTGGTTGAATTGGCGTTTGTTGTTTCTTCTTCTTGGGGGACTTTTTTTCTTGGGAGCTTTCATGATTGCAGGTATGAACCAGATACAAAAGTGCTCTGATGTGGCAGAATGATTTTCACAGAGCGAAATGCAAAATATACTGGTAATTCCGTAATTAATCAAGACAAGCGACATATCAGTTCATAACATAAGAAATTATACAAATCCATTGTATAAAGTTGTTGGCAAAACGTTTACAACAAAGAACTCTGCTGGCTGACTTATACGTGTGTATGTCTGGGTAAGTAATGGTTGCGCTTCGATATCGAAGCGCAACGCTTACATGGACGAGTAAGCTGATAGCCCATCCCAGAATTCTTGTTTACGAATGAGCACGTTTGCTTGTTTACGCGCCGTTGACTCATGCTTTTTACCCAACTGCCGCGTAAAGAATACACAGAGATTTTGACCACCCACAGTATACAGATACAATCAAGTGGAAAAGAACTGCCGAGAAAGCCGTTCAAGGTTTTCGGCACTTTGCCACGGGTTTTACCCTGACAGTTTTTGTTATTTTTCTCAGTCTTCCTGCTCGATTTTTGGAAACCACCAAATATCATCAGATTAGGAATTCTTTTCTGTCCTAATTCCAAGTACGAAACAAAATAACTTCTTTGCAATGCTGTTCCAGAAAAGTAAAAACTCTCGATGTCTAGGTGAAAAAACCACAGATCTGCTCAAGGTGCCAGACGGTAAAAAATCGAAAATTTCTTGTAAAACATTATAGTTGTCGGTACAATTTGAAGTTATTTGTGTCCAAGGGACCAAAAAGCGCATGACTGCGCATGAAATTTTCTTTTTATTGATGCCAAGAACTTATGGATTCATATCAGCAAGAAGGCTGAAAAGGGGGATTCCGGCGTCGTGGAGAGAAAAAATGTTTGTTCTCCTCCGTAAATTTTTCAAACCATTTTGTTACTGCAGTAGCCAGTAATATTTAGAACAGTATTTTTAGCTGGTACTTTAAATTTGCTGTCGAAATTATAACAGGGACGGAAGTGGTAATAGAAAAAACTCGTGGAAATGAATGTATGAGTAGTATTGCTTCTGTTTTTCGTTGTCCCAGTTCTTCATTGAATCTTTTGATTCTTATTTCTCTAATTAGTTTACATAATTGCTTATACAACAAAAAATATATCTGTTACTTCAAATGGAAGGGAGGCAAAATAGGGAAACTTACTTTTGGAGCGTCCTTCGTACATATACCGTCGAATGTCGATGGAAGTGTACAACAGTAACGGTTTGTCGTTTTTTCATGTATCCACCGACCCAGAGAAAACCGCGATACACTACCGTCTGTCTACACTACGGTGCGTATTGTATGACTGGCATCCACAACCGGGATCACGCAGAACGACCGGCAAACTATTAGTGCACAACCAAAACCGTCCGGCTAGTGGCTGTTTCCCGATTATAAAATGCTAGACAAATCTAGGTAGGCAAACATTTTCCTAGGTGGTTACGGTAAAACATCCCAGAATCAGCAATAATGGGAGTCCCGCAATACGGCAACGAAACCGGGAAGGCATTGTTCTTGATTATATGCAGCTTGCAATGCCGCGAGTAACGAGCAACGTTGACAGCTACCGCACTCGTTTCAACTCGCGCAGTAACTGCAGGCCCGGTCAGTTTCAGCTTTTCTCGTTTAAAAAGCGATTTAGGTATATATTTCTTTAGTAATTCTGTGGTATTCTGGCGAGTATTATTGTGCCTAACTCGCAATGTATTATATCGATACAACGTTGCCGCGCATGGGGGTGGATTTTATTAACAGAATCCCTGGGGGACGAATTTGTCCACCGGAAACGAACAAACAACTGCAATGCACCAAACAATTGCATAGCGTAAACGACAAAATAACGCCTGCACAGGGCAGGTACGCCTCCGCACGAATATACATAGATCCACCACAAAACAACTATATTTTATTTTGTGAACAGCAAATATCTTGGAGAACAAAGCTAAATACATAGATTACAAGAAAAAATATCTTCCACTTGTCCGAAGTCTCCACGGTATCCGCGTTCCTAGGAGTGGGCGGGTGGGAAAATTGCTTGCTGCTGCTGCATGCAACTGGAAGTTGCCGGTATGTCGCGCTTTAATATGCGCCACCGATGACCGGTGGCCGGCCGATAGGAGGAGTGGCTATCCGTGTAGCCAATAATAAACAGATTCTCAACAGACAGAATCTTACTCATTTATCTTATTTTTTGCGATGTTCCGCATTCAGGCTGTTAATGGAACACCATCGACCTTCCCCAAACCGAACTTTAACCATTACATTAATTTCGTTTCACGCGAATTTCATACATTTTTGTTTTTATTTCTCATTTGCACTACCACACTAGTGTTAGAACGGTTAACAATAAGAACGGGCATCGCATTCCGAATGCATGACAGCTGTCCGATCATCAAGCGACCCAATCGATCCGGCATGCACTGGCCGTATACAGGGTCAATCGATTACGTTGCTGGCTCAGTACCGAATGACAGAATGTAGAGACCGGTCAAATACGGTGGTCAGATAGATAGATATTTAGCACAGTGAGATTCGTTTAAAGATTTGGAAAACCAACCTCTGCTTAAAGGAAATTACGAAGTGAGAATCTGTATTCTGCATTGCAGGTAGCGTAACTTGTGGCGCTTGTTACCCGTCTCTAGAATGCTCCATACACGGAGCCGTGCAGTCCTGTTCCTTGCCGTTGGATGTTCATGGTTATCCAGTTCAGTCTACAGGACCCAGAATTTTCTGACATGCACCAAAGCATTCCTTCCGCTTACGCTACACCAAACCAGCCTGCTTGGCTAAGGAATAAAACCCGGAATTGGTATCTCTCAGCATTTCTGCGGGTGGAGCGAATTCCACAATCTTTCCTTGATCCATCACCATAATCCTACAAAATTCGCAAACGGTCAAAAGAATCCCGTATTACTTAAAAAAGCATAATACAACCTCGTGCTGTCCATGACGGTATTCAACCGGTGAGCGATGGTCAGCACCGTACAGTCAACAAATTTCTCCCGGATAGTTTTTTGAATAAGCCCCTCTGCAATAAAGAGTAACTGCATTGGCATCTCACCAGTTCGAAATAATAGGAGCAAAATTTTATCCGGTTGACAAAAAGCCTAAAAGCTACATTGGTAAGAGTTTAAAAATTTTACCTGTTTGCAAATCAATCGCAGCCGTTGCTTCGTCCATAACAAGGATTTTCGTTTTCTTCAAGAGAGCTCGGGCTAAGCAAAGTAGTTGTCGTTGACCAACGCTGAAAACATTATCTATTCATACAATCTTATCGTTCAAAACGTATTTTTCCTGGGTTTTTATGGATAAATCAACGCGTAGTCAGCTTCTTAAGTCAAGCTAAGTCGTAAAAAATTCCTAATTTTCTATAGGTGTGCCTTCTGAATTTAGATTTTTTTTAGAAGGCCTTCGTCAAAAGACATTCCGACAGGTTCTTAAATATAGAAAATGGAGTAATATAATTAGATATTATTCGTATATCATGCTGGTACAGTGATAGTGGGGTACTACAGTACTGTACATTCCTACGAGTAAAACAAAGTGTTACCACGAAGGCAGCAATTATCGCAATAATATAGAGAAAAATCGGAATTGCGCGGGCCATTTAATGAAAAAGTGAGAAAATAGCCTGTGGTCACTGGATCACGAAAAAAACGAGGGGTGGTCAAATATTACTTCCGTCAAAAAGGGTATTCCCGAGCGCGGAGCGCGAGGCATACCTTGTATCAGTTGTATGATATGAATGTGATGTTTACTGTTAAGTTTGTTTACGCTGAAACAAAATTATCTGTACAATATACAATAAATTGTGTAAAAAATGTCGTGCAATATCGCTAGGAAAGGTGTCTATAAAGTATTGTCATCGTGCTACTGTTTTGACCGTGATTGCGCTTTTGGTAATGCTTTTTACGATCTTTTTTGTACAGATTACATTCAGGGGAGGAGATTCAATACTGGTGGTGGGCGCACCTTAGATTTTCCCCGCCTTCCGCAACAACATGCTGCAGATGATCGGTCA
Source organism: Paramacrobiotus metropolitanus (assembly GCF_019649055.1). NCBI lineage: Eukaryota > Metazoa > Tardigrada > Eutardigrada > Parachela > Macrobiotidae > Paramacrobiotus > Paramacrobiotus metropolitanus. The sequence goes on along the minus strand of NW_026570349.1, from coordinate 197,381 downwards.
AGGATGATACGAATGTTTTCAGTTGCGAATCTTGTAGCGCTTGCCACACAGCTTCGTCGGTGTACTTGTCAAAAGGATCAAGATTCATGCGCAATGTTCCACTGAATAAAACCGGCTCCTGCAGAATGCATTATTGGAAAGTTAGTATTACGAGAACTCATAAGGAAATACAGAGTATGTAAACCATGACCCACAATGTCCATGGGACCATGAAGCTCAGATTTTTACCTGTGGGATAATGGTCAGATGTGAGCGAACATCATGCAGTCCCATGCTAACCAGGTCGATATTGTCGATGATAACGCTCCCGCCCGCGGGCTCCACAATTCGGAAGAGTGCCAAGGTCAAAGAACTTTTACCGGCGCCGGTTCGTCCAACGATTCCAATCTGCTCAAAGAAGCCACGAATTAAATTAAAATCACCTAAAACAAACGCCAACAAGCTTCTATCAGTAGCAGTTTTTAGTCTCTCATTCAGAAAATACGTTAGTGACCTTTTCGCCGGCACTAATGTCGGCGTTGATGTCCGTCAGCACCAGTTCCAATTCCGGTCGATAACGTGCTTGGTAGTTGTCGAACACCACTTTCCCTTCGTGTGGCCAGTTCTTCGGGGGGCGTTTATCATGGCGCACCCAATCAGCTTCCTGCGCGATCTCCGTATACTCTTGGACGCGCTCAACAGATACCAGGTAATTCTCCACTTCGCTGGTCATTCGCACTAACCAGTTCAACAGCGATGTCACCGATAACGTGTAACTTAAAATTATCCCGGTGTTCTTCGGTGCAACCCAATTATTGCCGCGGCCAACTACGACGAAGATGGCGGCGAACAACGTGATCAGGTTGCCCATAAAATCCAACATGACCGCCACCCATCTGCGAAACATACGCAACTGTGAAGCCATTTCCTTTTTTTATGGTCGAAGCTTATGTTTAGAGTGCAAGTGACCTTTGCGAATACAAGTTGGCGTAAGCTGCTTTGTTGTTATTATCCACGTGCTCGTCGTTTTCGTGCATAAAACGTTCCGTTTGACGGGTGGCGATGATCATTGTTGTGCCGGCAAGGGATTCTTCTAAATGCGAGAAAATCGGTGATCGCGACGCGTTATCCAGCCGTTTCAGTTGTCGACTGGTGGCAATATAGAAACGTTGGATGAAAAAGTACACGACAGCGAGCGGAACGATAACTGCCGCGAAGTACGGAATGATCACGCAAAGCTGCCGAACACAAAGAAATGTTTTGCTGAACGAGAAGTTGTTTATAAGAGAAAGTACTTACGAAAATAATCGTCGCCAACACACTTATCGCAAAGCTGAGAAAGATCATCAGCGACGACGGCAGCATCATATCGATGGCTTCGATGTCTTTGCTGAACCGGTTGATGACGCGTCCAAGCGGTGTCGTGTCGAAAAATGCCAACGGCGCATGCAGAACTCGCCGGAGCATTCCGCGATGGAGGGAGCCCGAGGCGTATACCTGCCCGACGGCGTACATTGAACACGCGGCCACGTACGCTAATACTGAGAAAAAACACGCATAAAAAATTGGCGAAACTAGTTTTTGAATGAATTGAGAAACACGCGAGCCTGCGCGGTACCTACGCTATACTTGGCGTATGCGTACGCACGCACACATTCTGCATTCGCCTCTCACTCTCTGTACGTATGTGTGCTGCTGCACTGCACTCTCCGCCCAGCGGATCTACCGCGTGCGCACACATTGAGCTATACTTGATCTCTTGTCCCTCTATCGCAGTATCACGGTGTTCATGCGCTCACGTTGGATACGAGCCCAGGCTGCGTATCACATCACGTATGCCTGGCCAGCACGACGTTCATGCCGCCAGCACTTCTTTCTCTGCTGGATCACTCGCTCTAGAACTACCTGCCAGACAATTGACGTGCTGACATTAGCATTGCCAGACATTGGCTGCTTTGTTCTTTTCCCCTCATATCACGCGGTCTTTCTCCCTTTATTTGTCAATAAAGCCTCACTGTGAGCTCCCTGCGCTTGCCTGATACAATGTCATAAAGATTAACTATTGTTCATTTTGGTTTTACCAGCACCGGTGATTTTTGTCGTTTAGCCACTTTACTACATTCACACATGGCGAAGCATTGCCATTAGCGTTTATCACTGTACTCTGTAGCGACTGGCCTTTTTGTACTTACTTGCCGGATACGTTCTTCGAAACACTTCTTACGGTAATTCGTTCATTTTTTCCAAGTTCTCGTAAGTTTTATTGTGTTATCAAGTACTTACAGCTTAGGTAAAAAAAGACGCATAATCCCACCCACAGCATTCCGAACGCATGCAGCGCAGTGCGCTGTACGGCTCAGCTAAAATATCCGGTTGTCGTACAAATGCACTTGCCACATGCGTACGGATATCTGGGTGTGGGCCTGTGCGTCTTTTTTGTCCTAAGCTGTACTATAGTGGGAGATGGACTGGTAACTAGAGATATCCGACCCAATCCGATCCGATCCAAAATTCGGATCGGATAGTCGGATAAAAATCCGAATAGGTTCGGATTCGGATATGGGTCGGATTTCCCAAACATTGTTCCGGGTCGGATTGATTTTAGTGACCCTTAATTTCGCGTCACTACAGTCATTAAAACCATTATCTGGAATGCGGGCAAAATCGAAATATGAATGACAAAATTAACATGAACAGCAAAAGGTTACCTAAAGCGCCACCTATTCCTCCGTAGACTCTCAGCTGATAATCTCTCCACGCGGGATCAGTATATCGCTCCTCAGACTCCGCATTTTCCGACCAATCACCCAACCAGACGTTGGTGTACAAGTTAAGCGCGTTATACGCGGAGAACGCAGCGATCATGGAGAAGAACACCGGGTACGTCATGCAACGCATGTACGACACGAAAATCCTCCACTTCACATTGCCGACTTCCATCTCCTCCTCGACTAACGCTGCATCCGGTTTGACTTGTTTTTCGGGAACCTTTTCCGGTACCGTACTGCTACGTCTCTGTGATATCTTGGAAAAGGTTCGCCGGACTTTGCGGAGTGTCGCGGTGGAACTGGTCTTTGAGCGCGGTTCCACACTTTCGGGTAACGATACGGTATCCGCTTCACCGCCTTCCGCCTTCTCAGGGAGATATGAGCGCAGCAGGGCGGAGAAGGAACCGTTATTGTTCAGCAGGGTTTTGTAGGTTCCCGTTGCGGCAATCCGGCCGTCTTCGATAACTAAAATGTTATCGGCTTGCGGGAGGAAACTGACACCGTGGGTAACGAAAATCCGTGTTTTTCCAGCCAGCAGACCTTTTGGTCCAATGACTTCCTCGAACAATTGCTCACCACTGCAATAAAGCTAATTTAGTTTAACAAGTTCAAAAAATCTACAGATTTCCCAACAGCTTACACATCGGCGTCCACAGCACTGAGTGGATCATCCAGAAAGCACACGTCGGCATCGGCATAAACAGCTCGTGCCAGAGAAATACGCTGTTTCTGCCCACCGCTTAAATTTAGTCCCTTTTCGCCAATCGGCGTCCGATCGCCATTTTGCAGTATTAGCAAATCGGGTTCCAACGCGCAACATTTTACGACGCGGTCATATCGTTCCCTATCCATAGGTTTCCCGAACAGGATATTCTGCTGCACCGTCATGTTCTATAACATAAAAGTTCTGCATCTATTGTTTTGCACAAAAAAAGATTACCAGGCAGTACATTTTGTCGCAGCCAAAACAAACAAGCGTTGTTAGTTTAGAAGGGGAAGTAATGCTGTTGTCAGCTCTCGCTGCCTTTTCTAGCCAGCTTCCCAGTAGTGTAGTATGGTTGCAAATCATTGGAAAGCTAGCTACTTTTGTCCTCAAGTTTTGATATCATGTAACGGACGAGCTAAACGGCCCAATAAATTCAGCCTTTAATTCGGTTGATTTGATTTTTGATAATCACCGTCACGGCTCATTGGAGGCCTTAGGACCTTTTTTAGCATTACTTAGCTAGAAACGATTCGAGTAAAACAAGGTTCTAGCAGCGCTTCGGTATCTAGTTGCGGTGTTCTTTATAAGAGCGATATTTCCCAGTTTACCTGTAGCCATGCTTGTTGATTGACGCAGGAAATCGTGCCCTGAAAAACTTGGACTACAGTAAAGTCGTTTTGCATGAATTGTTCGGAAGACATAAGTACCTTAACAATTACTTCGCCTCGCTTCTTCTCCATCATCCCGAGCATCGCCGACACGAGCGAGGACTTGCCGGCACCCACTTTTCCCACCACCGCCACCAGTTGGCCGGGTGTGACTTGCACGTTAACGCTCTGCAAAGTGCTGGCATCTTTCTGATCCCAGGCGAATTCGCCGTTTTTCACCAGCACAGCTTCACCTACGGTTGGATCGGTTTTGGCTAACAAACGCACATTATCCGGATCGAGTTCTTCTTTCGTCAAAAACGTGGCCATGCGGTCAATGGACACCCTGGCCTAAAACGTAGAAACCTGTCTGCCAGTGGCCGTCTATATTCTGTTGAAGAGGAATACCTGGACAAGTGATGTGATGATCAGCCGAAAATCTGTCAATGGTTGGCGCAGAATATTGAACAGCGACAAACTAACGAAGGCTCTCTGGGTGTCCAAAACGTTGCTTTTGGTCCATGAAGATATACGTGGCAGAAGGTCACCAGTGCCACTAGGAACGGTGACACCGTCCATAAGAAAAAGGTCATGGACGTCAACAAAGATACTTTTTGAATGCTGCGCATCTAGCGATACAAAGTCTCTTGTAACAGTACGTCTTCAATTAACCATACAAGTTACGCTTACTTCGTTTTCTCGGATGTCCAAAATTTGCTTCTCAAAACTGCAGCGAGTAAAATGTTGCCATAATTCGAATCGTAGCTTGCAGTGATGACGAAAATGTAAAGTTGCTGTGCTTATTTTTCCGTCAACTGACTGGCACAACGTTTTTGATTGATGTGTCGTCATATGTACGCCTTATGACCTTTGGCCTACCTATCTTCCCATGCGTACAGCTTCAGCACTTTAATCCCTTTCAGCGCTTCATTCGTCAGCTTCATGCGCTTATCCTTTTCTTTCATTTGCATTACCTGTTCAATCCCATAGTGTCAAACGAGCTCAAAATCGCTTCTTCCTACAAACCGTATGATAGTTTTACCTGAAACTTTCGAGCAGCAATAGCGGTAACGGTATTGATGGGGACCAGCAGAATCATGAAACCCAGTCCGGCGAAGATGGACACACCCAGTTGTTGATAAAGAAAGTACAAGCAAATGCCCACTTGTAGCGGAGACGCCCACAGTGAATGTAACGAATGCGCCAGATCGATGAACTTTTGGGTGTCCACCGCCATCAAATTGATAATTTCTCCGATGGTGCTGCTGTGTTTGACGGCACTGGTAATTCGCAATGCCTGTAAAAGGCAGAGGTCTGCATGAAGTTCCGCTGCGATAACGTAATACGAAGCTGACGAAAACGGCTTTTGACATCATTATGTATCTGTAGGTACCTTTCGGTAAATGACTGCTGTGAATCCAGCCTGCAACAAAAACGGTTGTACAGGTGCAAAGCAGACAATTTTAGAATTAACCTTTAGATTGGTATTTTAATGTTACGTGGTTAGACTTGCTTTCGATCTTGTGCCCATCTTGAGCACATACATCATGAAATTGCTAATTAATGCGGACTGCGTGAACGTCGCTGCAAACAAAGCCACAGCGTAGATGTAGCCTTTCCAAGCTGGCTCACTCCTATCCGCCGCAAAGGCTATTAGCAACCTAAGAAGAGATTAATTTACCGTTCTAACATGGATAATATGGTTACTAACTGTGGCTTTGAAATGTTTTAAACTTACTGCAGCAGTTTTGGCGGAAGAAATCCAATAAGATCAATAGTCAGTTTGAGCAATCCGCTGAGTATCATACCCACCCAGACCGTTTTGAACCATACTTTAGCGAGGGATGGGGTGGTGGGCTTTTTCTCGTTGCTCGTCAAATTCCTGAGAGTTATGATTACAAATAATAAGTAAATCTGTCTAGTTATTATAAATAATTTAAAATAATTATTAAAACTATAATTGTTGGATGTCTCACTTTTTTCGATGCTTTTCCAATTCTTCGCTCCAGTACTTTTCAAGAGTATGTGCCAAGGGCGTAACTTGATCTTCACATCGCAAATCCCACAGATCTTGGAATTCCAGCGGTTTCCGGTAGCCACGAATAGTCACTCTGGAAGAACAACACAAAAAATTTTTTTCAACAAAATGCGTCAACTTCTTCCAAATAACTGCAGCGGATCAAGCCTGAAGCGACTTACGATGTAAACCAGGCATATATATAGCGGATTGGAAAGGCTGCTGAAATCTCTGGCGATGGATTCTACATTGACGTTTGACTTAGGTTATGAGCATCAAAAATCGTTTGCACGGTAAATAAAAAACACGATGACTTCTTTTCCACTGACCGTAGAGCCGGCAATGCGCGCATGGAACGTTTGCGCAAGGAAAGCGAAAATTAGCTGGATGCTGATAAGTATCAAGATTACAATATTTAACGGCATTTCTGCTGCTGGCAAATCCTGCAATGTACGGTTTTTTTAATTATTTCCCTCATTTTTCGATGTTATTCTAACATACTAATATAATATTATGTATCACGTACATCTAAAAAAGCAAATTAATTTTCCTATAGTGACATTTTATAGCAAGAACCCAGGAAATCATAAGCAGAAACAAGAAAAAAAGAGGAAAGATTACAACAGCAAAACGGAGATTTACTATGGAAGTGTATTTGATATAAAAAATTCCCTTTCTTCCGAAGTTTCTAGTTAAAAATCCTTTCTTCTGTTTACGGATACTCGTACATTACCAAAGAAACGTATGCGAAGCTTGAGCCATAATAGCGCAACTGATTATTGAAAAATAAGTACTGCAGTTTTACACACGAATACCAAACAAAATTTCAAAGATTAAACCAGCCGAAAGGAGATTTATTATGCAACAGTATTTTAAAAACTGATTAATGTGTATTATAAAAAAATGCTTTCTTCCTAATTTCCCAGTTAAAGCCTTTTCTTGTGCGTACGGATACATTTGAAAATAAACCTATGCGAAATCGAAGCCATTGGCGTAACCGATTATTGATTACTAAGTACTGCAACGGTTATTGTGGTGATTTACCTGTGTATAGTATCGTCTGACAATACCGCGTAAGCGAATGATGCGTCCCAGGAGGGTGAGTAACCAGAAGATGAATAATATGGCCGATGATGAGCGAGCATTTCGCCGGTCGGTGTAGACGAAGAATGCCGCTAACAGCTGCAAAATAACAACAAACCTGTTGTAACCATAGCCGGCAAAGTAGCAAGCAGTTTTTATATTCAGATCCGCTCATATTTCATAATAAACACGGCCTTAGTATGTGAACGTCGCATCCTTTGGCTTCGGTTTTCAACGGTTTCCTGTGAGTCATCGCTGACCGTTGTGCACCCGCGTTTACCGCATAATAAAACTGAAGCGGCGCTTTTAATGAAAAATAATTGTATGTAATCCAAAATGCCTCAGTTATCCGATTTAATTATCAATCAATTTACATTGCAAATCTAGAGTAACCGTTTTAGCCAGAACAATCTTTTCAGGCATTTTATTCTTGTGTTTAAATCATTTATAAAATTTTATTCCTTTGCGTTAAGAAAATATCAATTCAGCAGTTATGAGAAAATAGTCTGGTGACGTACGAAGGTGCTTCCTTGGATAAGTGCAGCAAAAAACGCTGCATTTCCAACGGATCCGTAATCCGTTGCCCAAATGCTGGCTGTAATTCCATAATCTGCGGCGCATATTCCAGACAATGCCAAGCAAAAAGCCTGAAAATTAAGTAACAAATACACTATGCACTATGCACAAATTGCACTAATGCACGCAAGCTTTTTTTAAATAATTCACGTAAAAATTCTTGAAAGCTTATTATTTTGCTTTGTGTACGTACCACTTTGGCAATGGGCAGCCATGTCCACCGCTTCTCTTTCCACCGACTACGCAGAATACGGAAGGCTTGAAAGGGAAGCGCCGCCCACAGGAAGAACGCCGGCACCCACACCGCCACGGTCGTCTGAAAGCACTGCGTGAAATCGGGATCCGTGGTGTTCCAAGTCAGGGAATAATTCCACAGCGGATCCGCACAGAAACCCCGATAAAACGGACCATCCGCCATTTTTTAAATATAATTTAAATAAATTTATCTAAGAAATTTAGTTTTACTGGCAATACGAACAAACTGTTACGTATTACTGAATGTTTTTTAGACCGCGATATTGTATGATTCTGCTGAATATTTTATGGCTGCGGTATTTCAAGTGCGGTATGCCGTGTTCGTTAACAAAATTGCTGAATTAGCTACCATCTCACGCCGAGCGTGAGTGGTCGGTTGCAGATGATTAAAATAGAATAATTTACTTTCCATGTGAAGTATTTACAATCTGGAAGCAATTTAAATCTTGACACGGCGAAGATTAACTGACGCAGTAGTTCGTATAGTCAACAGTTGACTGATGGGAAAACGCCGTATCGGCACTCGGGAAAACGCCGTATCGCTCTCCCATAAAGAAGGAAGGCCTGCGTTAAGTGAGGACCAGCATTTGGCGATGATTTCATCGCCTGTACGGCCCAAATACCACATGCTGCATCGATCGACTGTCTGCTAGCTGCAACACCTGCAGAAACCGGTTTATCGATGTTGTATGTATACTGTTATAGTACCTGATTAATTGTTTTGTATGGATTGGTTATGGATGACTGCCATTCAAAATGTGCCGGTGATGTGAAAATGTTTAGTAAAGCATAAAGCGAGACTTGCCAGGAATCCTGGGTCGCGTTTACTGTTTTAATTACCATTTTAATACAAATAACTGCCGCGGGCACAACGCAAAGTGCTTTGTGCAGATTGCCCAAATCCGTCAACGTATTTCCGGTTGCAGAAGGGAAAGCCAACGGCGCAAAAGCAGTTTATCAAAGTAACAACAGCTGTTGTTTTACGCCTACGGTATTCCGCAGTCGTATAAATTAATAGACAATAAAATAATTGTACGGTATGTATGATCTACGCATGATACCACCGTCGATCCATTTTTTTACTAAGTAGGGCACATAGGCATCCTCCAAATTCAGAAAATTTTCATATACTATTATTACATATTATTATTATATATTATGATTATATATCATTATTATATAAATTTTTGTTATATATTAATATTATATACATTATTATTATGAATATTATTATTATAATATATCATTGTATCATTATCTTCATAAAATGATATTATTACATATAGCATCGTTATATGTATTATTATTTTTATATGCTGTTATACATTTCTGTATCTATTATTGTATGTTATTAGATAAGGTTATTAGATAAGGTCATGTTATTAGACAAGGATTAGATTTTGTTCAAAATGGACCATCTTACGGAAATTTCTGGCTTCGCTTCGGTCTTTTAGTGCTAGCCTGCAGCGGTGCACTTCCCTAGTTATATTTCATTATATGCCTGCGCCCTGATGGCGTCACATTGGTCCCATGGTACTACCATGGGAGCGAGGCAGAATGTTAACGTGCAAGGTTTGACCAAGCAAAACATTTTTCTACCGTTTCCTCAACCGTTTTTAACGAACTTAAGTTTCCCAAAAACACCACACTGGTGTTAGAACGGTTAATAAGGAAGGGCACAAAAGTTGCACTGCGAGTTGGCATCGCAATCCGGATGCGCGACAGCCAACTGATCGTTCAGCAAATCAACGGATCCGGCAGGCACGGACCTTAGGGTCAATCGGACACGTTGCTGTTTTAATACCTGTGACACGGTGCTGGGAGTGGTCAAATACGGTGGTAAGATATATATGCTACACACAGTGAGATTAGTTTAAAGAATTAGAAAACCATCTTGTGCTTAATGATTACGATTTGAGACGCCGCATTTTGAATTTCAGGTATCGTGTCCTGTGGCGCTTGTTATTCATCTCCAGAATGTTCCATACACGAGACCATCTTGTATTCCTCTTTGTCGTTGGATGTCCATGGTCATCCAACACCCTGATTTGCGCGTTATCAAGTAAGAAGACAGTTTTCGGGATTAACACAATGTATGATATTATGTCTACAACCAAAGTCAGCATCTATAAATTCATGCTGTCTTTTGCAGTTATTGCTGATCAGCGCGCCCTGCCACCCTTCGGCGCCCTGGAGTTGCAAGCGCCGTTCCCGGTAACCGTTCGCGTCGATCCTGTTGGCCAAGAACGGATTATCATCACCGCGCCGCCTGAACAAGCGTCCCACATACGGCGGATCCGAACGTTCGTTAACGGTGATCAGCTGGTCATTGTATCCGGTTATGAAATGCAATGTTTCGAGGCCGGCCCTACACATGGACCAGTGACAATCACCGTTAACAAAGCGTCCGTTACCAGCATTACTGCTAGTTCCACAGGTCTGGGATCAGTGATTTGGTGAGTGCAAGTTTGCCATGAACATTTTTTGGAATGACCTGAGTCTACGGTATGTTGCTGTACATGTCGCACAATATTTCGACTTTCTCAACAAAATGGTCACTTTTGCTGTACATTTTTAAAATGGAGAAATTTTCTAATAACGCAAACGTATCCAGTTTCCTAATTTCAAAAAGTAATTGTTTTGCATACGAGTTTTGCATAGTAGTTCTCATTTCGCTTAGACCAGAACCGCAGGTGTTAATCTCACGCAGGAGACAACAAATACCTGTTAAAAACTCTGAGAAATTTGTATATTTTATACTTTGCACACTTACCGGATATAATTATGTAAAATTGATATGCAAAGAGAGAACCATGCAAAACAAACTTAATAGTTTTCGAAATTGCTGTACCACCAGGAAATCGGTACATGTGAAAGGTCAAGTGTTAATATACGCATTGGGCAAATGATCGGTTGTTCTGAAAAATCGTACAGTATCCGTACATTCGCAGCATTCCAGTTTCGTTTTCTTCCAATTACTCGTGCAGTTAACGGGTTTTATTACATGTCAGTCAATACGTAATGAGGCAAAATCAGTGGCTTGATTAATGGATTTAAACCTGGTTTCCATACTACATGTATTTTTGAGCCCGGTAAAACGTATACAAGACGTATGAGACATTTGCAGTCACAATCAGCCGCATCCTTTGCCGGACGTCCGCATTCACGTGACCACCCGGCACATCCGCGCCATCAGCATACCGAGCTACGGATCCGTGACTGTCGAGCCGAGCTCTCCGGTCAGTACCCCCGACCTACAGCTGTCCGTCTCGGGGGCCGGCTCTATCACAATCCCCACCGCTTTCGCTAATGGTATCCAGGTGGCTCTCTCGGGCGCTGGGAGCATCCGTCTGCCGGCTGTGCAAGCGGATTTCGTGGGCACCAGCTTGTCGGGAACCGGACGAATTATCCTGGCCGGACAGACCCGGCAACTGAATGTCGACCTCTCGGGCGTCGGTCAGCTGGATGCCGGCAACCTCCTGGCGGGGAACGGCTACGTCAGTGCATCCGGAATTGGTAGAGCCATCATCAACGCCCTGTATAGTCTTAGTGGGAGCGTTAGCGGTATGGGAAGTGTGGGATATAAAGGTCATCCCCGGGTCGATATTTCTAACAGTGGGTTCGGTCGAGTGTACCAGATTTCATAGAAAAGTGGTGCGTGTGCTACTTAAAACAAATTTTGGAATTTGGGCATGTGAAACAGGAAACACGAATTGCGTGATAATTTTGTACCGTTTTTTTGTACCGTTCCTTTAATACTTTATGTTGATTGTTAGTCAATATTTATCTTTGTCACCTGGCTCGATTATTCACATTCTTATTCCCCTGTGCGGCCGGAAAAGCACTTTCTTGTGGATTATAACTAATACAACGCTGTACGCTAACATATGCCCACCGAGATATAGATAGATCGCTTGTTGCTCTTGAAACAATATATATTATTATGATCTCCAGTCAATGTTTTGAGTCTTTTGACGTGTTAAATAATTGCCGGGACAGCCTCTTTGAGCTATAATCAATCATCTATGTCGACCGTTTCCAGATATACGTAGTAAATAAGTCCGATTGGAGGCTGGTTCTCTGCTTTTCCAGTGTGTATATGAGGAACCGAAACGCACTCACTGTAAATTCGCTACTGGCTGTTCGCCTTTCATTCACCGTACAACATACTATAGCCGTACAAAAGAGATCTGTAGTGAAGATGTACATCTCATTGGTGCTAGTTCAACCGGAAACATCTGAATGTGCACTTGTACGAGATAACCAGTTCTAACGTGGATTTTCTAGACTTCTGAGATTGTCTGAATGTTCTGAAATCATTCTTGCTCTTGCCCTTGCCCTTGCTCTTCCCCAATGACTTTTCAGCTGATTAAAAATGTTTGTACACTTTGACAATCGCGCCGGTATCGGTTAACCTGTTCGCAATTGCATAACTGATTTTAGGGTAATTCGCTAACTCGCAACATCACCGACGGTCACCGACGAACCATCAAACCTCGTTTTATCGTGGTACGGGTGGATTAACCCACTCCACTAGTGGCAGCTTAGAAGTTGCCGTTGCAATACTATATTTCCGTTAAACCCTTTACGCTCTTTCAAATCTCAGTTTTATACTTGCATGGTTTTAAAAGCACTGTACCCCGAAATTACTCGTACATCTTTTACACTCGGTATATCATGCAGTTCGATGCCGCAAGACACTGGATTCATTTGCTTTAATACTGCACTCGTGCAGCTTTTCTGGCTGGGCTCTGTGCATGCCGCTTTTACTGCAGTCACCACATTAATACATGTACTCGTACGGTTAAACAAGAATGTTAACTCAAACGGATTTCATTTTTCTTTAAGGGGATGTCGAAGCGACTCAGTTTTTTGCTGCGTACTGGAGGAAGTTTCCTGGTATGTATAGTCTAAACAGTGTTAGTTTTTTTATTAACAAAGAACACGAACATTGTATAGCGTGATGGCACTGCAACAGGATGCAACTGTTCATATACCGAGCAGAGACAACCGATCTGACAGCCCGCTGACACTAGGCCGGTCAATCGTTCATTTCACTTGCAAGAAAGACTTGGTGTTCAAATCGATCAAACAGTGCGGTCAGATATCTGCCCAGCTAAGTTGATTAAATTCTTCTAAATATAAATTACGAAGTAACGCTATATTCAAGAATATCGAATCGTTTAGCACTTATTATCTGGCTCTAAAATGCTCAATACAAGAAGCCGTGCTGCACTATTTTTTGCAGTTGGATGTTCATGGATAGCCGGCACATCGGCTGTACTACTCGTAATACCGCAGTCAAGTAAGTGAAGAAGATCCCAGTTTCCTTGATCAACATAAAGCATGCACTTCTTCAGTGCAACCGGCACTCATGCAGGATACGTACTAATTAATTCTGTAAATTAAATTATTACTTAAATTATTTATAGGTACTGCTGACCAGCGAGCACTTCCGCCCTTCAGCGCCCTGGAGTTGTGGGCGCCGTTTCCGGTAACTATGCGCGTAGATCCTGAGGGCCGGGAGCGAATCGTCATCACCGCGCCGCCCGAGAACGCGTCCTATGTGCAAGGGATTCGTGCAGTGGTTACCGGGGATCAGCTGGTTATCGGCGATGATTATTGGTCGTCATGCCAAGGGGTCAACAATACAAAAAAACCAGTGGAGACAAGATACGATTTTGACGAGATGCCCAGGCCCATTCGAACCATCGCTTATGGTTCGAGATCAGCGCCCTGGTGAGCTTAATTAACGTAATTTTGGAATAATGACGGGCTACAAGTAGGTATACAAGTTTAAAGAATTTAAACTTCAGCAGTAGTGCATTTCGTGTTATTATTGCTTGTGTGTCAGCGATTTGGCTTGGTGTTTTAGTTGCGTATTGGATTCGATTATGATTCGATAAGGTTTTTCCAATTTAGAATTAGAATCCAATTTAGAATTTTTCAGTTCCAGTTCAGAATTAATTTTAATTTTTCCGTTTAAGGACCGATTGAGAAACTACGGTATACTTGGGTCTTTTTTATTAATCGAACACGTTAACCGGTATAGTTTTACGTACTGTACTCTCGGCTCATGGTATCCGGATTTTTTACAGTGCATCGGTCGCACGCTGTCTGCATTTTCATAGCATTCACTGAATATGAATTACGTGAACGCGAAGTAGTTAACACGGGCGGCTGACTCCGACAGCCGCGAAAGTAAGAACTCGCGCTCCGGCTTTAAAAAATCTGGACATCGTGAGCCGAGACTACTGATAGTACAGTATGTTATTGTACTGTTTTACTGTCGGTAACCGACACCTTGCGTGTTCAAATTTCCTAAAAGTATATTTTCCCAGTAAAGTTCATTTTAAAAGTGCGAAACTTTTGAAATTTAGAAGTCAATCTTTCAACGTTTTCAGTCCTCCTGCCCGTCTCCCGGACATCCACATTCACCTAACCACACGAAACCTCCGCGCCATCAGCATCCCGCACTACGGATCCGTCACCGTCGAGCCCGCCTCCCCGGTCACCACACCCGTCCTGCAGCTGGCCATCTCCGGAGCGGGCTCCATCACCATCCCCGTCGCATCCGCTAACAGAATCCAGGTACTTCTTTCCGGCGCCGGGAGCATTCGTCTACCGGCTCTGCAAGCGGTTTACGTGCGCGCCAGCTTATCCGGCACCGGGCGGATCTTCCTGGCGGAACGAACGCGGTCCCTCACGCTTGACCTGGCCGGTGTGGGTCAGCTGGATGCCGAACAATTACTCGCGCAGGACGGCTTTGTCAGCGCCTCTGGGAGGGGTCAGGTGACGCTTAACGCCCTCTACCATCTGGCTGGGAGTAGTGGGGGTTTTACCAGCGTAGGCTACAAAGGTCATCCTCGCACTGATTTTTCCACTGTGGGGTTCGGTCGATGGTACAAGATAGCATAAGAGTGGGGCGCGTTATTTGTTAGGAAACATTGTGCAGTGTGCACATCAAACAGAAAATGTACGTATGTTCAGAGTTTTGTACTGCTCTGAAAAGACCATCGTTGTTCTGTGCATTGCTACGCGGCTCGTCAAACCGTTTCTATGCAATGCACGATGAATGAGCAAACTGATTTTCCACAAACACAAAACCAGTGGTACGCAGAAATACCTTCTAATAAAATTAATTACAGTCGAACTATGCAGATATAAGTGGAATACACTGCTTTGCAGAGTCAAATGCACCAGCGCAAATACCAAAAGATGATGAATTAGAAGGGTTTTTCGTCATTTGAAAAACATGTTAAAGAATATCACTGGATACCCGATTGTTAAAAAGGATGTACATTGTCTTTACAGGACCCAGTGTGTAGCGTATACGACAGTACGAGTTTGTGCGCACTGTCACATGAATTATTTACGTGTTTCTTGAAATCATGCGTGGCGACTTACGAGTACATATTCGACTGTCTGCATATCTGCTAAAATTTTTATTTATTGCACTTCTGACAGTTTTGTCTGCCACTGGTGAAACAACGCAGTGATTTTCGGATTTTTTTGTGAATTTTTTTTTAATGTGGGAGGCCCGTTTAATGAAAGACCAGTGCAGGAGGTAAAAAGTGTAGATAAAAAACAGTAGAAAATCACAAACTTTCGTCTGTATCACAGAGTCTGAAAGAGAGTCATACCGCTTTTGCAGTTCTTCTTAAATTAAACCCGCATTTTTCGCTAAAGAATAAAACAGGGAATTTGAATCTTTTAACAGCTCGGTCGGTGAGGAGAATTCGACAATTTTTCCGTGATCCATTACCATAATTCTGCAAACATTTAAAATGGGACGTATTTTTCGTAAATTAAGTGCTTATACTATTTTTCGTTAACAGTTTAGTGAAGGTCATACCTTGTGCTATCCATGACAGTGTTCAAACGATGGGCTATCGTCAGCACCGTGCAAGCGGCAAACTTCTCGCGAATGGTTCTCTGTATTAGCTCATCTGTAATTAATTTAATTTTAACTAATTAATTAAGTTCGGTTAACGTTACCGTTGACAGTTAATTCGTAAGAACTTCTCTACTAACCGGTGTGTAAATCAATCGCTGCCGTCGCTTCATCCAGAATCAGAATTTTTGTCTTTTTCAATAACGCACGGGCTAAGCAGAGTAGCTGTCGTTGGCCCACACTAAATACAGAAAGAAACAGTGTTGCTTAAAAAATAATAATTTTGATCTATGAACATGTATTTTTGTCAAAACGTTATAATAACTGACTGTTTTACTGACATAAAAAGTCTGCTACCTTAAATTCTCGCCCCCTTCTGCGACCATGTGCAGAAGGCCATCCGGCAGTGTCGAGACGAAGGTCTTGAGATGCGAGTCGTCCAGCACTTGCCATACTGCGTCATCGGTATACTGATCAAACGGGTCCAAATTCATACGCAGCGTTCCACTGAATAACACAGGTTCCTGTCAAAAACACAGTGTTACGCAAATACAGTATCAGCAGTACGAAGTTTGGGTTTAGGTGACAATTTCACCTGTGGAATAATTGTCAAATGCGACCGGACATCGTGAAGTCCGATGCTCATCAGGTCGACGTTATCGATGACGATACGGCCGCCCGCAGGCTCCACGATCCGAAACAGTGCCAACGTCAGGGAGCTCTTACCGGCGCCGGTTCGTCCCACAATCCCAATCTGTAATTTATTAACTAATTATTTTTTTCTTTAAATTTTATTTCTAGATTTTTAATTTTTATTTATTTAGTTTTTATTTTTATCTAAGTAATGTTTTTATGTACAGTATGCACTTTTATGTATGTTCTTTTATTTTTATGTGTTCAATTTGGATTTTACAGATTTATTTTTAATTTGCTTTTTTTATATTTTTTAATTTATTTATTTGCTTGTTTTCTTAATAATAGTGAATTTGGTAGCGAATTAAGGGTCACTTATGTCCTAAAATTGGGGAACGCTTAGCACATTCGCCTAAGTTTCTTCCTTAGGACACACTGACCTTTTCGCCGGCGTGGATTTCTGCGTTAACGCCGTTCAGCACCAGATCCAGTTCTGTTCGATAACGCGTCTGATAATTGCTAAACTCGATTTTTCCTTCTAAGGGCCAATTCTTTGGAGGGCGTTTCTCCGGCCGCACCCATTCGGCTTCTTGCGCTATTTCCGTGTACTCCTGGATGCGCTCCACCGACACCAAATGGTTCTCCATCTGGCTGGTTAACCGCACCAACCAGTTGAGCATCGATGTGACGGAAAGTGTATAGTTGAGAATCAAACCGGTTTCCTTCGGTTTAATCCAACCGCCTTCGCGTCCCAGTACCACGAAGATGGCGGCAAACAGTGTAATCAAATTTCCCATGAGTTCCAGCAGAACTGCCACCCACCTAAACGGATACCGTTTAATAAAAATTCAGTGCAATTTGTTCCGCTGTAACACAATACTTCAACAAAGAAACTCTTCATTAAAAAAGGAAAATTATGAGGCCAGATTTTCTTAGATTTAACGCTGACGGAAGTTTTGAAAGTAAAATCGGTTTCTCCTGTGGGCATATCTCGGAATACCGGGGTGAGTGTTGGTAACAACTTAAATTTAACCGTCCATTTAGAGAAAAGGAACACTTCTGGCGGCTTTAAAGTGCGTACCATTCTCCACTGTCAAATTAGAAAACGCAAGATCCCTTTTCGCGTTGACAGTACAGACAGCATCTGGTAACAATAATTTAGAATCCGAGGGAAATTGTACGTTTTCTATTACGCCCTACCGGATGGACTTTTTCATGCCTTGACGTCTGTACATTCGGCAGCTACCTTATAAACTGCCTAAATTTTTCATCGCTTATCTAATCATAAGAAGAACAAGATATGTGAAGAAGAAAATGAACGTAGTATACTGGCGATGCCACGGCCTCCCTTCATGGCACCGTGCACTCGTGAAACAAATCGACCAATTCGACAGATTACAAAAAATTATCGGGAATTTTTACAGAATTTATTTATTTACTACATTTATTGAATTACTACACAAAATTTACGCTTTTTTAAATTAAAGAGATTTAACTACATGTATAAATAACAGAATTCCCTGAAATAATATAGAAGAAGCACAATTATAATAGGCTTGACAAATGACAATTCACTAATCTATAAATCAGCCTAAAATAAAATGTCGCAGAAATAGCAGCATTGCATTGTTGCATAAACATACTCATATTAATGCTCACAATACATAAATATATTTATATTAATAGAGCACACATGATTTATGCAATTGCTTTTGGAAGTGGTTCAACTGATGACAGAATTATATCTATTTACAAAATTAAATCGAATCACATATCTATCTGTTAGATCTGTTTACAGATCTATCTGTGCGATGCAAAGGACTACAGGATCTATCTGTGCGATGCACAGGAGCTTATTTATGCACTTCGTTTGGCTAGTGGCTAAATCACTATACATACCTAGTTGAGAACTGATTAGCATACGCCGCTTTGTTATTACAGTCGATCCGCTCATCATTCTCCCGGATGAAGCGCTCCGTCTGCCGTGTGGCGATGATGGTCGCCGTGCCGGTAATGGACTCCTGGAAATGGGAGAAAATCGGAGATCGTGAAGTGGACTCCAGTCGTTTCAGCTGCCGGCTAGTCGCCACATAGAACCGCTGAATGAAGAAATAGCAGATGGCTAACGGTACGGCAGCCACCGCGAAGTACGGGATGTACACACAAATCTACAAAAGCATTCCATTTACGCCAAGGTCATCAATTTAGTACACCTTACTTACGAAAATGATGGTCACTACAACGCCAAGGCAATCCTCGATGAAGAAATTCAACGTCATCGGCAGCGAGAGATCGACCGCTTCCATGTCTTTGCTGAACCGGTTGATGATGCGTCCGATGGGTGTCGTATCGAAGAACGCCATCGGGGCGTGGAGAATGCGCAGCAGCATCCCACGATGCAAGGTTCGGGCAGCACGGACATGACCGACGGCGTTGGCGAGGCAGGCACCCATATAGGTCAATCCTATCGGAAAATTGGCGAAAAGCGTCAAATTCAGAGTTATAACCACCATTCGGTTCGCTTCAATAATATTACGAGATCCGGCGTCCTCGCGACACAACTTTTTAAGAAGCCAATTTTTTAGTATAGCGAATCGATATTCAATTCTAATCACTACTATAAAACGCGTCCAATCGGCTGTGTTTGACCAAGCGAGTGAAGCAAATTTTCTGCTGTAAATTCTAACGGTTTTCCGTTACTCCGCCCGCGAGAAGCAGCTGCCTAAGCGAGCGAAGCAGGAGCGAATGTTCCTTACTCGCTTCGCTAGGCCGGCTGACTGTTTGACGAAGTTTTGTAAGGGAAAGTTATTTAGGTATTGTGATTCTAATACCTAGTGCAATCCCGAGGCCGCCATATACACCCAACCGATAATCCCGCCACGTCGTATCGTTCCGTCGCTCGGGAAACTCCCCGTCCTCCGACCAATCCCCCAACCACACACTGCTGTACACATCCAGCGCCCGGTACACGACGAACAGCCCCACCATGGACCAGAACATCGGGTAGGTCATGTTCTTGATATGCGATGACAGTATACTCCACTTCACATTGCCGGTTTCCATCTTCTCTTCATCCGCGTCCGTCTCAATCTCCACTTCGGGCTTGTCTTTTTCTTTAGTCGCTTTCTCTGTCACCAAGCTATTTCGCTTTTGTGAGACCTTGGAAAAGGTTCGACGGACTTTTTCAACGCTGCGATTGATCCATTACGCGAAAGGTTTTCGGTTGATTCGGTTAACGAAATTGTTTCGACTTCATCGTCATCCGCCAGTTCTGATAGATATGTGCGTAGTAGAGTGGCGAAGGAACCGTTGTTGCTTAAGAGCGTTTTGTACGTGCCGGATTCGGTGATCTGGCCGTCTTCCAGAACCAGAATGTTGTCCACTTGCGGGAGGAAGCTGACGCCGTGGGTTACCAGGATTCGCGTTTTGCCGGCAAGGAGACCTTTTGGTCCGATGACTTCCTCAAACAATTGTCGACCTCTGCAAGAATTATTCTCAGAAAGCGTTAAAAAACGTGAAAAAGTTCGCGTCGGTTTACACGTGAGCATCCACGGCACTGAGCGGATCATCCAGAAAATACACATCAGCGTCGGAATAAACGGCTCGTGCCAGCGCAATACGCTGTTTCTGTCCACCGCTCAGATTCACGCCTTTCTCGCCGATCTGGGTTTGGTCACCGTTTTGCAGAATTTGTAGATCCGGTTCCAGAGCGCAGCAATGAAGAATGCGCTTATATCGTTCCGGGTCCATGGGTTTCCCGAAGAGGATGTTCTGCTCTACCGTCATATTCTACACCCATAATATTGTGTATTTATATAGCATTTTAGAAGACTTAATGTTTTTCGCTTTAGAAACGCGGCGCGAATGTTTTTTGCTTCGGAAACGTTTACATTTGTAAACAGTAAACACCCACCACACAGGTCTCCCCGATTTGTTCACATAAAAAACATGTTTTACAACTGCACTGTGCGAACCGGGAATTTCAAAATTCTTAGTGTAGCAATTATGTGATAATAGCGCTAAGTGCATCTTATACACAATCATGCACGGTAACGGAAATATTTCTAGTGCAACAGCATTCAAAGTTGCAAAACTTAGTTACCTGAATCCACGCTTGCTGGCTGACGTAAGCAACTGTTCCCTGAAACAATTAACCGTTCGTTTTAACGAACCCTCAGTTTCAGCGATTAGAACGGTTTACTGACCTTTAACGTTACTTGACCATGTATCTTGTCCATCATACCGAACATGGCGGACATCAACGATGATTTCCCGGTACCGACTTTCCCGACAACAGCCACTAACTGCCCGCTTCCGATCTTCACGTTAATGTCTCTCAAAGTGCTGTCTTCCGATCGGTCCCAAGCGAATTCTCCGTTTGTAACGCTAACAGCGTCATCCGTTATTGCACTGGTTTTCTCTAACAGCTTCACGTTTTTGGGATCCAGTTCCTCGCTTGTGAAGAATTTAGCCAAGCGTTGGATGGAGACGCGTGCCTAAGTATAGCGCCATAATTTCAAGAAAAAGCGTAAAATAAAATATTTTTTGGGAGAATGTGATTTACTTGAACCACATTGGTGATGGTAACTGGATAATCCGTTAACGGTATCCGTAGAATGTTGAACAGCGACAGACTGACGAAGGCTTTGCGTGTATCGAGAACGTTACTCGTATCGATGAAGATGTATGTCGCAAAGGTCACCAGTGCGACGAAGAAGGGTGAGACCATGAACACGAGGAATGTTATGGAATTTAGGAAGGAAGCATTCCGGATGCTTTTCATCTGCAAAACATTAACAGTTTTTGATTCCGTTTAAAGTTTTGCCAAGGGGTTGTTTTTCTTACTTCGGCCTTGCGAATTTCGGATATTTGCTTCTCAAAACTAGAAAACAAACAAAAAATATCCGTGCGAATAGTTGTGAGCAAACAAAAAGTTTATGACTTATTAAATTATTTTAAGGGTTTTATCCCAAATTTAAAATTACCTTTCTTCCCACGCGTATAATTTGAGGACCTTTATCCCGTTAAGCACTTCATTTGTCAGCTTAATACGGTTATCCTTTTCCTCCATTTGTCTTTCCTATAATTTGCAGAGAACAGCAACAGTTTGAAAACTGTATGAAATAAATAAGCTGTTTTAAAAAAACAGTTTAAGTCGTAATCGTACTTGATATGTGCCGGCAGCTCCTGCCGAGACGATATTGACGGGGATCAGCACTAGCATAAATCCCAGTCCGGCAAAGATGGACGGACCCAACTGCTGGTAGAGAAAGTACAGCGTAATGGCCACCTGCACCGGCGCTGTCCACAGCGAATGGATGGATCCAGCCAGTTCCAGGAATTTCTGACTGTCCACCGCCATCAGGTTGACGATTTCCCCGACGGTGCTGCTACGCTTGGCAGCACTCGTGATTCGCAGTGCCTGTTTACAAAACAGTCATAAGTTCATTTGAAAAAGCAAAACCTGCCGGCTTAATTAAACCGGCAGATAAAACCCAGCTAATTGCACCAGCAGATGCAACTCTTTAAGTGCAGAACAGATGCGGTTAAACTGTGGTGAACATATGATGTACATAGGCCACATATGGTACGACAATGCAAAGTAGTTTGTAATTAAAAAGTATGAAATAAGTACAAATAATTTGTGGGTTGTCAACTCACCTTTCGGTAGACAGCTGCCGTGAGTCCAGCCTACAACAATTCGTCATGGTAACCTTTCAAAACTGATAACTAAATATTTATTACAGTCTACACTACACCGCTACAGTACCTTAGACCGCATGCCGATCTTCTGAGTGTACATCAGGAACTGATTGAATATAGTGGCCTGTGAGAAGGCCACCAGGAACAGGGCTACCGCGTAGAGATAGCCTCTCCATTCCGGCTCGCTCATATCGGCAGCAAATACAATCAACAACCTAACAACATCGCGCACGTTTCACCAATTTTCAAGATGTTACTGAAAACTAATGTCTCTTTAACAGACTTAAAACTTACTGAAGAAGCTGCGGCGGAAGGAAACCAATGAGGTCCGTCGTCAGATTGAGCAGACCACTCAAGATCATGGAGCGCCAGAAGGTTCGCAGCCACACTTTCATTAACGAGGGTACCGTCTTGCTGCTTTTGTCAGTGGATGGATTTCTGAAATAACACATGTAAAGTTATAGAACAAAATGGTTTTCAACTCCAAATATCAATTAATAATATAAACTATTATAAATTCAATAAAAAAGACAGGCGATACTGGTAATTTTGAGACATATGTACTTTGAGCTATGCTTCTCCATTTCCGCGTTCCAGTTCTTCTCCAGTCTCTGGGCCATGAGCTCCGTTGATTCATCATGTTGCAGATCAGACAAATCGTCGAATTCGAGCGGTTTTTTATAACCACGTACCGCTAGTCTGTTCATAAATTCTTGTTTTAATAAATTTATTCAGCATTCGATAAGAACTGATTTTGTACTGATGCGCTTACGGCGTAAACCACGTGAAAAATAACCGGTTGACGAATGATGCTGATAATTCCGGCGATGGGTTCTAAAGCGACACCATCATGCACTTTTGAATTTAGAGATACGTCGATGCTTTTCGCATTTATTAGGAACGCTTTCGTAACCAGTAGAGAAAAAAGACATTTGTAAAAAATGCTGGCGAATGAATGCTCTCTCATGCAGAGCTGCTGAAATAACAACAGGCTACGGAAGTCTTTCGTCGGAAGTCCGAAATTACATTTTAAACGCGTTTTATGCCAATTATTTTATGTTTCACGTCTACAGCAAAATTAAACAAAATTTTAATTTTATTTAATTTGCTGCAAAATCTGCTTTAGATTAACATTTACTACTCAAAAAATTTTTTTGTGTAGATCGGTATGGGAATTTTATCAAATTTAAAATAGTTAAAAATACCTTGACACCAGCCGTCCGTGCATCGAATTCTTGCGACAGACAACACAGAATCCACTGGGAAGCCACCAGAATGAGGTTGGCTATACTGAAGCCCCATTCTGTGGGCAATATTTCCTAAAACATCACAGACAATAATTTATTATATTTTCGAACTTACCCGGTGAATTTGTGTATTTTATTACCAACATTTCAATTAACAGCAAATTGAAGCAGAAATTTAAAGAACACGTTTGAGACAGCTGATTTCTAGTTTCTGAACAAGATTTACCTGAACGTACGATCGTCGGACGATACTGCGCAGATCAATAATGCATCCCAACAGCGTCAGAGACCAAAAGACGAATAATACTGCTGACGAGGAACGGGCGCTTCTCCGGTCACTATGAACGAAGAATGCCGCCAACAACTGCGAAAAATCCATGTAACCATCGTTTTCTTTGAATAGCATGGATTATAAAAATAATGTTTTATGCATACTAATTCTGTAAACAACTTCAACTGGTTACAACTTACAAAGGAACATCCTTGGATTAACGCAGCGAAAAACTGGGCACTTCCAACGGCTGTATTGCTCGTGCCGGCAATCCCCGTATGAGCAAAAACACTCACTTCCGCCGCAGAGATCCCAAAAAGCATGGCACAGATGGTCTAGAACCCACTCAGCATGATGAGCATAAGAAAACTCACAAACCTAAGACTTCGATTTAAAACATCACAGAATTCGTACCACTTTGAGAAGAGGAAGCCGTGTCCAGCGATGTTCCTTACAACGGCTATGTACAATACGAAACGCTTGAAAGGGCAGCGCAACCCATAAAACCAGCGCAGGAACCCAGACCACCACGGTCTGCTGGAAGCACTGGGTGAAATCGGGATCCGCTGTGTCCCACGTCAGTGATGTATTCCATAAGGCATCCGCGCAGAAGCCACGGTAGAACGCATCGTGCTCCATACTTTAAGAAAAATTTAGTTGATGATTCTATGCACACACAAGCCAACGATCTCGATGGTGCAATCGATCGAAGCTGCGATGTTTCGATGTTGTCCTCGGTGTGTTGAGTAGGCAGTAATAAAATAAGCAGCATAGCGGTATTTAAAGAATATCCAACTTTTGGCTCGGTAGAATGGAACAATCCGGTGTAAAGGTATGGCAGATAATTTGATACATCGGCTCACAATGTCAACAAAGCGGCGGATTGATGTTGCAGCGATAAGCGTTTATCCAGAAATGACTTCATCGCAGTGTTAACCGGTCAAAGCAACGACGGCAGATGTCTGGCACAGGCAAACGATGCAAAGTTTAGCTGGCTTTGCGCAATCGGATATGGAAGAAACCGGTTTGCCGGCGTTTACCAGCGAGCGAGACTGACATGTGTCTACTGCATGGCGCTCGCTGTAGCGGCGTGCTATCGATTCTTGCACGTTGGTACTCCTGTGTCGAACTCTGACTCATTCTCTGGCCGGTATATCGGTCTCTAGATTCTGAACATGATGTCAGATGTACGGATAAAGTTACCGGCTCCTACTGCAAAGCAGTCATGCCCAGGCAGATCCAGCAAAAAATTAGTATGAGCCGGTTATATAAAAACTGCGGGAAATGGTAAAACGCACCAAATTATTCGATTAATGTGATTTGATAAGACAGGTTGAAGCTGCCTATATTGTGGTGCTTGTTTGTTTGTTTAATCAGCTTAATGTCTACAACAATCAGGACAATCCTGCACGAGGTGTGTATCTTAACGGTCTCGTGTGTGTCTTAATAAGGGTATATAGATAAACTGATGAGCTTATATGGGATATGGTTTTTACTTTGTCAGCGGTCAGGCATCAACGGAAACGGATGCGTGGACACTGCACACTGTGTCGTGTGTCAGCACTTGCTACTTACTCTAAATATAAGCTAATATTTTCCACCAGTTCTGTTTCTCCAATCAATTTTCCCTCTGATTTATTCGTATTTCCATATAATCGCTGAAAACTTTTCAAAGGCACTTAACAATCGACAAAAAGGTACTGTTTTCATGCATTCGCGTTTAGAGCATAACTCAACTGACAATTACCTTTAGTTCAAACACGTTGACGTAAAGTATTGTGGAAACAGCTGACCACGCGCTGCGCAGTAAGCCGCGTACACAGTAATTAAAACATCTCATGCAACAGCAAAACCAAATCCGAAAACTTTCTAAAGTATTTTATTCTGCAGCGCATCAGCCGATTACCCACCCAAATTAGTGCGACAACGACACTAACTAACGTCCTGGTAGGTTATCAATGTCTTTCTTAGTGGTAGACTAATGCGGGCGTATTTCCTGAATGTAGTTCAAGAAATCTCGTAACTTCTTCTGGCATGGATCGTTGGGTGCTCCATAATACGTTAAGTTCGTCTTCACCGAAATTCGAGGATTGGACTCCGAGAGGACGATGTGACCGCGCTGACATACAGCAACAATAGCATCCTGTGATGCATCAAAGTGAACCGACGATCTTTGTGAGTCGATGAGATATTCATGCACACTGATAACGAATTCGCGGCAACGAAGCGATGCGTCGCCGCGAAGGTACACCACGGTGGATTTCGTCGAATTCAGCATCTTCACAGGAAGAATCGCTTTGCCGGCCTGGCAACTGATCCGCAGCGGTGCGTCAACCGGGCACGCAAAATGGTCCGCCATCCACGTTTTTACGGTTATGTTGGGAATTAACAAAGGCGTAACGGCTCCATCGCTCAAAAAATCGTTTCTGACGAACTTCAGGAATCGCACACGAATGCTATGGCAGTCTGGGCTGAGATCCGTGTCCAGAGTAATTTTTAGGGGATTCTGCACTTCCGGATCAGGTCCGAACACGGATATCTGGTTATCGTGACACAAAAGCCTGATTACACTGGACGGGGTGGGCTGAGGTTGTGAGACGTTGCCGAGTTCTAATACATTGTGGTAAAAATCGTGGAAAATCCTATAGCAGCCCATTGTTGTGTCAGCGGTAAAGTGGACGACCAGCGCGTCGGTTTGTTCCACACTGGTGTCGGAAAGGGAGATCGATCCCTGCTGGCACCGGATATCCAAAGGTGGGGCCTGTTTACATGAAGGACCTTGAAGGATTCCAAAAACAAAGGCGTAAAGAATGAATGTCAATACTACTCTATACATTAAGATTTAGCACATTATTTTCTTTCCGTTGGACCTCCGACGCAGGAGACCAGCTGACTAAGCTTTATTAGTGAAGCCCAAAATAATCAACGGACTACGGTTAACCAAGGTGTTTCATTGTCCACTCAGAAAACTGGGGTTTGCGCACATTAGTCGCACTGACTTTCACAGGCGCATTCTTTGTATAAAGTTATGAGCTGATCAACAATATGTGCCGGAATGAGGATATTGTCCTAATCTGTTAAATAGTCGCTTTAAATACACTAAAACCTGCCTTTACATACACTTGAAAATGAATACACCCGGTGACCCGGAAAATACTTAAATGTGCGATCGGCTGAACGTTGGTGTACATATTTCTTTATCAGGTTTTACTGTAGCAGCAATTGCTAACTTACAAGCGGGCATCTGCTGTTCTGACCGCTGCTGACCGTAGTCGTAGAAATTCTGGGAACCGCAGCTGAAAGCTCCCCGTCTGGAGGAAGGCGTCCCCCAGCCACCCGTCCTGACAGTGGTTTTACTTAAAATCATCTGTAGAAAAGGCTGAGTTTCGCAGCAGGAACAATCATCGACAGCACAGAGCATACTGCCCTGAAGGTCAAATGATTCCACCGTTTTCAGGGAGCGTAGGACGTCATCAGGTATAAAGGTCAAATCATTATTTTTCATGTCAAGGTCGGACAGAAACCCAAACTCGAACGGAGCCCCACTCATGTGTATTGTGCGTAGTTTTGGATTTTGTTGGCCGAGTTCTAAACTTTTCTGAAAGCACGATATTCATTTTCAGTGTATGCACAGTATGCGACTGCTGAAAAACAAACGACCGGGTATGCTTACCACCCAATATGACAGCGGTTCAAAAGCGCGCCAGTTAAGTTCTTCAAGAGCGTTCCCTGCCAGGTTCAGAACATTATCGAACATTTCTGCTCTGGATGCGGGATATCCCTGAAATTCTTGAAACGCATCGATCGATATATCATAAATGTCGTTCTCCGACAAATCTAGCTGCTTTAGTTCCGGGAAACCATGGAGAAAATCAGCATCTAAATGCCCGATCTTGGAGTGTCCGATCCGCAGTGTCTCGATGCGATACTGCACAAACCGCAAAAACTGCTTGAAGGGTGGCCGCCGACCGCCTTCTCCAATAAAGTTGTGTAAGTGCACGTGTCTTAAATGTCCTCTATCGGGAATGCTTGTGTGGTCCTTTCGCAGCAGATTGCAGTACACCAGAAGGGAACGGTTAATGGGCCGCTGATCAGGAAGTTCTTGACGTGAACCAAGGACTAAGCGCATGGTCGTAGAGGGAATTTTATTTACATCATACGAACGCGGGAAGTCAATGGGCGTGGTTGAAGCACAAAGGCAAGAAAAATCATTTGGGGTTTCCCTGCAAACTTCGCCGGTAATTTCAGGAACCACGACAAAACAAAGGAACAGAAACAAGCCGACAAAGTTGGAAGCAGATGAAAGCATTTTGACGTTTCTATGATGGTACATACTACATATCACTCCTAGTAAACTGCTGGTAGTAGACAGTGCTGCTGCTGCCACAAAAAAATGGCAGTGGTACATGAAATCGAAAAAGGCAGCTGCTAGTTTATTTACCGGTATCGTACCTACTGTTGAATGTAAAGAACCATTCAGTTCAACACGATTGGTACTGCTTGCATTTAAGAGTGGCATGCTTGCTAGTTCAAGTAAATTCCACTGAAAGTGATGTCGACAAGGATTTTATCTGTTTATCGCACATCAAAACAGGGCGATAATAATCGCGTTTCATTGTTGTTCATGTCGCGGTATTTTTGGGAGTTTTCAGTGTCAGTAACGTATTTTAAACCAGCTTGATATGCAAATCTATTCGGTTATAAATGCTTTATGTTACGTATAATGATCAAATAATAATAATAATAATAATCAAATATTTAATGTTAATTGCTAATAGCCTGGTGGTAGTACGTCTGGCTTTAAGATTGAAAGTTTTTAATTGGGTTATTCACATTAACATACTGTAGGTTAAAAGCAAATTACGCAGTTCATCATTTCAACACATAATACACTTCGTCCAGTCTCTTACCGATACAAAACGTTTCCTGAACACAAGCAGCGTTACCTCGCATTAAAGCAACACTGATTCTCTGCTTCAGAAACTGAGTGGACCGTTTCTCCTGTGTCCTCTCAAAAAGCATCTTACCGAGTGTAGACATCTTACATTTCGATTCTTTACCCATAGTATCGCCAAGTTAGGGTGTTTTGGTTTCATCAGTATGTTTCAACAGCTGCTCTGTTGAAACGCGTTTCAACGGCACTAATAACGGTTTCAGCTGTAAAGTTTCTTAAAGGCTATAAAGTATGAATAGGTTATTGCGCTGAAACTTGTGAGAAAAAACTGAAACCCGCTAAAGCTTAGTGAAACCGAGTGAAACTAAATGAAACTTGCTGAAACCCACTTCGACCCGCTGAAACGCGTAGAAACCTACTGCGACCCGCTGAAACACACTGAAACGCGTGGAACCTACTGCAAACCACTGAAACACACTGAAACGCGTTGAAACCCCCTGCGACTCACTGCCGAACCAAACTGCAGTTAATTATGCTTACACGCGCTGTAACTACCTTGTGACCTTTATGTCGATTCATCATTTGCGAAACTTTGCAAAACGAAATTATTTCTTGCAACTAACACGAAGCAGAATGCACGCTTATTCGGAACATTAAAAGCTCAAGCGGATATACCAAAATCGTTACATTTAAAACCTTAAAAGATTTAAGTGACGTTAATACACACATATAATACACACATGTACATCTAGTGATGTTATAATCAAGCTGTAACAGCAACGTTACTTCGCCAACTAAATATCGCCACACGTGGACAATTTTAAAGTTTTTTTAAATTACGACAGAAGTTGCATTTCCAGGTTTTTTGAACAGCAACCCGCTTTGGTATTTTTCCACAAGTGCTGCATACATCGAGACTGCAGACGCTGCACTGAATCCATTTGGCACCCCGTTCGCCCTCAGCTAACTTGACAGCACAGTTAGCACAGATTCTGGGTAATTCTGCATCCGATAGTGGTGTGGGCTTACATGCCGGCGTTGAAAACTTTGCCACAGTTCGTTCATTATCGTCTAAAAACCACACAGATAAGCTCACTTGAACTTTAGTCGTCATTAACCTTTCCTCCAAGTATGTATAAAGCAGATTGATTACCCGTAGATTGAAAAGAAGCGGAAAACGACATCCTAACGGGGGTTTTGTTACCTGAAATGAAAAGATATATGCAAGTAAAAAGAACAGGTGATGCTTGATTTACCTTCACACAGTTTTAGTCGTTTCGGGTTTGGCATCGCGGAACTGGTGCCTATAAAATTTGCAGGTTTCACGTTGAAATATGCTTGCAAGGGATACACACTTTTGAAGTTGCAACATACCGTCATTTTTTTTAAGTGGACTGCTGGAAACCCCTGGAACAAACTGCGAACTGCTTCCTGGTGGATCACACAACGTGGTAACGAGATCCCCGGTAGCTCGCTCCGCAGCTTCCGTTTCGTTCATGCTACCTGCGAACATGTCCATCGTTGCACTGATGTTTTCCAAATGTTTTCGGCATGAGATCGAAGAGGAATTAAGGGAACGCTGCATAACACAGTGTCCGGAAGCTGGATTTCCGAATGACACTGACTTGGATTCCATTCTACCGTATTTGGATTCTATCCGCTGTCAGACGATATACTGTAGTGGCTCGCACATCTTGTACCACAGAGTTGGTGTACGGGAAAAATGTGCATCCAATATACACACTCTAACCGGGCAAAACGCACGATTCCCAGTTGGCGTGCATTGATAAATTTCTGATGTTTCTCAACTTCTGGTCTGGAGAACCTTCTTGAATATTAAAAAAATTAGAGCTCTAATAATTATTAATTAAATTTATGCTCAAAAGCAGCCATTAACTTAAATCTTTGCTGTCAGCTCGAATTCAAACACTGATTTGTTGTGGTTTTTGGGGTGCCCCTGCAGAGTGAGGGGTACGTTCAGCAATCAGCGTCAACATTCTACAGCTACAGAACAATTCGAGTTCTCAGATACAGAGCTTCTTTTCTAAGGTGAATTACAATTTTAAAGAAAATGTTTGATTCTGGACAGATTCAGAAGGAGAGTTCATCTTGAAGTCAAATCAAGCATTATTTCGTAGGCGTGCATTTTGCCCGGTTAGAGTGTGTATATTGGATGCACATTTTTCCCGTACACCAACTCTGTGGTACAAGATGTGCGAGCCACTACAGTACCCTCATTCCTGCAACCCAGTTTGCAAGAAACGAGGGTGTGGAGTACTTTACGTTTGCGATGGTATCTGGAAGGCTCATTTTAAGCACTGCTCGTTTATCGTACAGGTACAGTTTACCCTGTAAATTTGTTGGAGCATTTGTGTCATCATTTTTGAATAAAAATTGTTTTCAGAACCACATTAGCGACATTCCTCTAGTGAACTTCCCTAGCATCTGTACCGAGGAACCGATTAGAGCAAAGGGCAGCAAGTTCTGCCCAAAGCATGCAGTGATTGCAGAATCACTAGGAATAAATCCCACTGGTTCTTCGCGCAATGATCTTCGTTCAGAGATACCAGGTTAATATAACAGAACGCAGGTTTTTGTGATAGTAGTGCAATAACTAATTTTTTGAAATAATTATATGCCTATAAATAATTATGATTTAGGTATGCAGATACTTTTTCAAGCCGCACATCAGACTTCTGCAGCAAAGGGAATCGAATTACCTTCGAACTCCGAAGCATCCACTTTGCCTTGTTACAAACAACTCGGAGAAACAAAAACAAAAATTGATAGGTCGCGGGGATATCTTTTTATCGTGCGAGCAGGTGGCCATGTCGAAAGTTTCGCTCCCATATATGGGTAAACTTACAATTCCTAAAGAATTTTTCGTATCGTATCAGTATCATTAAACTGTAATTTTTTAGGTCAGAGTCTCCCTCGCAAGTGTTTCTGATCCTTATCGCATGGATGTACTTAGTGCTACAGGGTGTTCCAGTGGAGAAGTGGGGAGAAATTTTCATCGCATACGATAACATGTGCAATCTGGACAAAATTCGGGCAACCAAAGTATTGCTCCCGCTGCCGTACCCATACAACAGCCTTTGGATTAATGGAATGACAAAAGTGATTGACGGGTTTCATTTGTCCAATCACAAGAGCGGAGATTGCCACACTAAGTACAATCCGGAACACATCAAACAAATCCATCCTAATCTAGAGACAAGCAACACCCAGGCATGCGAACAGACCTTTAGTTGGCTTGGTGCCTTTCAGTATGCATTGTTTCAAATGCCTAAGTATCATCAGATATTTTTTCTCCATCGCATCGTGCAGCGCCGCAATCGGTACCTGGAAAAAAGATGATTCTGTGGACTCAGCCTACTTTTATAATGTTCTGTATTATAAGGTGTTATAACTTTGTGAATGTTTTTGCTAGTGACACAAGTACAAATTGGGCTCGAATTTAGAATCATTCCGAATGTATGCCACTGCTTAGTGCACTGTGTTATTCTGTGTATTAGCCAGAAGTTCTGCAAAAAAATTTCTAAACAAACTCCCATAAAAATCCCTCGCGTTTTAATGTTTTTTTATCGCGTTTCATGACGTTTCAACGAGCTTGATTTGGTTTCAACACGTTTCAACGCGTTTTAGTTAGTTTCATCGCATTTCAGCAAGTTTCAATGAGTTTCATCACGTTTCAGTTAGTTTCATCACATTTCAGCAAGTTTCAACGGGTTTCATCACGTTTCATCGCGTTTCAGCTAGTTTCAACGAGTTTCATCACGTTTCATCGCGTTTCAGTTAGTTTCAATGAGTTTCATCACGTTTCAGTTAGTTTCATCACATTTCAGCAAGTTTCAACGGGTTTCATCACGTTTCTTCGCGTTTCAGTTAGTTTCAACGAGTTTCATCACGTTTCAGTTAGTTTCATCACATTTCAGCAAGTTTCAACAGGTTTCATCAGGTTTCATCGGGTTTCGACGGGTTTCATCGGGTTTTCATCTAGTTTCAGTACGTTTCGACGAGTTTCGACTAGTTTCATTGCGTTTCTAAGTGCTTAGTTCTGGTTTTCTGGCTTTTATTTTCTTTGAAATAACTGTTTCGGCGTTTCGTGGGAGTACAGGGAACTCTTTAGAAAAACACCCTAACTCGGCGATACTCTCTCTTTACCCCACACACCCATTGTTTCAAAAACCAAAGCAGAGAAATTAAAATTATCGCGTAAATATCCGTGCTTATGGTTTTTCTTCGCCTCCGCCATGGTGGCGGCAGCGCCGGCTTCCTGGGATGTTTTGGCGATGTAGCTGGTGGCCTTGGTATCCGTGCAGGTGACATCCCACACCCAGGATTTTCCTTGGCTGAAGGGAACTGAGGTCATGCCATCCGGTCTTTTCTGGGTATCGCGGTAAAGGCCTGGTGGCTCGAGAACTGAAGGGATACTGGCTGACCCACAGGCGCGATGAATCACATCTCTGATTTCATTATGACGGGAAATTTTCGCCTTCAGACGCTTGCATCCTAACCCGTGATATCCCCGTGATATCCCCTTTAAGATTGTATGTCCTGGGTTCGATTCCTACTCGTAGGTGGGTAACTATTATCTCATGCAATCAAACCAAAAAAAAGTAAAATAGCCTAAAAGCCCAAAGGTTTTCACCTAATTGTAAGGATATTAAGTCTCCGTAATGGAGTTTGGATACTGTAGTTGCAATAATAATAATAATAATAAAAATAATAATAATAATGGTGTATGTGCGGAGCAGCCGGGTTTCATCGCCGATTTCTACAGAAAAATATGGCAATACCTTCCCCAATGGGCCGATGATTCCGTTCCAATAATAAATCGCATTTTGATAATATTATAATTTCGTTTTAAAAATAAATTGTATTATGATAATAATAAGTAATCCTTTCGGCTTTATAGGTGCGAAGTACGTACTACATTTAGAATTTTAGGTAAGTGCCACCGGTGCTGCATAGAAATATTCCAAGAGTGCAGCTACTTTACGGTATCGTTGGCTCGCTAAACCGACAGAAATCTGGAATTTACTTATCTACTGTAATTTTTTTTCCACCGAATTCCGTGATGGTGTCCATTTTCATGAAGAATATGGATATTGCATTTATGGTATCCTAAGAATGCAGTTCCGGTCGCCGCTATTGCTGAAGTTCAAATGAATACTTCTACCTATTAAGTTACAGAAGTACTCGCACTGAAAGTAGCATCGGTATATCAGATACTCGACTTCTACGGTACAACTAACCAAAGCGGGTGCTGACAAAAATTCGACGTCTCTAATTTGGCTAAAATTTTCTGCTTGTCATTTCTTCCACCGGACTTTTCGTTATCTCCAGGACATCAATGCCGACCAGTTGGATACTGATTTTTGACTGCGACCGCATCGCATCCCATTTGAATCTCCATTCATCGTGTGCGGCATCATGACAGACCCAGTCTAACACTGGGCAATGAGCATTCCCCTTAACATTCGTGTGCCCGTCCGACGGGAACCGGGCGGACCATACGTCGCCGGTCAGGTAAAATCCCTGTGCAATTGCAGTTATGATAGCCAGTTTCTATCCTGCGTCTCTTTGGAGCATGGGTAGCGATGGGGCATTTTGTTTGTTTGCTGCTTGCCTCCCTACAGACTGCTAGCGCATTATATGCTAGAGCAGAGAGTAGCCAATAGAAGTTCAGCTTCTGTTGTATTGTGGCGCCCCGCCACGTCATGGCACGTCGTCCAGCCCTTGGCAAAAGTTTCACCGGGATTGAACTGTTTGTTCAATGCTTCCCGTGGAGCTGCGCATTTGCTGAACCTCGGCTGTCTACAGCAACGGGACATCGTGGTTTACCGTTTTCTGCCGGTAAGCCGGGTAAGGATCAACGCGCTCGTGTCACCGCTCCATAGTTTATAGTCTGCTGTGCAGACGCCAAACAGTTTAAAACTTGCTTACAAAACTACTTTCATTCTTGCTCACAAACAATCTGTAAACCTATACATACTCTGCGAAATTCTTTCAAAATGGCGCTCTGCAAACTTCACAACCACCGCGCAAAATAACCGGCACCTGAGCAGAGAAATTTGTGACTTAAGAAGTCGAAGCGTATTAATGGAGGCTTTGTGCTTATTCATTCCTCTTTCGGTTGCCAAAAACATGTGTCAGCATGGTCCGGCATCAAGAAAACAATCATTAACATTTTTGCGAACCATTCTTTTGCATGCGATATGAGTTCCGCAGGCGCTTGGCTTTTCGAAGCTGTTGCGACTTTATACCGGCTCGATGTGCTCAACATTTTACTTGTCTGGGCTTCAGTTGTCACAATGATTCAACACACACTATATAATTAACATATATTGTTGGTCCTACTTCGAGTTCAAAGTCGCATGAGACGGTTTTGCCATCTGTCTTACCCATCATGACTGTGACATTGTTGGTAAGCTGTTACTTATTAATTCCTTGGTGGAAGCCGATTTGGCATAACTCTCGTTTGATGACACCCTACCGCACCCTCAAAACCGGTCGCTTGAAACATTGTGCAAGTCATATTGCGATAGAACGCAGATGAGTAACGAGCACATGCAAGACCATAGTACGGACCTATCTGAAGGCAATTAGCACTTACTGAAGTACCTAAATTACTGGAACAAAAGCGGTTTGTCTAATATAGACAGAAAAATGGCAGAAATGCTGTAGGCTATTACTGAAACTGCTATTATTAAAAAGGCGTACGCACCTTATATGTGTACATAATATTTATGCGTAAGCATTTTTATACTTACATTTTTGAAGTAATTTTAATCGAAAGGTTTCCCGAAAGATACTTGCGCAGTAGATCATTAGTGAAATACTCGTATAATACAAACACAATCAACTATACTCTGTACAGTACGAGGTACTAATATTCATCATCACTACTTCTTACTGTACATTACACAACGGGCACCGTCATGACACAACGGGCACCGTCATTGTTGTTAGAGTTAGACCACAAGGTTTCCGCTTTTCGCGGACACCAAAACTGCCATTTCCGACAGTTTTTGGTGCTGCCAAATGCGGAATTCTTGGAGGCACATCTATTCGGGATTTCTGTGCAGCAGTATCGTTATAATATTTTTGCTTAATGAAGAGAAACCACGCAATTATGACACTATCTGCAGCTAAATGGATCTCAAGGAGGAAAAAATACTTAATTGTATTACGGCAGTATTACTTTACGTGTATAAGGTAATTGTATTAATTTGTAAACTTGATGACATTGCTGTATTAGCAACGGAAGTTGGTGTTACTACATTATCGTGGAATAAGAGATTAAGAGTTAGTCTGCTGCGCGTTGAAGAGAACAAATCTATATTTATAAATGCATGTACTCTAACTCGTACATAGTTATTGCACACATTCACCACAATCATTAGGTTTCTGTTGGAATTACGTTTTTATGAAAGCAGTATACAGAGTACTGTACCTTAGTTCACCAACTGACGCCGATGACCTGCGAGCATTTGTAGTCGAACGCTCTGGTCCTGATAATTACAGCATTACATGCTGAATGTGACCCGAATATATCGAATCTATCTATCAAATATCAAGATATCAAATGAACAATGATATGCTACAGTTCAGTAGTTATCACCAAAAGTTCGTCAGTAAATGCTCCATAGAAAGTAATAAGAATATTTCTTCTCCCGTACGACTTCCCGTATTACTAGACAGCAGGAGAAAAAGGTGCACCTCACATTAGCGGTCATGCACGGGAACGGTAACCTTTATTACTACGACAAATTTTGCAACTGCCTAACTGTTTGCGTACTATTTTTGTTGTATATAAATTTTCTTATTTTGTATTCTAGTTGCGTATGACTTTCACAGTCAGGGTGACTGTTTTGAGGGTCCTTGGAAGATGTTCCTTCGTCAAATGAGATATCTTGACCGAGGAGTGAACCATTTGCATTACAGTCGCCTCGATTCCTGGCAGGAACCCGTCCAGCTCAA
Organism: Paramacrobiotus metropolitanus; assembly: GCF_019649055.1. Classification (NCBI taxonomy): domain Eukaryota; kingdom Metazoa; phylum Tardigrada; class Eutardigrada; order Parachela; family Macrobiotidae; genus Paramacrobiotus; species Paramacrobiotus metropolitanus. Next base: position 160,719 of record NW_026570349.1, on the reverse strand, counting down.
CAAGGAAAACTTGCAACCAAAAGTAAACCATTGTTGTTTTTCGACATTAATAAATATTTTTTTAAAGAAATTGTACATATTTACCGTCCGAATTTTTTATAATTTATATAAAGTTATTGAAAATTATTAACTCTTTTAACTTTAACATTGTGGCGCGCGTAGTTTTCCACTACTGTAATGAGGGCGTCCACACTTATGCCAGCGTCCCGTTGGCGCTTAAAGGTTTCATCCGATTCCAGCAGGAAATAAAAGAAGTGGAAAATTTCGGGGACATCGAAGAAACAGAGCAAATGTGTGCTCGCTTCGTCAACTTAGCAGGCTTAAAATGCTTCAAAACCAAGTGGGAAATCGAACGCTACACGAGTAAATTGCCTTACATTGACTCTAATAATAACGATGATAATAATAATAATAATAACAACAATAATTATGTCTGTAATAATAATAATATCTTTTTTTACAAACTGATGACCTTTTTCAAAAATTTTATTTAAAGAAGTATGACTATACCATTTATATAATATAATTGTACTTATTGGCATCGTGTTAACTGAGATCATTATTCTAGCCTGGATGAGGTTAAGCGCAGATGGCTGCCCCAAAATAGCATTTAACAAACTGCAGGGCGCACAGACTGCAGTTGGACAGCCATCGCGCCAATGTAAGATCGATAGAGAAACGTCATATCCTCTACATTTCCAGACTGTCACCAGATGACTTCGCTCTAATTCGCTTCTGTCTATTTATCGGCAAAGCGGTGGTAAAAGGGAACACAGCCTCTATGAGATGCCCTAGATCGCGTCGGTGCTGGTGTCAACAGGCGCCGGGAATTTGAAGCGTCAGCATGGTTTCCTCACTTACACACCCTTAGCATGCAAAACTGTGACCTCTACAACCTGAACGCGATGCCATTCCTCACAAATTTACACGCTTGTCCTGGATGACAACAACTTTCTCATACATGGACGCCTGTATTGACTGTCTACAAAGTGAATCTAAATCTGAACTTGACGTAGGGATGCGGGAAGCATTGCGCGTAGCCTAAAGTACGGCCCGTCAACAGCGAAAATGTTTTCTTGGCGTACAGTCTGTGCGCGAGGCGGTGCCCTGGCCTGACATCAGGGAAATTAAGTCGCTTACTGTTAACCGACTTGACTTGTCGGACAGCAAGGTTTGAGGCGAAAATAGTCTGCCTTTCTGCGTCCAACCGTATCTCGACGCGGTGCGGTAAAACCAGTCTGATGGACATTCTGTATTAGGTGGATGAGGGGATTGCGCGAGGATCAGAATTATGCTAGGCATGTTTATTGGTTTATATGATTTGTTTCGTGTTCATTGAAGGCATAACATGAAACCAGCATAATATAATATGCATTAGTACAATATTGCGGAAGTAAACTTATTGTATCAGTATTATACAGTAACAACAATGCTGAGATGATTCCAAAGCCGGCCTTAAAAATTCAAAATTCTGGATGTGATAATACGGGCTGGAGTAGAACGAACGTGCTGCTGTACTCGACGATTTCGAACAAGCTGGCCACAAAGCTGTTAGTAACAAGGAAAGCGGCATTAAGGATTTTATGCACCCGATGCACAGCGGTTGCAAATGGTTTTCCTTGGATGGGAGGAATGGCTTTTTGGTAGATCTGAATTGCATGTAATTGTGTTAACAAGGAAGCAGTTGTAAATCTTATTTTTAAATAGGAAACAGATGATATATACTTTAACATCCTGTTAGTGCTGCATCCTGAGGGTCGCCTAATGTTACTTAAATAAAAAATGGGAGTCATGGATGGCCTAATAAGTAGCCAATTGATAATCGGTGTGGCACATTTCTTACTTGTAGATGCGTATTCGAAGTGGCCGGAAATGGCCGGCATGCAGAAAACAACGACGGTGCAAATTTGCAAACCTTAACGTTGCTTTTTTCTAAATTACAATGGCAGCTTCTGTAGTACCTGTGTTTTGCCAACAGTTATGTAAAAGAAAGCGTGTGTCAAGAGGCTCTCGTTACGCTACAAGCGGCGTTTGATCTTTTGGTGCAACGACGACAAATTGTTGTCAGAAAATTATTGACGCCTCAGAACAGTCCATGCTCGATGGCTGTAAATCTTAAAAGGAAATTCCACCAAACCGAAACCACTGTTTTGACGTGGATTAGAATTTCAAGCTTCTACTGACATTATGCTGGACAGGTTAACAAGATAATCAGAAGCATGATTCGTGCACTGCAAAAGGAGCAAGCAGTGGTTTGGTTCAATCTGCAGGGAAATGCAGTATCTACGACCGTTCAGTAATATTACACAGTTAGATGCGCTAATTGAACAACCGATACTGACTAACGACCCAGCTTCAAGCTTTCAGTGTCATAATGTCCGCTGAGCTCATCCTTGTCCCTTCCGTGCTGACACTGTTAAGTTTATAAATATCCCCTGATGATCAGTGGATGGTGGTCAGTAATATTTGTAAAGGTCACCGCTAGTATCAATGAAAATTGTTTTGCTTTCCTTTGTTTTTGTTATCTGCTTACCACATGGACAGCAGTGGAAAATCCTTCACCGATTCATGGTGCCATTTCGCGGATCGCGTGCAAATTCTGGCACGATGTAGAAACCAGAGCGGTCATGTTGAGTCATTCCATGCTGCCGCCCGATGATGTTTTGTAGGAAGCCGTCATCACGAAATGGAGTCCCAGCTATTGAATCTTATTCGTCTAACAACCAGGATTCTTAATGGACCAGCCGAGGTTCGTCTTACTGGTCTTCTCAACCCACTCGGCAAACGTTTTAATTAAGTCCAGTAGTATTGATTTCACCTCAGTTTTTATTAAACTTTTTATTTTTTTTGAAAAGTCAGAACCTCTTCTCAAATGGAGAAACCAAACGTGCAGCGTTATTTTTCTACAGCTTTGGTTATTGAGTACTTGAATTATCACCACCGGAAAACAGCGTACTAGTACCATCACACTATGCACTACACTTTCCGAGACTACTAAGTATCACAAAACGCAATCACCTCCCTAGGTCATATACAGTTCTATTGTGCCGCCTCCACACCAACAAATAAGCTTCATGATCCGAGAATTTCATGATCTTTTCCAAACGTATGATTAAGTTGGCTTCTGTTCGAAACATTATTTTTAGGGTTTCGGTGATTAAGACGGCAGAGAAGCCGATAAAATGTTGCACGAATCAAAGTCTACTCGTAGGTAACAAAAAGTGCAAAGAAACGTTTTCAAGTCTTAACACTTCCGGATTCAATGACCGCGCAGTTTATTGCTGTGGATCTGCATTGGACATTGTCCAGAAAGTCAAATTACAAAAATAAATAGTATTTCCGTGGATGGCGGCAGCAGATCCTCGAAAACGAAAAGATAGCGAAAAAACGCCAAGAAAACGTAGATCGTCTAACCAGGAAGTAGCATCGCCTGTTAACATCGCCGATTTAAACTGTCTGGACGCTACAGAAAGCAACACAGCTGCGGGTGACTCTAAGTGTCCCATCAAGGAAGAAATGGAGGAAACCGCGGCCGGTTTGCATTTTCTGAACAGCTAGTAATTACTGGTTGGACTCTAAGTGGGCACTTATATCCGAAAGCGCTGAACTCGCATCGTCCAAACACCATCTTCTATTTTTTTGCTTTATCAACGTCTGCCTGGTCGGCTGTCGCGTGCACTTCAAACAATAAAATGTAAAATATTCGTGGGTAAATCCGTAAATGCAAAATTGCCAAAATTATATACCGGAAATTTGGGGCGCAAAGAGAAGTACTATGCGCCCGGTCATTGGGGCGCACAGCCAGCTCGTTTTTCATCGCTAGTAGAGTATTTTCTTGCAGCGAACTGCACTGCACGTGTCTAATCATTCGACATTCGACATTTCACTTCAGCTTTACTTCGAATAACGTTTTTAATGCAAACTGCAAGTCCGAATCGTTTATGTCCAGGAAAGTTGAAAGCAAATTTATCGGGAAGAACTTGATTTGCGAACTTTTAAATTTCAGCAACGGAAGGCCACTTTGTTGAAGTAAAGTTCACTGTCATACCGTACATCGGAGCTAAAGTGGGAGCTTAAAGCGCTAAAGACAAATGTCGTGGGATGGCGGTATCAACCACTCATGTGCCCCCTGCGCCCAAAACGTCCTGGATCAAACTCGCACTACCAAACAACCCGAGATTCGATGCTGACATTGCAGTGACGAAGCACGACTCGAACTACGCGAATCAACTTCTGACGAAATAGCAGCGGTCATCGTAACTGAGCGAAATCAACCTTTGCAAGAAAGGGTGATTTTTCGTTGGAAAATTAACGAAGAAACACCCCGTTTAATCGAGCCAACTTCAGACCTGTATTTGCCTTTGCGGAACGTATATTAATCTGCCCTTACGGAGAAGCCGGATGGTCCGTCGCTTAAAAAGAGATTTTTAATTTAACGCAACTGGCATATTACCAGCAAATTAATTGAATTTACGGCACAATTCTACATTTTTTGGGAGCACTGTTGAGCAAACTGACAACACGTTAAACTAAACTGCCAGCACGTTAATCGCAAACCAGTACATTGATACCTATGAATTTTCTTCCGGTCCGGGCAGTTCAGGAATCGGCTTTTTACATCAAAGGCAATACTGGCTCTGGAAAGACAACTGCCTCAATCAGCGTTCGACGAACTGCAGTGCACATACCGACATTATGAACAAACACGACCACCGCTCGAGCATCAAAACCTTTACTTCCGAACAATACCAGAAAATGCGCTTGCCCGAATTCGATCCCGTGGCCATCTCGAGGAGATAAAACTCGCTCGGCAGTATGCTTATAGAAGACCTGTACCACAAACACGAGCTTCCATTTTCCTCACAGAAACCACCCTGTAGTATTCCCGTATTTCTGCTTTGCTGTACTTACGCAGCGCGTTGATTGCTGGCCTGATTGTTGGTTGTATTTATGTCTGTTTATGCTCAGTTCGCATACTGGCTAGCTAGCCTTCACATCGTATCGTTAAAATATCCCTATTAACTATTTGCAATACGTGACACACCCGGAATAGATGCTGTTTACATGGTCAACAATGACGGGGATGTTGAACTGCTTACCAGGGAACATTTTCCGCCTCCAAATTCAAAAAATTCTCATGTTTTGTAAAATGGTAGTGTACTATTGTAGTATGCTTAAAAAAATATTTTTATCTGCCATCGTCAAGGGGGCGTGGCCAGACAACAATTAAAAGCTTGCATCCTATCACATACTGTGTAACGCAATGCAGCACAAATGTTATTCGTAATTCAAAAATTCGTCACGAAGCACGTATCTGTGTATTAGGAGAAAAAAGTTTTATTGCACAACTTATTGTTCCCAACATAAATGGATGACAAATTTTTGAAAATGTTTTCTTAGGCAGCAATGGCGCGAGCCGTAGAACGTGGGCTTCTTTTACATCATTACTCGACAGCTGCAAAAGTCCACGGTGCTGCAGGAAACGTTAACACAGTAAACTTATATTGCACTGCATTACACAGTATGTGATAGTATGCAAACTTTTGATTGTTGTCTGGCCACGCCCCCTTGACGATGGCAGATATAAATAATTTTTTAAGCGTACTACAATAGTAGACTACCATTTTACAAAACATGAGAATTTTTTGAATTTGGAGGCGGAAAATGTTCTCTGGTTAGCGATATTGTGAAGCAGTAGACTGGAAGCCCCGGAATCCGTCAAGCGGCAAAACACCTACACCGAGAGCACCGAGAGCTCGAAAGCGTTAACTTTTGGTTTATATCGACCGCATCACGCATCACACTTACGGTTAGTTCACAGTCACAGAGTAAGTAGTAAATCACACTATCACAGAGTAAGTGATTTCAATATTGCTTCTGAAATATCTGCCAGTGTACAGTTTGTGAACCGAAGAGGAGAAAAATAAGCCCGAGAGAAAAAACGTTCAGTAGCTGGGTGGTTTCGGACCAGAAACCACCCAGCTACTGAACGTGCTAGGAAAGATGATCCAGCAGCAGTCAGGCGAACCGCGAGCACTAGAGTTTCTGCGTCAACGGATCAGCATCGAAATACAGCGGGGAAACACAGCATCTATACTGGGAACAGCACCACCGGCGGCGAATTTAGACGAAATATTCTCTGTCATTCGCCCGCCTGTGTTTGTAGATGTTGTGTAACTCGCTTGTGTTTTAGTTTCTCACGATTTACGTAAAAAGTGCGAAAAATTTTGTTGCTACTGACGCGAATAAAAAACGTAGTAGGTGAAAAGCCCGGTTTATGTTAACAAGCTTATCAAAATTACAATTCACAACTTCCATTGCACTTAGAAATTTGGTACTTGACGTACCAACGGTCACGCAGTACAACATCTTCGAGTATATAAATGCACTAAATTCTGGTATAAAACTAATTATACTGCGCATTTCACGCACTCTGCAGAACAATTGCAGCACAGCCGTGAATACAGTACTTACCTGCATGTACAAAGTAGTATTGTGGTTTGCTTGAGACGTAAAACAGTTGAAGTTCAAAATAAAATTTAATAACAACTTCATGGGAAACGCCGACGCATAAGTAAACACTACTTATGCGCAGCAGGTGAACTCAAAAAATAATCAGTAACTCATCGGCATCAAATTACCGTACGTACTAAAATTCGTATTATATTTAATTCTGTTAATATTTATTTTAAAACAAATTCAAAGACGTATTTTAAGAACTTGTATTTTAATAATCAACATATGTATTATAAAACGGCACCCAGAAAAATACAAAGCCACCAGCGGAAATCGAAACGCGGATCCAGGCCCATACCCACGAAACGCGTAAAATAAGCGTTAGCACAATGGGAATTCCGAAAGTAAGCTTCACTGCCACAAGCTGAATGCACCGGAAGAAACGGAGCAAATGCAGGGGTCAAAAATATTTTAATATACTGTACTAGCCTTCACAAGAGGTTATTGGAACGTGATCTTCCTACGTGCACTTGTGGCACGCACAAATGCAATATGAATACGTAAGCCGCTTACCTGCTCGGTAACTGAAGCATCTTTCAAAGAGCATCGCAACCTGGCGTAAACGTTCTCTGCTCGGACGTCACTCGTGAATTGTTCCCAGTTGCATACTTTACAAATCCCGACTACACAGAATCAGGTGCACATCAAACCGTATGCAACAGAAACGTCTTTATCATTTTCGGGCTACATGATGGTGAATGAATGGGACTTTGTAAAGCAGCACGAACCGCTATGGAAAAATTGATCATGTACAGACAGTACTGTGAATGTCTATTGAAAGGACTTACACCACTTATTTTCTTTTGAAACTTCAATGTGCACGCAAGGCCACTCACTGCCTGACTGGCTATGTTATCGTACTAATCTTAGTACTGGTATAAAAATGGTTGCTATGGCAGCCGGTATGCGACGTCACCTCACACATTGCGGAGGTGCCATGATGAAATGCCGTTCGAGACTGGAATAGACAGGCAATTGTGGAGAGCAGTAAGTACTTACTTTTGTACGTTAAAACTTGGTCATCGAAGACCGGATGAAGATGTGTCAGAAAACAAGCGGGCGACGGAGTAGCTACGTCAGTCGATGTGCAACGGAAACCAACGCGACTTGTGTGACATTAGGTACTACGAGTCTATGATCACGTCTCCATACAATACGAGCATGTTATTTAATAGAAACACACTCTGGAGTCGGACTACAGAGTCTGCGCCCCAACCCAACCCAACGTTCAACATTGTCTGTCATACAGCACTTGAAAATACCGACATCTGGGCGAATGCCTTGCGATGTGCACCCCACGTTTTATTGCTGCTTTGCGGTGAACTACGCCGTCGCGCTCACGGTCGGCGATGCCGCTAGCCTTCCCCTATAGCGGCACATTGACAACTTGCTGACCACCAACTTGCTGATGACTTTTTGAGGATCGACAAAATGTTTACCCGGCAATTTGTTGCAACGACAAATCGGTGACCGACAAGTGGACGAACGAGAGTGTGCCGACTTCCGACATTTTGCTGACGACAATCTGCTGACATTTTAAAACATAAAATAACATAAAAATTAAGAAATCGTCAGAAACAAAAGAAAACATTAAAAAAAGCAATAAGAGCTTAAGAATAACATAAGAAACAAAAGGATAGCACAAGAAAATATAAGAAGGCATGCAAAAATGTTTATAAAAAGCATAAGAAATTATACGAAAAAATCAGAAAACGTAAGAGAATATATAAAACAACAGCCGACATAAGACCTAAGAGAACCTAAGAAGCCAACGTAAGAAACCAAGGTAAGCTAAGAAAACCAATAAAAAGAGCCCAAAAAGCATCCATTTACAAGGAATAATCTTCTAATTTTTAACTCATGAAAAAACTTCACACAACGTGCACGGCACCATACTGAACGCAGGCCCCATCCGTGGGCGGTCAGCCTAATACTGCGGTTTACCCGTGCACATTCCGATCGATCTTTTTCGACCTGTTCGATTATGATTTCATCTGCGGCTGCAGTCAGTCACACCGCAGTGGGTCTGCTTTTTACCACCACAATCTCCGCATCAAGCGATGCTGCTCACAGCGGGATCCCTTCTGAAACATTCTTCTCGAGATTTTTAATCAGCCAGTTTAATCATCTTTCCAACATCAGTGTGTTAGAATGATAATTCTCCATCTGCTACTGTACAGTGCATCCCGCAATGATGCCGTTCTGCGATAAGATTCCATCTGATGTGTCGCACCACCTGTTGTTTATCTCGGTGTTGCTCTTATCTTTCGCCGCGTTCATCGGGATTTCTACGGCCGCTGATGAATGTACTTTTATGAAGAATTGTACCTGCATTAATAGTGATGCTGTGAAGAACGATTTGAAGGAAGAAAATTTATTTCCCGTGGCAAAATGCGTCAACACAGACTACGCGTCGATCTCGCATTTTTTCGATCCTAAGCTGCGTTCGTTGGTTTTCTCCGGGAATCTCCTGACCAAACTTGGCCATGACTTGCAGACGTATAAATCCCTGGAATGGGCGGATTTATCCGGGAATAAAATTGAGGAAATCCGTGGGGAGGATTTTCGGGGGAATTTGATGTTGCGCCGACTGGATTTGTCGGAGAATAAAATTCGCAGACTGGAAAAGGCTCGTTTCAGCAGTTGAAGTTGTTGAAGGTGCTGATTTTAAAAGGGAATCTTATTGGGAATTTTTCGTGGAGGATTTTGTGGGGTTGCAAGCGCTGGAGATGTTGGATCTGGCTGAAAATCAGCTGACAGGTAAATTATTAATTAATTTCGATTTAATTAGCGATTTTTTAACTTCGATTTTGGGATTTTTCGTAAAATCTTTTTCGACAAAATGTCATATTTTCCTTCAGTTTTTCAGGTTTTGAATTTATTATTTGCTACAATTTAATTCAGATTTTGCGACTGATCCGGCAGCCTAAAAGCTTGCCAATTTTCGAATTAATAATTTTATAAACGAATTTTTTTGTTTTTGTTTTTCGTGGTATTAGATTCGTGCCACATTTTGTACAGGATTTTATAAATTATTTTGTGCGTGAATTTCATCCATGATCGAGCGGTAGCACCCGCTGGATTATTTCAACAAATACCGTGCTCGAATATTTCGAAAAATGTCGTGAAAAAATCATGGAGACTATTTTTAATGGAAATGATTTTAATAATAAATTATAATAATTTGTTTATTAAATGCTGTAATTAATTAACTTTATGATTGCTTTATTAAATGCTGGAATTAATTAACTTAATGATTGCTCTATTAAATGCTGTAATTAATTGACTTAATAATTGATTAATTTAATGCTGCACTAAATTGACTTAACCAGCGTAACGGGGATTTGTTACTGAACAACTGCTGTATTATTTAGATTTGGAACTTTTATACGCCAGTAATCTCGCCGCCGCATCGGCGCCTAATCTCTCCCGCCTATCGCTCCACCACAACCACTTAACGACCGCCTCCTTCCGCGCCAGTACCGACACCAACGCCACGAACACCACCACCGACACCGCCGGCGTCTTCCTCGGGCATCCCGTCCAATTCCTGGATCTGTCCTACACTGGCGTCGACAGTCTCCCGCTGGTCATCCAGCACTTCCCCAACCTGGTCTCCCTAAATCTCTCCTACTGCGGCATCGACGATGGGCGTCTGGCGGGGCTGGACGCCGGTGTGCAGCTGCGGGAGGTGGTCTTGCGCGGAAATTTGTTCACAGAGATTACGGATTATCCCCGGAAGAAGGGGATCACCCTGGATGTGGCCGGGACTGATGTGCAGTGTGCGTGCTGGATGGTGGGGGTGCTGGACGCCGGGGAACAGCAGTGGAAAGGTGAGATCTATATTTTCATATTTATTTTTATATTATATGTAAATTACTGATTTATTTCTCTTGTATTTCATATATATTTTTATATAGTTTTATAGATTTTTTAATTTTTTTAAAATACTTTTTATATCTAATATTCTGTTTTATATTACACGAAAACAAGCGGATGAATAAAAACTGGAATCCTGCTTAAAATTTATTATTTTAAATGGAAGTTGTGATGGGGACATGACAAAAAAATAATGCCATCCTGTTATCTGTCTTGCTAAAGAAATGTGAACTAATTCTGCCTGCCAAACGTATTGGAAAAACGTAAAAACAGTATTTGAGTTCATTTTTAGTTCGGCTGTTTCTGAAAGAATTTTAGTTTGACGTAAAGACGCCCAACAGGTTCGAGCCATTGAACTACGATACATTTGATAAAAAAATCAATGAGCAGAAACAGCGTATTACAAGCAACTAGTAACCTGATGTCCTGATCTAACTAATTAATGCCTTTTTTAGCTTTTTGGGACATATTTTTTCTGATATTCCAGTTTATTTATAGCATATTTTTAAGGAAATGGCTATTGTCACCCCCCTGCACCGCCTTTGACTATTGTCACCACCTTTCAGTTTATTCTTATAATTTTGCCATAAACGGCTCTTTTTCAATTCTCTTCTTGCCAGTTTGGTTGGCAGTTCTTAACCAGCAATCGAGGCAGTCCTTTACACGAAACAGCGGTTCCTTCCGGTGGACATTCGAGGCCATCGTGTGACGACATGGAAGCCCGTATGTACATGACGCGAGACAGTCACACTGATACCGCATGGTGCTTTTGTCAGAATGTACGTACTAAGCATTCTGCCCTTAGCATGCGTTGGAACGGCCGTTCGCCCGAGGTCTTTGCCGTGTGCGCTTTATGGCGGATTTATAAACTAGAGTCCTGCGCTGGGGATCGTTTCTGGCAACTTTTTCGATCGATCAATGACGAAAGTCTGGTTGGTGGCTTAAGATAAACCAAATAAAACCAACGAAAACGAAAACCTAAGAAACTTAGGAAACCAAAACAATAAGTACTATAATTATGCAAATTTTATTCTGTCAAGTATACTTACTATCAAGCTGTAAAATACTATTTCTAAGTTGGCTGAAAGGTCAACCCAGCAACAATTTGAAAAAAAATGACCGAGGAGTGGCAGTAGCCAAAGGGGGGTGAGAAAGGTGGTGACAACAGTCAAAGGGGGTGTTTATTTTATTTAAAAAAAGGGGGTGACAATAGCCAAAAGGGGGTGTGAGGGGGTGACAATAGTCGCACCCTATTTTCGAAAAAAGGAATGAAAAATGCGAACTACGCGTCAAAAGGTAATTTAAGCATGCTGTGGTTTTATTAATGATAAAATGGCGCTGTGAAAATAAAAGTACATAAATTAATAGTTCCACAATTTCTCCTCGCGTTTATCCATTTTTGGAGAATTTCGATCGATGTTCAACTAGGTCTGGACTGCATGACCGACCCCGCCCGCCTCACCGCCCTCCGCGCCCTGTGCGCCGCCCCCGGGGTCGGCAGCCACCTGTTCCTTCCCCTTCTGGTGATTATCGGCGCTTTATTGGTGATCGGCGCCGCGTTCTCCTGTTATCTGTGCTACCGCTACCGTCCGCAGATGTACAGCGACTGGCTGCGCTGTACTTGTCTGCGGAAGCTGTGCGGGAACCGGCATGAGGACCGGAAGCCGTCGGAACTGATGGCCTTCGTGTCGGCCACCAACAGCAGCACGCCCACCATGCAGAGCGTCAGTCCCACGCCGGAACTCCACGATCCGGCCCAGTTTATCCGGGCGCATGCGCAGCCCGTGCTACACGATGCAGGTACGATGGGAAGACATAAAAATCAATAAAAAATTATTAAAATAGATTTATGTGAAGTTAAACAAATAAAATTCACTGAAAATGATAAATAGCCGGTAAATCTTTGAAATTGAATTTACGGGAATGTTTTAGAAATATTTATCAGGGTTTTGTTGAATGCGCATTTTTTGTTGCATTGTGCGTACTTTGATGTTTTTATTCTTGTGGTCAAGATGACAGAAATACTTTAAACGACTGCTTGGAGAAATTGGTGCTTTTTTAATAAATTTCGTTTTGTGCCGGTTTTCTCAATGAATTTTTATTAAAACAGTAGCTGCATGTTTGTCTATTGTACGTATATTTTTATACACCGAATTGGCCCGGAAGATTGGCTGAAAAAGCATTGTTGTACCGTTTAACTCGTTTTTCGTGAGAAATTCGTAGTGTATGGGCTGTTGGTACCCAGTCCTGATTCGAACGATTTTATGAAGCCTCTGATGTAAACTGGTTCTATGTGTGTCTCAAGTAAACATTTTTTTTCATATTTTTACTGCAGTTGTTGCGGCGAAGAACATTATAATTCGTTCGCTCCGAAACCAGCAGTAACTTTTACGAAATTATTTACATAAGAATGCGTCACTTATCGTTAGATTTTATTGTAATGAGTTTGTAAAGTGTGGTCAACCTAACTAAGCAAACGTTGATTAAATTTGATTTTCTTAAAAATTATATCAAAACAACCTAAAAATATGAAAAAGACTCAAAAACCTCAGAACCTGAAAATTAAGCAAACGTTGATTAAATTTGATTCTTAAAAATTACATCAAAACAACCTAAAAATATGAAAAAGACTCAAAAACCTCAGAACCTGAAAATTAAGCAGACGTTGATTTTTTCAAAACAAAATTATTTTTAAAACAAATAATCTTAGAATAACAAAATTGAATGTTTAAAAATTCAGGAAAATTATAATATAATTCTCGTCGTATTTTAATATTGCAGGAGATCCGCGACGCGTTTTCGAGAAGAACGACGACTCGGCGAGCGACGATGAGGAGGAGGATTCCTGTACGAAGTGATCGGCAGTGGTCGTCAGCGCGACTGCTACGTCAATCAGCGCTACATTGACGCTCAAAGTCAGCCTGTGACGGAATTGTGATTCTGCGGATTCTTTGCACAAAAGTGTCTTCCCAACCGACCCGTAAATTTTTCTGACCGCATTTGCTCCATTTTATGATTAACAAATTTTCCCCGCGAATCTCTAACCGCATAATCAAAAACAGATTGGATTATTTTTTTGTGTTGATGAGTGTCGTGAATTGCCGTTAACCTGTAGTATTTTGATGATTCCCTGTTTGTTGCCATTTCTACTAATGAGCTTGATTAATTCGAGCGTTACAGATGTTTTGGATTAATTTTGTTGGATCTGCTGTGTGCTGTTTGGATTATAGTTGATTTTTGTGATTTATTACCAGTTCCTTCAATAAAGTTATGGACTTATCCTTCAGCTATTTTTTGCGCTGTAGCAAAGCGAATATTCATTAGCTTTTTAAGAACACAAAAATTTTAAAATTACTAGAAAATTTGTGAAGCATATTTATATTATCTTTTTCCGTACTTGGAAACACTAAAAAATAAGTGTGTATAAGTTACAGTAATAAACAACGCGCAATTTTTTAACGGCTCATTTCTAAATAATTTGGCGTTTCTTATTGACAGTTTATTAATTAGCGATAAGATTTCGGCATTCTGTATCGGTTTTAGTTATATCATGCAATTTTCTTGTGCTTATTTTTATTAACAAGCAATTGCTTAATGTTCAAATATTCTCAGTTAATTAACTGCGAGTATTTCAAGATTGAGCTGTGTCTGTTTGCGAGCGATTTTCATAGCTCATGCAACTACATATTGCGAATAACTTGAAAAACCGCGGAGTATCGGTTTGTTCCGCCCAGATGCTGTCATTTGTATTTTTAATTGCTTTAAATTTTCTTTTTTTCTACGTTATCTGATGTTTTACTGGCTAAACTAAGTCTGTTTTTATTTGTGTTTGCTTGCAATTTATTGCTGCATACTGAAGACTGTAATAAATACACATAATATTATATTCTTTTATTTTGATGCGCATAACACCGAGAAATCCTTCAAAAATCCGCCAAGTTTTATTCCCGCAAGCGGACATAAAATACCAAATAATTCCTTGACACGAACGTAAGTTAACGCTAGCATCTACTTGTCCATCAACTCTGCCCGCAAAAATGCCCCGAAAAAAAACAGCAAGCGTGATAATATTCACACAAAGAAAAAGGTAACAAAAATCGAAATCTACCGCGGTGACCGCGCAATTTTCTCCCAAAAACGCCACATTAATACGCTGCAGAAAAGAATACCAATAACGAATAAGCAGCGATTACTATACAGGTGTACAGTGGCTCAGTACTAGTTCGAATCATGAGAGAAACGCAATAACAACAGCTTTAACAAAAAACTCCAGGTGACCGTCCGCTTTCACGTGTTCCGTCGCGGCGGATGCGACGACGACTGCGATCCGTTGCTCCCGGGATGGCCGCCGCCCGCCACACCCATGGCGCCGCCCCCCTCGCGGCGGGCAGTGTGCACGTTGGGCGTCGTGAAGCACACTTTGAAGATGTACGGGAAAGCGCCCTCTGTGGAAACGAAAATAACACCAAATTACAGCAACAAAATGGCGAAAAAGACAAAGGAAATATGTTCAGAAAATTCAAACTACAGATAAAAAATTGCAACAGGAATTCCGATTAAATAAATAAATTTAAACGCTAAATCAACTAAAAAGCTGATTTAAAATACTGATTTAAAAATACAGATTTTTATTTCTCAATAAATTTAAAATTAGTTCGAAAATAATACTGCCAAATTATCTTAAATTTTTAAAAAATTGTTTTGAAACGTTAAATTTAAACTGGGATTTTTTAATTTTTAAACGTTCGTTGGCGAATTCATTTCGGTACTAAACGTTATCATATAAAGGGCATTTTACGACTATGACAAAATAATTTCGACGTACTCTGCGTGCTCTTGTTGGGCAATTCCGTGTGATTAACTTGCACCAGCGCTTCGACAGCCGCCTCCAGTGTCTCATACTCCACGAATCCCGACTCACTGCGCTCCGCTATAACATCAAACAGCGTGCATTTAATACCAAATTAAGTAGCCCGCAGCTGTATGATTATCCTTACATAACCGAAATCATAAAAATTATTTAATTACTAATTAAATTCATTTATTAATCAATTGACGAAATTTTCGTTGGTTAAAATTATTAATCAATTGACTAAATTTTCGTTGTTTAAAATATTTTCAATTCAATCTTCCTCGCTTCCTACAGATTAAATCGCCATTCGATAGTAAGATAAACTGCACCGGCACGTACATTTGCCCTTCATCATGATCAGCGTGTCCGGCTTCCGGCCCGTGGTGCGCACGAACACGTCCTCCACCTCGGCCTCGTCGGAGCCGGCGGGGGCGTTGAAGAAGTGCAGACACTTGGTGGGCGCCGTGATGCGGTTCTTGGCGGCCTGTTCCGGCGTGCTGAAGCGGTTGTTGCGCGCGTTACTGTAGTCCTTGTACGACGGCGTCCCGTCCGGCAGCGTGTACGGATTGGGCACATCGTTCAACGACGGCTGCCGCGATTGCCTAATAACAATCACTATTATCATCAGCGAATGATCATCAAATAATATTAAACGAAGCACTAATAAAATTACAAAAGCATCGGCAAAACGCTACCGCGACTGGCTTATGCCATACTAAGGCCGCTTGTAACTGTTTAATAATAGCATTACTTCATTTTGGAGGTACAAAACATACACATGAACGTGGCTATGCGTCATATTACGTAAATACGAGTACAAACAATCTGGGAAAAACAATGTAAAGTCTTAACAATGTGCCAACGGACAATAACTTATCAACAGAGAAGCAGATGAGTCTTTTAAAATTACGTGCTATGGGACCGAACGTATCATCGTAGAAATAGTCAAAATTGTAGTAAAAGGGCTAACAGGGAATAGAACTTAAATGGAGTGATCCCAGGATTGTAAGAGAATTTCCACGATAAAATGTTTTGAAAAAAATTTTTTCATGTACTTATTTATAATAAGTTTTTAACCACACTTCGTTGATCTACATTAAAAAGCTTTTTACTCTGATTTTATAGCTCACAAAAATCATCAAATTTGTATATCTGAGACTCTGAACATCCTTCAATCACAAACTGCCGCAGTAATACTGGAGATTGAAAATTTGAAGTACAGTACTGTACCATTCAACGTTTCCCATGAATTAATTACTGAATATTTCCAGCACTCACGTCACTTGAATCTTCGACCCGAACGCGGTAATCCCGTGCAGATTCTCAATGGCCCGCCGCATGGAGATCGTGTCGCCCATCTGGATCATGGCTGAGCCTTCTTTGCTCTTCAGGAACTTCACCTAAAACCATAACCACCCATACCTCCATTAAATCCGCAGCCGATCGTCGGTCCAGAGCGTCACGTACCCGCATCACGTTGCCGTACATGCAGAAGAGATTGAACAATCGGTCGCAGTTGAATTTATCCATATTCAGTCCGTACAGCATTACCACGGCGCCGCTGGACTCCTGGGCGCCCCCCGGCTGGCCGTAGCGAGTGCCGCTCTGCGGTCCGCGCTCCTCATACCGGCCTCCTCCACCGCTGCGGCTGTCGTAGCGATCATCCCGCGGACCGCCGTACTGATCGCGTCTGTTCCACAATGAAAACGCAAATTACAAACGGAATAAGTAACCAAGAATCACCAAGATAACGATTCCTGTGGCATTTCAGAGTTGTAACTAAATCTCAGTATTAATTATCATACCAGAACGCATGAAGTCGGCGGAAAAAAATGTCATAAAAAAGGGAAAAAAACATTATCCGATCATCCACATAAATTATTCAAAAACTATTTTAAAATTCAGGATAAGTGAAAAACTGACTCGGTAGCTTCGGTGTGCAAATTCTTGCAATTTTATTGTGAAGTATTGCAACATTTCGATAATAACAATCATTAATTCAATAATAATTGACTCCAACTAAGAAACCCTAATACCCAACTAGCGCCAAATCGTAGTCTTGTGGCTTCAAGCCGTCGATTGCCAGGATCTAAGCTCGAATTTAACCGGAAGAAAATATTATCGGCTATATTAATATGTGTTCTGTTTATTTTTAAATTTACTGAGTGAGTTCTATTTTTGTTTTATGTATCGCAGACATGTAGGCATGTCGTCCGAATCAGCTAAGGAAAAACCATATTGCTCGTATAATTTACTAACTGTGTTGCTAAACGTAATGTTGTAGGCATTTCACTATGCACATGAGCGACATTTAATACAAAAAATGGTCATGTAAAAAGTGCCGATTATTCATACCGTTCCTGACGGCTGCCGTAGCTGTCGTACTGCGGCGGCGGCGCTCCACCGCGTTCATATTCACGCCCCCGGGGATCCACCGGCGGATAGGACTGGCCGTGCGGCGGCGGTGTGCGTCGATCATATCCGCCGCGATCGTACGCTCCCTGCGCCACGGGCTGCGCCGGACGCTGGTACTGGTCGTAGCTGGTCGGCCGGCTCTGGTCGCCGTACGGCGCCCGCTGATCATAGGCCGGGGCGGGCTGGTAGCCGCGATTCCCTGCCAACATTTCAGCAATTAATCATCATTTAATTTTTATAAATTAACTGAGACAATATCTCAAGATTTTCAAGCAAATTTGGAAACGTTCGTAAAAAAAACCTTTGGGAAATTTTTATATAATCACGGATGCCTTTCCTCACAAACATGAAATGCTAAAGTATATTTAAGTTCTTCTAAACTGGACATAGGGACAACCTCACGTAGATAAATTATTGCTATATCGCAAAAGTTGCAAATGAAAAAACTATTTTAATGATAGGTCTCACGAACAATTTTTCAAACAAGTAGTAATTTCGGGTATGTCTCGAAGTTGTGCCGCTTCCATCAGCCACGGTCCTACAATAATCTCTTCGTGGTGCTAAGTACTGTTACATGGCGATTTTACGATATGGCAAGGTACAAAGAAAGGTATTTACCACGATAATTTCCTTAATTATCATATGAATTATCATTAAATAATAATTAGCTCCAGAATTCACAAGAAAATTTGCAATCATTAAGTGATATCATTATAACGGAATCCTGTTGACCACAGTCACAACCGCAGCCCAAAGATATCAACATTTTCACAACAGTTTTCACCGAATTCCTCACCGTACGGATCGCCATAATGGCCGGGCGGCATATCCGCCGGTTTCTCCAGCAGCGGCGGTGGTCGTGCTGGCTCCCCCACTGCAAGACACCACCCGTCACATTACCCTGCTCCATCATCCACACGATATCCCAGCACTCCAACGGGCATCAGCCGGCATCCACGGCACCGAGACCCATCCACGCTGCGGTCAAACAACAATCAGATATTCCGCATACAACGGTCCGTCAAAAAGGGATGGAGGTGAGTGTTAGCCAGAGCAGCCACAGTAGCCAGGGTCATGCACATGCACAGATCACACAAGCGGGCACAAGACGGGGGGAAGCAGATATTTCACATGACAGTGTAGTGGTGTGCAGCCAGCAAAGCCCCATACGTGTTTTTTTTAAATATTCACCCCGATGAAATGAGTGGTAAATTAAATTTGATCTTATGATTGTCAATGCAACTGCCTTACGAGGATGTATTATATATGCTGTATTAATATGCGGGCATTTATATTTATACAACACTTGCCTTCACTTTCGCGGCTGGAGATTTGTGCGGTATTGCAATGATAGTGGAGTGTGCGTTCAGTTCAGTCTGTCTCCGGATTGTCAAATTGTGCTGTGTGGTTTAAAAGTCTCTGGTTTCTGATCCTGATCAGTGGCAGTCGGGGTTTTTATGATTATGTCGACATGGCGAAGGTTTTGTTAATCAAATATTTTCACGTTCGCATGCATGTAAATTTACATGAAACCATGATAGGTATGCTACAATTAGTACGGTGGAATGTGAATCAAATGATATGCCACAATTAGCATTTATTAGCTAAAAAATTAAGTTAATAAAATTCTGCAAATTAAATTGCTATTTAGGCGTATTTCGTTGAACTAACTTGCTAGATTGTTTATATTCAATTTTCCAGATTAGGTAGCGCAACAGAAAAGAACGGATGTCAGCAAAAATATCAAACCCTTTTTAACTAAAAAAATATTTCCAAAAAGGAA
Source organism: Paramacrobiotus metropolitanus (assembly GCF_019649055.1). Lineage (NCBI taxonomy): Eukaryota > Metazoa > Tardigrada > Eutardigrada > Parachela > Macrobiotidae > Paramacrobiotus > Paramacrobiotus metropolitanus. The sequence goes on along the minus strand of NW_026570349.1, from coordinate 141,274 downwards.
GGAAATGTCAAATTTGCTTTGAAATTCAAAATATTCCCGCAAAATTAGGTTCAACGATTACAATCAATACGATTTTTCAATAAGTAATTAAATGAAAATTAAAAATTAAGTATGCCGGTGTTGGTGCATGGACTCTGCAAAAAGAACGCGGCCACCTTGTGATCGATGCATGTGCGGCGACGCCTGCAGGGCGGCTGCGCTGAACACAACCCCGAATGTGTGGCGAAATACCGTTTGTGAAAACTGAACACTGAACACGCGCACAAGTCAGTTTTATCTCCGCAGTGACGAGGTGTATTTTATCCGGCGTGTGTGGGTCTTCCGTGGAAGCTGGCTGGTGCCCGTGTTGGTGCTGTGGTTCGAGCTTGTTCATGAATGATCAAAGACAGTTAAGAACAAACTTGTAATTGTAGCCAATAATATGACAAATCATTAAATACTGCATTTAGGAAATAAAATTGAAATCATTATTTTGCTAAATAACATTATTTCACTTTTTATTTCATTTCTGGTGCCTTTAAAAAATATTCCTAGAACTGAAGAAATTAGTGAAATCTGTACCCTATCGATCAATGCGCCTTAACTTTCGAAAATTAGAGACAAATCGTTCATGCTTACACAAAGTCAGCTTATGTCTGTGCAATAATTACCACGCAAATTCTCACATTTCAGCTTTTAAGCGTTAGAAAATTATTCTTTATCCCTATAAAATTTTTGCGAACTGCAAGAAAATAAAACTGATATTCCAATAAAAATATTCCAAAACTTATTAAGAATTTGGGATATTTTTTCGGAGTGCTGCAATGAGAAATAAATAATAAACCAATATCCACCAGACTGTATACAGTTTCAAAAGTCAGCCTGGTCTCCAGCATTTTGTTCGATTTGCGGATCTTTTTTTTGGCGGTCAGTGATTAATTTTGCAGTGGCATCAACCACTGTTCGCTGCCGAACAGATGCCGTTTTTTCATGTTTTTTTCTTCTTTTCTTGAAATTCAATATTATTCTCACAGCCAGTGTATCGGCAAACCGTACAAGAGGAAACTGCAGTGACTTACGTGATTCCCGTGTGTAATCCCAGGTGTCCTTATCGTTGCGCACGACGGTCAGTGTTTGCGTCTACAAAATATCCTGGATGATCGAACTGACATGAAAATGTTAGTCAGTACGGAATTCAAAATATCAAAACTTTCAGATCATCCATAATTACCGAAACGAAATACCACTATAAATGTATAATTCTATCCAGCAATCTGCCTTATATCTGTAAAAAGCTGAAACGTAATTAAACTGCAGCGAAAAAGTTCAGGTTTCACAACGTTACATCGCAGATTCTTAGTCATCTCAGTGAAACGACTCAAACCCAGGCACAGCTTTTCGTGTTTACAGCCACAGTACTACGAAAACATGCTAATGTACAATATCAAATTCAACGTTTATTTGAAAAAAACGGAATTAAACTGCAGCAAAAAAGTTCAGGTTTCACAACGTAACATCGCAGATTCTTCGTTATTTCAATGAAACAACTCAAACCACGGGTACAGCTGCACAATATTTGTTTACAGCAACAGTATTACGAAAACATGCTAATGCATACCATCAAAATTCAACGTTGTTTGAAAAATTAAGATTTAAAACCGATTTGTAAGCATATTATTGATTAACCCTTTTTATATTATTGATGTTCAAACAAAGATCATTTCGAACATTTATTTTACGCAGTAGCAATAGAAATGTAAAATAACCCGCGTAATCAGCTCGAACTTACAGCGATTTTCGCGAACTCGATCTTCAGTGTGCAGCAGCCGGAATAGATGTCGGCGCCGTTCAGGTAGGATTTGGCTCGCACCGCGGAATCCACGGAATCGAACTCCACCATGGCCTGCACTTGGCCGGCTTTACGGAAGATAACGATGCGGATCACCTGGCCGTGTGGCTGGCTGATTTTATGGATGACTTCCTGTACACAACAATGACCAAATAGAAATCCGACAAAATGAACACTTTGTATCCAGTGACGAGTAAAACAACTGCCAACAAAATTTCTCAAAAATAAAACAATGTTTTAAAAATTTCCAGGAAGCAGAGATACATCTTCCGAGAGTAACACTGTAAATTACTAGGAGGAATTTCAAAAACATTCACACACAACAGGTTAAAACTCTTCAAAATTTTATTAATTCACAAAATAAACTTGTAATTTTTCGGATGTAACAGGGCAATTAGACAATCGCTCAAACGCTAAATAATCATGCACCTAATTCCAAAAGCTAGTTTTCAACATTTTATTATGTGTCACAAAAGGAGATACGGTAATCAGTTTTGAACTGCACTCCACAATACGCTGAAAATCACTGGGATACTGATTAATTATTACGAAATACTCACGACATCAATCGGATAGCGTGCGTTCAGAACCGTCATAAGAAGGATATTCTTGGGCGGGTCCTCTCTGAAAAACATTAATTAACGTTAATAATCTGATTTTACTCCTCAACATATTTGTGCTTAATCAGTAATTCTAATAATAATCAATAAAAATAGAATCAATCAATAATTCTAACAATTCCTTCACACAGAAGTATTGTAACTTACGGTTTGTTGATCTTCTGGCTTGTGGAATAATTCACCTGCGTATCCACGCCAGCAATGTTCAACCCTTGACTCTGAAAAATAATGCTATGTAACATCAAAACAGAACTTTAACGTATTTTTGTTGTAACATAAACTGATAAACTCAAACTCAACCACGCAGCAGAAAAATCGAATCTCAATAATTTCTATGCGTTTTTCTCATCAAGCTTTTAATAATTGGGCTTTATGGGTTTCTTACCTTCACCAAGCGGATGGCGTCATTCATATCCTACAAATGCGATAAAAATGGAATTATTACTGCGGCTTTGCCGATGAAAGTAAGAGCAAAAATCAGCAAATTTTTACAGCAAAGATTTTCTTACCACAAACTCCACAAGAGCCATGCGTTTCTTCTGAATACCAAAAACGCACCTAGAATAAAAATAAGATAATAAATACTGAAAGGTATGTACGACTTCACCGAATGTTCCAGCCAAAACCAGGAAAAATAATTTTTTTAATTTTGAAAAAAACTGAGCACTCATTACAACGGGATTTAAACAAGAAAACGGGTTTATTAATACAAAAAATTGTTGAAAAATATCTGAAAAATGCCTTAGATAAATGTTACGGAATATCACGGAAATTTCCTAACAAAAATTAAATAAAATCATAAAGCGGGTTTTTTTTCTGACGAAATCATAGTAGTATACGGCGAACTTGACACACGAAAAGGGTTCATTTTTCCCTTTTCCTTTACATTTTCTTTTTACGACGATTGGCTTACCTAACTGCGCCATATTTAGACGCCGCGTCCATAATTTCGTTATCCGTGGCCGTCTCAGGGACGCTGCGAATGTGAACGACGGGGGACGGCTGCGGGTTCGCGCGGTCCTCAAACGAGGCGTCTCCCTACGAAAACCCTGTTCGTCAGCGCTGCACACGGACCAAAGCACCACGAAATTGACGAGATTTACCCGGCCCCCTGCCTGCTGCACGGGCTGCTGCGACGGATACGCATGCCCGTTCCCGTACTGGGCGCTGGTCGTCTCGTAACGGGGCCGTTTCGCTGCTGGGTCGTCCAGACGATCCCGTGTGTAGTCGTCGTTCCTCCACTGCGAATCACACACTTTCGTAACGGCCACGACAGCAATTTCAGTTTTATGAAGATCTACCTCTTGCTGCATGTTTTGGGGATGAAAATACACTATTCATCAATTGGAAACTCCTCAGAAAAAATCAAGACAAAGTCACAAAGTCGTCAACTAACGTCCGAATATCGAAAATGGAGCGAGATTTTCAATTTTTGACTGGTGAAATATTTCAAGTCAAGCAAAAATTTTCATGGCGTCTGACACACATCAAGAGGTTCGGCTGCAAACCCGCTGGGCTGGTTTTCCATAGAATGCAATGGTAGGTATCGGTTCGGTCCGGGTTACCGTCCGCCCGACCGATTCCGACCTGGTACCGCCTTCATATTAGACATCGACCAATCATAGTCGACTTGGTTTTTGATCGTTTTTATTCCCGGAATTCCGGTTGTGCACACAACGGTATGTGCGCTTCCTCGTTGTCTGGCATCGGAAATTATAAATTCATTTTCAAACCTTGAAAAGGTTAATAAAAATATTTTTTTCGATCGTGATGCAGTGAGAAAAAGGGAAGGTTAAAAATTTCGATGCTATTTGACTGTTTGAGTACGTATTTGTGAAATGCGCACAGATTGGCAGATATGAAACGTTCAGCATACTAGGCGGTTGCCCGAACGCACCGGAAGTTCTTTTTTCCTGCCTGAATAATGCTCATTGCGCGGGTAAGACGGTCTGCCCGTTCGTGCAAAGGTCAAAATGCGTATCGGATTTCTTTAAATAAACCGCTGCGGCTGTAAATCCTGCGATCAAAATGCCATAAGAAGCGTGCGCCCTGTGAAAACGATAATCTCATCGCGATTGATTTGTCCCGGCTGTCTGCGCTGGCTGGCAGCTGCCAACTGAGTGCCAAGCATAAACACGCACAAAAGGCCGTCCTTGCATAAGGCCAGTGGCGTAACGAGGCATTTACCTTTAGGGTCCACGAATCTCGTGTGCGCCGCCTCCTGCTGCAAAGAATCCTGTTCGTTGTATTACAAACTCAGAAATAACATTAATAATTTAAAGACAATTAAAGTTTTTAAATCTGTGATTTTATAACTGAAAAATAAGCTGCCACATTGTGCACAACGATAACGAGTCCGTTTTACATTCCCGTGAAATCAGCCTCTGCTCGCGGCTAAATCGCGAGCAGGTGCGCACGCGCTTGATCGCTCGATATTTTTATTCAGCACGAGAAGCCGTTATGCTGATTATTGCGTCAAATGGAAAAACGCTATGAATATTCATCTGTGCGTGGAAACTAGTTAGACAGGTTTTGATGTTTTCCTTTTTCTGTCTATCTTTCCCGGGTTGAATTTTGGCGTTGTTGATGGCGAAAAAGATGGACTGATGACAGTATGTCACGGACTGAACCGCGGAACAAAAGGAACGCTGCTGCTGCACCATCCAACACCACCAATCACCGTCGCGCCAACAGCATTTCCCCCGATATGCACGCGCGCAAAGGGGCCACCCCCGGCCCCGCCAGTGCCGACGCGGGGGCCGTGGATAAGGAGCAGTTTCGGCGGGCCTTCGAGCAGTATACACCGGTGGAGATTGAGTCGGGCGCGGAGCTGGACAAGGAGCTCATGCGCATCCACACGCTCCTGGGGAATCCCAACGCGGACTGGGATCGTCGTGTCGAGCAGGTACGTTGCGTTGCAGCTGTTCGTTTTTGTAAATATTTTCTGATTTTTTGTTGTTGATATTACGGTTTTTTAAGAAGGTCTGACGCGCAGACAGATTTTTTGACATTTCTAACGCTCAAAACAACCTGCAGAATCTTTGTGCAGTGCTAATTGTGGCGGCACACGAACGGTCTGTGTTCATCCTGTATCGTATTTACGTACAGTGACAGGGTTGTGCTTTCGTTTAGACCAAAATTCAGAGCGTGTCACTGTATTTGTAATTTATTTTCTTCTTAATTTGGTAAATTGAAAATTGCTTTGGTCTTTTCATAGTTGACAGTTTTATTCTTTTAACAACTTGAACTAGCAAAAGTGTCCTACATTTCCGTAAGCGAGGATAACTGATGAAAGTTTAAAAGTAACGCCCGTTTTGCTTGTCGTCTTATTTTCTCCTTTTTTTTAAAGTGTTATTATTAATAATAATTGTATTAATTTTTAAATTTGTTTAGAATTTGGTATTGTAACTAATCCTGGGATTTCCTGTTAATGTAAATGCATAACTTGTGCATTTGAACATGACAGATGAAATGTTATTATAACGATGATAGATGGGAAATGGATTTACCGATTTAGATATGACAACCGCGGAGGTGTCAAAATGCGCGGTACTTGAGCGTGCGTTTACGGTTCAGGGTTGCATAATTATGGTAATCGATGCTTGTTGTACGGGTTATTTAATTATTGATGTTTTGTGGGGATTTTGCATAAGTGTTTTCCGGATCGATAAATTTTGAATTTCCCGAGTTATCCGTGTCCTCTTAGGAGTCGCGGCAACATTAACAGTTCTTATTAGTCTTTTTAGCAAATTATAACTTTACTAGATGTCAGATTACCACTGTCCACCGGCTATATTTTCATGATTATGAGCATGCTCTCATAATCCGGTAGAATAAATAATAAGAATTATTCATATTTTCTGAAAATTAATAATTATATGAATTATTAAATTGTTAAATGAACGTTTTAGTTTATCTCCGAAATCTTGGTTAAAAGGAAGACATTTTTTCCAAGAAAAATGTTTGTGGTGCGAAGTTGATCTTTATTTATTGCGCAATCGAATGATGGGAAGCATTGCGATTTGTACAAATACTGGACAAGTATTGTGATGATGTGAAGCTACCAGTTTCCTTAATTTATGGTTTGTTTCTCTTTTGCTGTCATCATTGGCAGTGTGATTGAGTGGCTTATCTGCTGCATGTTTTGTTTGATAAGAATGCAACTAAGTTTAACTGAAATTAAATTTGTATTTATAATTTTAATTTTTAATTAACGTGTAAGACGTAAGCAGCACGCGTATCAGAGCGCGAACTGACCGTTACCGATTAAAAATAGTGGAATGTAAGCAATCGTAGTAGATGGGCAACGTCCGTGTGCACTGTTGGTGACATTGATGTGCTGTATGATACTGATTCTGCTGTTAATTAAAAACGTTTGTTCACACTCTTATACTTGTATCGATTTTTTTAGTACAAATAAGCTCAGTTAATGTTAATATAAAGTCTTCTCGCTGTTTGACTTGCCGTTGAAAATTTAATTTGGAACTGTCGCTGGCTTTCGCATATTTGACGATGTTGTATAAAGTCGGGAGAGTTACTTGGTCGTTTTAGGCCGGATTTTAGTTTTTCTAAAGGATTTTGATGTGATGGCGGTATTTTAATTTGGCCGTTATTATTCAGCTGAAACGTCTGCGTGGCCTGCTGCATAACGGAGCTGCTGACTATAAGGAATTCAGTTTGGGCATGCGCTATGTTGACACGGCTCTTCAAGCGGCCATCAAGGATCTCCGCTCGCAACTCGTTCGTGAGGCCTGCATAACCGTTGCGTAAGTGGAAATTAGACTGTTATTGACCACTGTTAATGTTGGCTGCTAATTTGTTTTTGGTGGCGCTGACAATTAGAACATCAGATTGAGTGTTTGCTTATTCTCCAGTTATTTTAGCAGAATACTTTTCTTTGAATTTTCGTTTGTGAATCGCTCGAGTTTAATTGTTCCAAGAATTTATTAATAATAGTGAAAATATGAGAGTTTTTTTTGTTTCAATGGTACGAATTTTAGCGCTTTGCGATTAAAGGCATGATAGCTGGAATGCAGCTAAATGTGGTTAGTTTTGAGTACTGTATTTTCACGAGTTTAAGGGACACGAAAATGCCCTAGGTCTGCTCGCAGCCACCCGGGGCCTGCAGCTACGTTCAGTTCTGCTCACTCAGCCCTGAAATTAAAAATTAATTTTTGAATTTGCTATTGCTCATTACGGGCTACTGTTTGAAGTTTCACAATCCGTAGTACTCTTCGTTTCTGGATATCCATGATTATCTAACAAGTTATGTTAGCAGAATTTATAATGGCAAATTCGCTTTGCTAATTGGCCCAAAATTATGATTCTGACTGCTGCATTGTGTGCCAGTGGCTACCCCTGGCCAGGGGGGGAACTAGGGGCAACATTGTTCCTTTGCGTTTCTGCAGAATCGTTTAGGTTTTCTCTATGTTCTATCATTTGTTTTGGTTTTCGGAGTGCATGAGTTCTTAATTTGAGCGAGGTAAGCCCGTTTCAATCAGTTTGTGCCAATCTTGTGTGGTGATCAGCACGAACAAAATCTATCAGTGGTTCTGTCCTATCAGCAGCTAGGCCGCCGTTTCAAGTCGCAAAGCGCTTGTGCAAAAGCCGAGTTGAGGGAGTTACTTTTGGTTTTTCCGAATTATTGCGTTCAGAATTTCGTAGTGGATATCCAAAAAAGAAGGAAAAATATGTACTACTCGAAGTGGAAGTTTTTTCGAAACTGAAAATTCCCTGCAGTTGTGAACAGCATTGTCAGTGAACCAGTTTGAACGTAGCTGCAGGCCCCAGGTGGCTGCGAGCAGACCTAGGGCATTTTCGTGTCCCTTAAACTCGTGAAAATACAGTACTTCCGTTGCGTAGAATTTGAAACTTAAAAGTATTTTTCGTTTCATAATTTTATCGTTTTGTCATTATTAGCCAGAATTCGTTGTAATTTTTAGTCCAGTGCAGTGGTAAAAACGTTTGCTTTTTTATGGTTGAAGTAAATTATATTGCGCTTAGGCAGTCTCTGGTAACACACTGTGCAGATGCAGGGAAATTTTTTTGCTGATCAGGTGTGTCACGCACTCATGTAATTGCAGTTTCATGTCGGAACAATTGGGTTTGAAGTGCGAGCGAACGGCAGAAATGACCTTGCCGGTTCTTCTCTTGTTGCTGCCGAATTCCGCTAAGGTGATGGCCACGTCGGGGCTGGTGGCAGTCCGATTCATTCTCGAGGTATGTAACTCTTCAGAGAATTTTATTTTTATTTATTTGGTGCGGGTAAATCGATCCGTTTATTTAATTTGCATTAAATGTTACTTAATATTCAGTCGAAAATTATTTCATTTATCTTACGAAATGACGAATCAGCTTGGAGAGTTACCTAAATTTTTAATTGTATCAGCGTTAACTTGGCTTCATAATTCTTACGGCTACAACTAGCTCTTCTGGCTTTAAAATGATTTGAAATTATTGTAAATTTTGTATCGTATTTCGCAAGTTAGAAAGACGCAGTTATTTTAAAGTTTAAAATACGCGCATAAAATCGGCACAGAAAATCAATAAATACAAGTAAATTGGTTTTCTCGGGATAACCTTGTTGTATCGCTGTGGTGTTGGGTTTGTAGAATGTCCCTTCGCCAAAACTCGTTCCCATAATTACTGCGGAATTTTTGGCGTCCAAATCCAAGGAAACCCGCCGGTTGGTGGAGCGACTGATTTACGTGATGACAAGATTTATTTTTTCTTAATAAATCTGAATTTTATTCCGAATTAACGCGGCTTTTAAAATTTTTTTAACTTATTTGCGTGATGAGAAAATTCATTTTTTTTAATAAACCTGAACGTTATTCCGAATTAACGTGGCTTTTAAATTTTTTAATCGATTTATTTGAGGAGAAACTTTATTTTTTCTTAACAAATCTGAATTTTATTCCGAATTAAAGCGGCTTTTGGAAGTTTTTAACTGATTTTTTCGATAGGAAATGCAGTTTTGGTTGATAAATCTGAAATCTATTCCGAAATTAACGCGGTTGCTACAATTTGCAGTGCCTGCTGTGAATTTTTAACAATAGTCCTGACGAATTTCCCGAAATCGGCGCTGGACCGGCATCTGGGCGGCATTCGGGATGCCGTTAAAAAGGGACTATCCGACGCTGATTCGGATGCTCGCGCCTTGGCCAGATCGTAAGTTGCCTGGTTTCGCATAAGATCAGAACTTGGTTAGTGAATTCACTGAATTGGGGTGGCACATCGCGATAGTATTGTCCTGGCGGTTTCCGGTTGGTGGTTTGCCGTTAGATGATACTTTGTACGAGAAAATGGACTTTTTTATTCGTATTGGCACTTGTGTTATTACGCGAAATATACAATGAAAGTATGTCGTAGGAATATACAATGTCGTGTATAAGTATAAGTAACACGACATTGTATAGTAGGAACATACAATGTCGTGTTTAAGTAAATTATAAATTAAATATGTATAATGGAAAAAATTAGTGATTTGATAATCAATCATTGTTATTAAATCGCATTATTAAAGTTTAGCGAGATAAACTGTAGTATGCTGGCATTGACGTATTGCGGCGTATCCTTAAACCATTCATTAGCTTTAACAACATAATTTAGAACTTAAATAGCATGCGATCGATATTCGTGTTTAATTTTAACGGCATGCGAAAGCAGAATTTTTTCAAAATAAAAACACTGATATTTTGAAAAATCTAAAACAGACGTAATTTGTATATCGGGAATTTCAACAAGTTTATCCGATTGAAAAATTATCTTAGCATTGAAAGATTTGGTGCCGAATTCGTTTATCGTAATCTCTTCGGAAGCGCTAGTAAGATCAGTTACGCACAGTAAAATGTTTCGTCCCAGGAAATTGATTAAGAGAGGGAATCATGACAAGTTATCAGGTCAGAAACACTTTTGAATTACATAAAATATGCGATGTGTGTATTCGATGTGAGAAGTTTCAGGGTAGTGAGTTATTCATTTTGTAATAATTTTGTAATTATTTGTTAATGGTAATTAGAGGTAGTAAATCGGTTTATTAATTTTCTGACAGTTTTTGATAATTGTTTTCTAATGTTTGCGCGGCGCCTACGCTGCTTTGGCGCATTTATAGTTATTTATCAGGTTTAATTTAATTGTAATAAATCAGTATATTAATTTTCTAATGATTGTTTACTGCGCATTGCTTAGGCTGCCTTGGCGCAATTTATAGTTATTTTTAGTATTTTATTGTTAGTGAATGAGTAGATTAATGTTCTAGTAATTTCTAATAATTGTTTTCTAATGCCCAGTGCTTACGCTGCCCTGGCCCTTGGCTTTCCCACCTGCGCCCACGAGATCTACCAGGAGCTGGACCCGGCCAAGCAGCGCCTCCTGGACGACCCGGCCCCGTTGCATTCCAGCCAATCCTCGCTGAACTCCACCCCCGCCCGTCATCTACCGTTTCTGACGGCCCCGCGCGCCAAACCCATGGTCAAATCGACGACTACGGATACCTTCGCCATGCCTCGGCTGCCGCTGCGCTTCGCCGCCACCCCGCCCGCCCGCATGCCGCCCCCCGGCGGCGGTCTGCGCTCCATCAGCGCCATGGACCAGGACGCCGTGCGGCGGGCCCGCGAGAAAGTGGGGGTGCTGGCTGGAGGAGGGCCGCCACTGCAGACCGCCTCGGCGCTGCCCAAGACGACGGCGTTGCGACGCAGTTTCCGCCGGTATTCCTCCGAGAAGAGCGGGGAGAAGGCGACGCCCGTGGGGGCGGTGCGCAGTGGAGTGGTCAATGGGGGAGTTCCCGCCGCCGGGGATGGCGGTGGGCGGGATACTGTGGAAGCCGGCGGATCGGTAAGGATAACGGTATTTAGATTTTTATGAGAATTTTTATCGGTTATTTTTACTAAAAATCATTGGCCGTTTTTTACGAAAAACATTTGCTTTGGTTTTATTCGGTAAGTAATCTGGGCAATATTTGCTGCTGGTTTTAATGAAATGATTTTAAATAAATGCGCCCAGCAATTGCCGGCTTATTGTTTTTGAAAAGGGTAATTTCCTAGAGAAACGATACTCATTAGCTGGAATGGAATGTAGTGCGATGGCTTGTGCCGGTACCAATACGGCAATACTAGACCGTGGCACATGAACTCATACATCTCCTGAATGTTCTTGTATGGTTTGGTTTACTAGTAGTGTAATGTTTTGCATTAAGTTTTTTTTTGTTTTGCTTTACTGAGTTTTTGAGATGCAGTTTGTCCAGATTTTTTCTTCTGTTTGGGTCACATTAGTTTGTGAGGCATTTTTTACTTAATCTACTTTTAAAATTTTGATTTATAATTTTTTTGTTGTGCATTTGGTTATTATTGAATTTCCTTTTTGTGGATTTCGTTATGCATCGAGGTTGTTCTACCAGTTTTCTCTCTTATATTGGCAAACGGTAATGTCGTTAATAGTCTTCGCACTGTCTTATGAACAAGAAGAAATTTTCAGATGTCGTATAAGACATAATAATCGTTTTTCTTCGCAGAATATTGTGGACAATATTCCGGATATTGTAGCGCAAATGGGCAGCAGTAACTGGCTGACCAAGCGCGACGGCCTGCTGAATCTGCAGAAATACATGAACAATGGATATTCCTTCTTGTAAGCGGACTGTAACTACTTGAACTGTGAATAATATTTCCCAGTGAAATTAGAAAATTACGGGATTTATGTAATTTTATAGGCCCAGTGAAATGGAATTGTTGCGGTTGAGTTTCACCCGCTTGTTGACGGACTATGCCAGCAATGTGGTGGTGATGATGCTGGATACGTTGTATGATTTTGTCCGGATATGTCATGCCGATTTGAACGGCTGGCTGTTCACCCTGCTGAGCCGGCTGTGGAGTAAACAGGGCACGGAGCAGTCGAAGAGCACCGGGATCAAAGTGGATAAGCTCCTGCATCTTATACGGTAAAGGCGGATAATTTCGTTCGGAATACACAGACTTTTGGAAAAAAATATTATCAGATTTAGTCTTATTAAAAGTGGTTTTGTATTGTTTTTGTAGGATCAGTATAATGATTAAGAAAATAAATTGGTACATTATCTTAATGGAAAAACTAAAGAAAAACTAGGGAAAAATAAAGAAAAACTTTAGAAGCTATTTTACTTTGCTATCGCGGTTGAAAGTTGGGTGGTGGCATTCAGAGAAGATGTCGTTGTCCGTTAGAGGCCCGTGCACTATGATCAGTTACCTTCTTCAGAAATTTTTGGTCCATCCAGCTAAATACACTCACAGTTTCTTTGACTCCTTTACTGTAGGAATTTGAGTTGTGATTATAGCGGTAAATTGTAATGCCGTTGCTCACAGAATTTTATGATGAGAACGAAAATTTGACAATAAAATTTAATTTTCAGATTGCTGGTTTTTTCCCACATACATGCTGTGGTGATAAATTACCTATCATACTCGTACTGTCGTACATTAGGTACAGTATCAATAAAATAAGAGTGTAATAAAAATGAAATAAAATCCAGTAATTTAAAAATAGATGTAAAAACTGGAATGCAGAAATAAATCGAGAAACAAATCAATCAAAAAATGGATTATATGAAATACACTACACCATTACAGGCACACATTTCCCTCTGCGGAGCAGTTGGAGCACGCGCTGCGCTTCATCAGCGACCCGGCCACGGGGCCTAGCTGCACGAACAAAACCAAAGCGGCGGTGTTGGGCTATGCCGTGGCGCTGATAGAGGAGAAGGTGGTGCAGCCGGGCGACGTGCACAACAGCAGCATCACACGGCTGGGCGTGATGCGCGCCATCTCCTGGTCGCTGGAGGGCAAGACGCCGGAAGTGCGCCGCCTGGCGCAACAGTTACTTGTGCTGCTACACCAGCTAAATCACGCCGAGCTGGAGGCGGTCATGAGTGAGCTGGATGAGCAGCTGCAGGACGCCGGCATGAAGCTCATCAGTATTTATCCACGACGCGCGTCGGGTGAGTGTTTCGAAGCAAGAGCGATTTTGTAGTGTGTGGGCTTCTTTATCCATCTGTTCGAGCATAGGTTACTAATGTCCTAAACAGAAAATTAGAAAATGTTGTAGCAGAATTTAAAAATTCTTTTTTGCACCAAAGGAAAATTCTCGCGAGATGACTTGGAAAAAGCTATTAATAAAATTGAAATAATATTATTTTTTAAAATCGTTTATTTTCTTCCTTATCTAGTTTTTGAGATTTCATCGTTCAGATATTTTGTATTTATTATTATAATTGTCTGCAAATATTTAACATTCGCCGAGAAAGAATGTGTGTTACTAATTAAAAAAGGTACTTATGGAACTTGAAGCTGTTGTCCAAGATTCAGTGCGCACACCGCATAATTACCAAAAAGTGGGATTTTTCAGTTGTTGCGATTTCGATACTTTGCTTTGAAAATACTGTACTGGACTTTTGGTGTACGTATGTAACTGAAAACTTTAATGGGCAATAGCTGCCAAAATAACAATGATTGCAAGCGCCGGTACTGACGCTGTGGTGGTAGGAAGCGTCGTACATGTAGACTTTTGTACGAGATTGGTGTTGCTTATGTTGCCGCTAATTGGTTGATAATTGCTAGCTTCTATGACTCACTAGCGCCAGATTGATCCCATGTTAATGGCGGTGTTATCTCTCTTGAATTTTGATGTGCAATTTAGTCTGGACTGGAACATCTATCGAATTGCAATTTAATAACAACATCCTGAATCTGAGATCTCTCGTGTCTTCTAGTAGCGAAAGCATTAGCGTGTACCTACCGGAAGTCACATCCCTTTTACTAACTCTGGATAATTACATCTTCCAGATAACTCTCGTGCACGTAGGAATAGGTAACAGTTTGTAGAGCTTCGACATAAGAAAACATTTATCTTTCTTATTTTCCCACTTTGTCGATTGAGTAAGGTTTGGTCATCTAGTGCGGTAGTCGTAGTGCGACTTCCGCATAGCATGTCAGTACACTACTTGATAGTTAAAATTTAAACATTAAAAAAACAACCAAAATCTGTATCTTCTCTAGGGTTAAAACGTACGTAATAATTTAATCATGGGCATTTGAGGAATACGTATTGGTTTGGTTTTGTTTGTTTGCTTGTTTGCTCGATTTTAGCTTGTCACGTGATCTGTAATTCAAAACTGCACGTTTTATGTTGCTGCTTTGTTCTGCCAGTTCATAAATTGTTGAATTCTTCTGGCGACCTGTTTCTTTGTGGTTGATGTCCCATTTTGATGTAGGTGTGTTGGCGGACGTGGAGAAGCGGAAACCAGGTGTGTCGGCGACGACGACGCCGCTGAAGGCCAACGGCACCAAAATGCTGATGCCCATCAGTTCTAACGGCAAGAGCCAGAAGCCCAACGATGAGAACATCAACCCGCAGCTGCCGAAAAGTGCGGTCAAAGCCACACCGACGCGCAATGTCGGCTCGGCCGGATTGAAGGACGGCCGGGTGGTGGATGCGGGACAGTACATTACGGAGTGGTCCACGATGTTCGCCAGCTGTCCCAAAATGTAAGAACGATCATATTCATAAAGGATTGTTAATTGAGTAACTAATATTTAGTAGCTATTTTATTTGCAGTTTGTTTACAATTAATTCCTTTTTTAATAATACGTGGATTTTTTTATTACTATTTAAACTGCTGTGATTAAATGACGGGAGAAATCTTTAATTTAGAAATTATTACCGTCTCTGCTAAGACTGGTAGTGTGAGTTATTACTTTTATCGTGAGAGGGAGAGAACATTGTTTGATCGTTAAAATTACAAAATTGTTAAAGAAGTTAATTTAATTTTGTTTTTTACATTTTCGGTAACGGTTCTGATATTTTGGTGTCTTTTTTGTGGTTTGATTTAGTCAATATTTTTGTTCGGTATTCAGTTTTGTTGATATTTTTATTTTCTGTTGTGGATTAATTTTCCTGACTGGTTCTATTATATTTAAACGTATTAAATGCACTGGTTTATTTTTTTGTTGTTGCAGAAAACGCGTGGATCTGCTGGACCATCTGGGCGTGGTTCTTGGCGGTCTGGATGAGAAATTGTGGAGTGAGCATTTCATGGTGGTGCTGCCGATGCTGTTCGATCTGCTGCACGATCCCAGTGTGCAGCACGAAGCCGGCATTGTGGCCGCCACTCTTCTGTGCTTCGCCGTTCTGCTGCGCAGCCAACCCGACCGGATGCGCCAGTTCCCCGAGCTGACCATCGTCAATCTGCTGGAGATTCAGCGGAACGCCGTCAATTCGGTACGTGCCTGGTAATGTAACGCTACTGGAATTTTTTCTTAATTTTAAAAATTTCTGGAAAATTTTCTGAATTTAGTGTCAAAAATAAATCGGTTAATATTATTACTAACAAGGAATAAACGCGTGACAGGGAAATTTTTGATGGTAATGCAGTTTTGCCGTGTTGACGGTTACTTTCGAATTTTATAATAATGAGTTGTAAAAAGGTAAAATGAGTTATTGTTTATCAGAGAACCGGTTGTTTTGCTTTTAATTAACGACACGCTGTTGGCTGATCGAGAGCTTGGCGATGTGAGCTTTGTATGTGAAATCGTAGGAATCGTAGTACAGTGGTATGCAAACCTGAAGCCGGTTGTGCTTGGCATGCCGACTGTGTTGTGTTGCGCAATGCAGTTAACTTTAACTGAAGGGTCAGTTCAACTAAACATAATAGTACTGTATTATATTAATATCTTTTCTTTTTTTACTGATACGGATATTCGAAGGGAAGCGCTGTGAAAAATTAGAATCAGTTTGAAACAGTTTGCTTAATCTTTAATTTTATTTTATTGGTGGGAAACTGACTTTCCTAGTATGGAATTTATCGTAAACTAGCTGCAGTGTTTACCGCGCAACGCCTTTTTCCTACCGGATGGTTGATTTTTGTTGTTGGATTTCTGTAGGTGATGAAGGCGGCGGAAGAGTGCGTGCAGTTGGCCGTCCGCTGCTTCCCGCCGGCCACCACCGTCAGCATCCTGGCGCCCATCGTCGCGCAGGCCGAGGGCGACGCCGCGGCCGCCGTCCGCTTCTTCGCCACGCTGTGCCAGTCGGCCACCGCCAAGGAGGATCTCGTCGGCGCCCTGCCGGCCATCTTGCCCAAACTTGTCAGCGTAAGCCCGCGAAAACCAAAAAAGTGTTTTTTTTTCTTTTTGCTCAATATAGTCTTTCAGTTTTATCTCGAAAATTTTGGTTTCAGTTTTATTTAAGCCGATTTTTAATTCGCGTGGTTTTGGTGAATGTTCTGGAGTTACAAAGTACATACAGTAGAAGAATGTTCGGTTCGAGTAATCGTATGTGTACCCACTACCCAGTGCCTGCGATGAAATCGTAGTGCAGTGGATAAAAACATTCGAATCCATGTCACTTATGCCGGTCGCTAGCCATAAGCTTGCGTAGTTTGTACAGTTATGGGTGAAAAGGAATATCTAAATATTTTTCTAAATATCTTTTGGTCGAAGTTGAATACTATTTATTCGATCTTGTCGAGAAATATTTTATTTTCAATTTGCTTCGATTGCATACAGTACCTGCATGGCTGGATGGTGACATTATTTGTATTGAAATCCGGTTGTACAGATAATTGATTTGTTTGGCTTGGTAGGCATTCGCCGGGAGCGACGATACGGCGATGCGGAAGGAATGCGTGTACGCCATCGTCTACGCTCGCATGAAGGTGGGCGACGAGCAGATGGAGCCCTACATCAGCCCGTTGTCGCCCAGCAAGGTGCGTTAAAAAAAAAGCCGACTGATAAAATTGGCTGTGATTTTCGGATATCTTTCTGGTCTTCAGAAATACGGGTGTCTTGTTATTTTTGCCTTGTTGATTCCGATTTTGTTTTTCCTAACGGGGTGATATAATATTATGTAAGTGTAGTATAGTGTCTTCACCTCTTACAGGTTTTCAGTTCTGATGCTTTTCCTTGAATAATTTTCGGGGTTTTTTTACGCAGATTAATTGATTGTATTGTTGTGGTAAATTTATTTTTGATTTATTAATTTTTTTTGAATTTTATTTCATTGTTTATCGATCCTAGGGTGTAGTAACAGTGACATTGTTTGCAGGTGCGTTTGTTGAAAGTGTACGAGAAGCGCGTACAAGGGAATTGAAGAAAAATTCGTGGAAACCGTTTGGCGGTGTCCCGTTGCGGATTGTGCGAAGTTCGCTGTTTTTGACGTTTTCATTTTGGTGTTCTTTTAATTTTTAATCTCCGGTCCGTCCCGTGTTTGAGCGACGGATTTTGGAAGATGGCTCCGTTTGTTGCCCCCCTGCAGCCCCAACGTCCTGGAAATGAAATAATAGTTTGTGATTTTTCTCTAGTTTTTCTGGGTGTGTTCTCATTTTGCTGTGAGATTAGGCGCGCTTAGAGTTTTTCCCCCTTTTTGCCAGTGAGGCGTTCCTTTTGGACAGGTGCTATAATTAATTATTGTATAATCATTTGCTGGCTTTTTTCGGCAGTTTCTTTTTTAGATGGTATAATTAATGGATTTAAAGAAATGGAATAAAAATAAAATGGGATAAAATATGATAAAAACTGAATATTGACACAAAAACAAAAAAATAGAAAAAACAAATTCTCTGAAAGAACTATGAGAATTTTCGATAAGGTAATATGATATACCGATACATAGGTTTTGAAATAAGAATTCGATACTGTAATTTGCTACTGCTTTGTTTTAATTCATTAACGTCCGCACACAATCTGGGTTCAAACCCAATTCGGGGTAGCAGACACGCCATAAGTAAAAAAAAAAAGAGAAGCATAGAACAACATAGAACATTGGCCGATTTTTTAAAAATGACTTTTTTAATAAATAATCGATATATGGATTATTACGGTAAAATAGATTTAAACAGTGAATATTAAACATAATTGTTAAATAGTCAATATGCATCAATACGGTAAAACAGATTAAAACAGGAAAGCTGTCACTCAAGTTAGCCGATTGTTATCCAATTTTCTGCACGTGCAGTTGGCTGTGCATCATGTTTGGGTGTAGTGCGATGGCAAGATGCGGGCCGAGCAGGTAAGGCACTGTATTCTGATAAAGTGCACCGAGTTGCATTTATCACGAATTTAATCGAAATTAGTTTTTTTAGTATAAAAATCGATTCATCTTGTCTTACATTTTTCTCATGTCAGTCCCGTGTGTTCACAGTTCTTACAGCAAAAAAATTGCCACAGAAGCTTAATTTTCTTGCATTACAGTACTTTATTTTTATTTTCCCGTTTTCATGTGTTACCTGAATCCCTTGGTGTTTGCGACCTTAAGCTCGCATAGGTAGAGAACTAACAAATCCTGGTCACAACAAAAGCGCGGTCAAACTAAAAAAAGATTTCGTTCTTGGATACGTGACAGGTGTACTGAAAATAATAGTAAAATGTAAAGGTCCAACAAGAATACCTGCCTAGTTATTTCAACATAAACAACAAAGAAATAGTACCCTACTCTACTCTAGTATCTGTAGACTAAGTATGAATATTCGTAATTGAAATCGCACTATGATACGGAAGTCCACCTCAAGAAGCATACGTCATGGTTTCACAAGAAAAAGAACAGGAAGAAAGGCCACGCGGCAAACCCGGAAGTTGGTATAATTGCAGCTAACTCATCCTTCGACGAGAATATTTTAGAATGCCTTCTGTGGCCGTCCCTCTATAGGTGACGCCCTACAGCTTCTCCGGGACGTCCTTCTTATTGGCCCGCGCCGGACGAGCGGGACACTTTGCAGAATACTGTCCACGCATGTGTCGCAGCACAACGCCGTAGCGTTGTTTCGTGTACTTCCGACAGTACGGACAGATGTACATGGGCGGATTATCCGGTCTACAGAACGGAAAAAGGGTTCTTAATTCGTCATCCGCATAACTTACTGACCATGCAAAAATTCCATGTACCGCGTTTTATCCAAGGATGCGGCAGCCAACGCATTCGGTATGGGAAGCGATTTGGCGCGTGACCTCGGGCGATCCTGGTTCAAGCTACCATTTACGCTGAAAAATACGAACTATAAAATGTAATGACTACTGAAATAACCATTAGGGAAACCAACTAACTATTGACGCTCGATACTGAAAATTTTTAAATGATAACATCAAAAACAGAAGGTCAATGGGGAGATAACAGTTGATATTTACATTTTTAAAAAGTATTTAATAACATTGTATACAGCCAGGAAATGAGACTGGTCGAAGGTTCGCCGTGACGGACACTTACTCTTCTTCAATGTCGCAGTCGAATTCCGGATCCGAGTCGCAGCACGTGGTGTGCTGGGATTCCGTCAATCCGCCCGTTCTACACGCAACAGCACACTTTTTTATACCTGCGCGCTGCCTTGAGAAATTCTGCCAAGGTCACGCCATACTTAGCGACATAGTCCCGCAGTGCGGCCATCTGCGAAGTGCCCAAGAACACCAAGCCGTCGCGAGGAACTTTCTGCCGTTTCGCATCGGACAAATCGCTTCTGCAACCAAGACGTGAAGACGAGTGTGTACTGAGGCTGCCAGTTACATCAAAAGCAGTTAACTAGTGCGACAGTATAAATGAGAGGCACATACAGTACAGTCTGATTGTTCTCGCCGATAATGCACAACATCTCTTCGGCCGTTAGTCGCTCCCGATTGTACAGGTGGTTCTCGAAGAACGTGTCGGTGGCGTGCTGCGACGATTCCCTGTCAACCGACAAATTATTTCGATGACGTAACACAAAAGGTGACGGAAGAGGTTACCTTACACTATTCACCTCAAGTAAACATAGATGTTACATGTTACATCGTTAGTATTATGAGCTTACAGTAACCACGGTAGTTCCACTTCGTACACCGGCAAATAAGCTTCCAGTTTCAGTTGTTCGTCACGATAGCGGGATGACAAGGAACGTAGTTTGATAACCTAATAACCACCAGCATCAAGAATGTTAAGAAACACTGTCCTCTCCAGTGACAAGTGACAACACTTTGGAAAAACAAAAGAGGAATGCAGACCGTACCTTGGCTTCGTAGACCAGCCAGGCGTCCGTGCCGGGCGGGGATGCATACACCCAGACAGCATCGCCTGATGACAAGCAGCATTCTTTTAAGTAACACAAATTCAGAAATAATGAATACTACGTGATTGCAAAAATAATAAATATGTAATAAATATTAAATAGTACATTGCGAAATCTCTGAGTTTGCGTTGGCATGGCTGATTGGTTTACCTGCTGCGAACAGTGGACGTTTGTCATACCGAACGCTCGTATAATATTCCAAACGGCGCCGATTGATAATCCTGCACATTTTTGCTCCAGTGTACACTGTGTACTGTAACTGGAAAACCAGAGGAACGCGTGAAATTCCAGACGCGTTAAGCGCGTTGCTCGGTACGACGCACAGAATGTTTAAAGCCGATAATGAGCAAGAAACGATAATGGGAAACGATTACGATAATGAGCAAGCTGGTTGTTAAACAGCATTTCGGGTCAAAGCAAAAAAAAACAACGCAGGCAATACGCCGGTACAGACAACCGAAACCAGCAAGGCACGGCAGAGACAAAACTGCAGATGCCATGGGAACGAGAATATAGGGTTGGCGCAATGTGGGGTGAACAATAAACCGGCATTCTTCATTTGATTTATATCTATATTCTGTTGAGCGAAGCTGGCTTGAAAGGAATTTTTATTTGATCACAACCGATAATTTGTGCATACAATATAATTTTTTTGTTATAGTTTTGCGTGTTTTCTGAGAAAACACGCAAAACTAAAAAAATCTTGTTCAAAAACAAATCTCGTTCAGTTTATCAGCTCCTTCCATAGTACCCAGCACTGACGCTGCATTACCCCGTTGTATTTCTATCGACAACCGCTGTCGTAGAAACTCATGCGAGCGTGTTTCACCACTTTGTATATATTGAGCTCGCGTTGTATATATTGAGAAATAAAATCACAATAAACCGGAATTGTTTCCAGCTTTGGCATACGAATACTTACAGTGTAATGTCCAGCCAATGTCCGATTCTCAGGTTGCTGCAGCTGCGCTGCGATTCTCTTATTAGTACGCATATGGTGCGTTTGAAATTATAATCCGCACCTTTGTAAAATTCACTTCGAACGACTTCCGTTCGGTAAACCTCAATTCAACATTTTCTTGATCTGATAATTGTGTGCAGAAGTTTGCCATGGCAATCTTGTGTTTGTGAATTACGATTAGGTACCGTACCATAGGTACAGTTCAATACATCGATCTTTATTTCAGATATTCTTTGTTCCATTCTTTTTTTCATACTCTTATTATTATTCTTTATTTATATTCTTTATTTCAGATTGGCGATACGATACAGTCACAAGTTTAATATGAAAGTGAAAGATTTGTACTGAATACACAGCCTCATCCGACTACGAAAATTAGCGGCCTAATCACACAGAGCATTTCGTCTAAGCTAGCCGATGCTGGTGCTATTTCCATGACAGAGGCCGCGTTCCCGCGTTGAATTTCAATGCTGATCTGTTGGCGCAGATACTCTGTCGCCTGTATCTCGCCTGTTTCCTGTTATATCATCTTCTCGACTTCGGTGACCAAATGTAAGAAGAATGTTGTAGTGTATGGGCGAGTTCACTGGCGCCGGCGTTACTGTACATGTAAGAATTTCTACGAATAACCTTCACAGAATAATACGATTTACGAATTTTCCCGTATTTTAAGAATTTTTTTTTCAAAAATCAGCCCTTAAAGTACTCGCTGGCCGTAGTCAAAGCGCCGCTGCGCGAAATTGAGGCAGTACATTACGGACGACAGAAAAGCAGCACCACTCATCACGCTTTAGTTCGGTAAATACTCATACCAGACACCGCTCACTGATAAGAAGGACAAAATAAATATCATCGCGAAAAAGCTATCGTAAAATGTCTACTCATAGTTCAAAACGGTGGTATTAAAACTATCACTTTAGTTGTTCAGTAAAACTTCCGCGACCATGCAAAACGTCGTACGACACAATACAAATACGGTACCAAGGCCGCTCAATCTTTGTATTTAGAAAAACAGTGGCGTTATCTACAATAAACACTCTAGTTATGCTCCTTTGAGGTCTATATAATCATAGGAAGAATTGTCGCGTGGTAATTTGAAGAGTTGGATGGTGGGAATAGGTGCAGCTGATCATTCATTTAGGACAATTGTCACAGTTCATAGAACTGGGCTACGGTTTCACGGGGACATCCTGCTCATTGGTTGTCGTCGGCCGACAAGGACATTGTGCCCTTTTGGACCGGAAATCTCCGCGCATATTACGGAGCACGACCTGTATAATTGTCTCACATACTTCCGACAGTAGGGACAGATGAACATGGACGGTGGCGCAGCCGGTCTACAGAGTGCGCGCAACGTGTGTTATTCGTCTTTCACAACACATAAGAAATGGGAAAACAAACTTATGTACCGTTTTTTGCCATTCGATGCTGTCCTTAACGCCCTCGGTACTGGAAGCGATGCTGCGCTTGACCGTACGACGAAATCGAGCTTTTAGCTAACGTCTGCCCTGAAAAATTCAGATTCTTGTAACTTTTTTCTATTTCAATTAACAGAATTTTATTATAAAACTGGCGAACAGTCTACATTCACATTATTACCAGTAATAATACTGAGTGGCAAAACGGGATTGATACCATCAGTAATAAAATATTGGGCACTTACTCGTTCTCTTTTGTTCCAGGTCGCTGTACATAGTCGATTTCCGGATCCGAGTCGCAGCAAATAGTATGCTCGGATTCCGTCATTCCGCCCGTTCTACAAGCACAAGCAAACATTGTCTGCTACCTCTTCGCGCTACCGTGAGAACTGTAAAGGTCACGCCGCACTTAGCGACATAGTCCCGCAGTGCGGCCATCTGCGAAGTGCCCAGGAACACCAAGCCGTCGCGAGGGACTAATCGCCGTTCCTCATTGGATAAATCCCTTCTACAAGAAACACAGGGATGCATAACATCGGGCACCACACCAGGAGAACCCGCTGTCGGGGAAGCATACGTACAGTACTGCCTGATTGTTCTCGCCGATAATGCACAGCATCTCTTCGGCCGTTAGCCGCTGCCGATTGTACATTTCGTTCTCGAAGAACATGTCGCGCACCGACCGTTGTTCCCTGTTGACATTCGAAAGGGCAAATGATTTTCAGGACGTCGAAGTAACTGCGTATCTGAATGTAAGTAATATCAATGTAGAGAGCTTACAGAAATCACGGTAGTTCCACTTCGTAGATCAGCATGCAAGCTTCCATTTCTTAGTTGCTCATCACGATATCGCGACGACAAGGAATACAGTTTGCTCACCTATCAAATTACCAACGAGCTTGATTAAATATTTTAGTACCAGCGAGGACACTTTCCGAACCCTAAGAATTATGCGGTAATATAGACTCCACCGTGGCCTGGTAGACTAGCCAGACATCCGTGTCGGGCGGTGAAGCATAAACCCAAACGGCATCACCTGATGGAAAGCAGCATTTTTGTTACGAATACCTGAACCGGCAAATATTGCGGGTTTTCGCTGCGGAGATTT
Organism: Paramacrobiotus metropolitanus; assembly: GCF_019649055.1. NCBI lineage: Eukaryota > Metazoa > Tardigrada > Eutardigrada > Parachela > Macrobiotidae > Paramacrobiotus > Paramacrobiotus metropolitanus. The sequence goes on along the minus strand of NW_026570349.1, from coordinate 117,284 downwards.
ACTTGTAGAATATAGTGGACGTTTGTCGTACTGGGAACTCAGGTAATACTCCAAGCGGCGCTGATTGAGAATCCTGCACATTTTCTCTTGCATCGATTGTAGTGACCGCGGGGCAAGAAGAGCTTGGATACCCAGGAAATTAATGCTGATGTTTTAACTTGTCTGCGCGCGCGCGACAAATCGCTTCTACAACAAAAGCAGGGGTGTACGACTACTCACAACACAATACACCAAGACAACAGAGAGCTGGGAAAACTTACAGTAAAATCTGATTGTTCTCGCCGTAATGCACAGCATCTCTTCGGCCGTTAGCCGCTGTCGATTGTACATGTGGTTCGCTGTTTTTGACGTTTTCTTTTTGGTGTGCTTTTAATTTTTAATCTCCAGTCCGTCCCTGTTTGAGTGATGGCATTGGAAGATGGCTTCGTTTGTTGCCCCCTGCAGCCCCAACGTCCTGGAAATGAAATAATAGTTTGTGATTTTTCTCTAGTTTTTCTGGGTGTGTTCTCATTTTGCTGTGAGATTAGGCGCGCTTAGAGTTTTTCCCCCTTTTTGCCAGTGAGGCGTTCCTTTTGGACAGGTGCTATAATTAATTATTGTATAATCAGTTGCTGGGGTTTTCGGCAGTTTCTTTTTTAGATAGTATAATTAATGGATTTAAAGAAATGGAATAAAAAGAAGATGGGATTCTCTAAAACAAATATGAGAATTTTCGATAAGGTGATATGATATACCGATATTTACGTTATGAAATAAGAATTTGATGCTGTAATTTGCTATTGTTGGCCGATTTGTTACAAATAACTTTTTTATTAAGTACGAGTATAATAATCGATTAAGCAGTCATTATGAAATCTAATTACTTAAACAGTCAATACGGTGAACAGGTTAAATAGATTTAAAGGTTCAAAAGTAAATATTAAATATAATTATTCAATAGTCAATATGCAATAATACGGTAAAACAGATTTTGACACGAAAGCTATCACTCTGTGTTAGTCGATTGGTATCAAATTTTCTGCACATGTAGTTGGGTATGTATCATATCTGGGCGTAGTGCAGTGGCAACATATGGGTGGTCTAATTAGGGATGGGTACATTAAATATTAGCCAATGTAGCATAGCAAGTGAATCTCTCTTTTCATACTTTTTTTTTCGTTTCGGCCCGTGGTGCTCGAAGTTCTTTCAGCAAAAAAACTGTCGCAGAAGCTTAAATAACTTTTCAAGTTAAAATACAACATTGCTTTTAATTTGTATTTCCCGTTTCCGCGGGTCACCTAAACCCATTGGTGTTTCCCAAAAAATTCCGACCTTCGTTTTGCTTGGGTATGGAAAGGAGTTGGCTACTGTAGAGAGATGACAATAAAGAAATGGTACTGAAATCGCACTATGACACGGAATTCCAATTCAAGAAGCACACATCATGGTTCCACGAGAACAAGGAACACGAAGAAAGGCCATGCGGCAAACCCGGAAGTTGGTATAATTGCAGCTAAACTCATCCGTCGAACGACGAGGACATTTTAGAATGCCTTCAGTGACCGTCCCTCTATAGGGGAGGCCCTACAGCTTCTCCGGGACGTCCTTCTTATTGGCCCGCGCCGGCTGAGCGGGACACTTCGCAGAATACTGTCCACGCATATGGCGCAGCACAACGCCGTAGCACTGTTTCGTGTAATTCCGACAGTACGGACAGATGTACATGGTTGGCCGGTCCTTGGGTCTACAAAACGAGAGAAGTGTTTTTAATTTGCCATTCGCAAAACTTATTGATCAGGCAAAAATTCGAAGCACGCACCGCTTTTTGTTAGTGGATGCCGCCGCCAACGATTTCGGTGTGGGAAGCGATTTGGCGCGTGACCTTATACGATCGAGATCCAAGGTACGGTTTTCTCTGAAGAAATGCGGAACATAACATGTACTGACTATGAAACCAACCATTTAAGGAAACTAATAGTTATTAGCGTTTGCTACTAAAGATTTAAATCAAAAGATTCATAACAAAAGGTCACAAGTTAGATAAACGGTACTGATATGTACTGTACTAATATGCTCATTTTAGGAACAAAATTGACAACACTATTGTAATTCGAAAGAAAGATTTGACGTGACACTTACTCTTCTTCTTCTTCGATGTCGCAGTCGAATTCCGGATCCGAGTCGCAGCAGCCCGTATGCTCGGATTCGGTCATTCCGCCCGATCTACAAGCACAAGCAAACGCTGTCTGCCACGTCTCCGTGAGAACCTCTGTAAAGGTCACGCCATACTTAGCGACATAGTCGCGCAGTGCGGCCATCTGTGACGTGCCTAGGAACACTAAGCCGTCGCGAGGGACTTTCCGCCGTTTTGTATCGGACAAATCGCGTCTGCAACCAACACGAGTGTATACTGAAACTGAGAGTCACACCAAGGCAATTAACAAGGGCGACAGGGTATAAGAGACACGTACAGTACAGTCTGATTGTTCTCGCCGATAATGCATAGCATCTCTTCGGCCGTCAGCCGCTGCCGATTGTACATGTGGTTTTCGAAGAACGTGTCGGTAGCATGCAGCGATGGTTCCCTGTCAACCGACAAACTGTTCTGATGACGTAACGTCCAGTACACAATGGCATTTCTCCGTGGTTAATCATACATGTACTTCGGTACTGTAATAAACTGAGCCGGCAAATCGGTAGACACTATAATAATTCACGTCCTGCGACAACGGCATCGCAGTGCCATTTCGTATTATGTAATCAAATTTTGTGCTATGATAATGGTCGCCGCTTTTCTTCCTCCTCGCAGCAGCACTGTTAACGCAAGAAGTGACGGAAGGGGTGGTCACTTATACGCTATTTACTTCAAGTAAACAGAAAATAGTACTGTGACCTTACAGCGACCACGGTAGTTGCACTTCGTACGCCGGCAAGTAAGCTTCCAGTTTCAGTTGTTCGTCACGATAGCGGGATGACAAGGAACGTAGTTTAATAACCTAATAATCACCAGCATCAAGAACGTTAACAAAACACTATCCTCTCCGGCGCCAACGTTTTGGAAAAACAAATCAGACAAAGAAGGTAGATTACAGACCGTACCTTGGCTTCGTAGACCAACCAGGCGTCCGTGGCGGGCGGCGATGCATACACCCAGACAACGTCGCCTGATGACAAGCAGCATTCTTTTCACACAAACCCATCAATATTAAATATTACATTGCAAAACAACAAATGACATACGTATAACCATTATTAAAATAATAGTACAAAAATTGCGGGTTTTCGTTGGCACGGCGAACTGGTTTACCTGCGGCGAACAAAGGACGTTTATCATACCGAACGCTCGTGTAATATTCCAAACGGCGCCGATTGATAATCCTGCACATTTCTGCTCTAGTTTAACGGGGAAACCCGAGGAACACCTGAAATTTCAGACGCTTTAACGCGCTGCAGTACGACGCACAGATTTTTAAAGCCTGTTGATTGCGATAACGATGATCAAGAAACGGACTGCAGACGGTTGTTAAACAGCAGCATTCAGAGTCAGCAAAAAGCAACGTAAAATTAAAACTGCAGATGCCATGGGAACCAGGATATATGGTTGGCGCAGTGCGGGTGAACAATAAACCGACATTGTCTCCGGCTTTGGATATGAATACTTACAGTGTATTAGCAAGTCGACGTCCGGGATTTCAGGTTGTTGCAGCTGCGTTGCGATTCTCTTATTAGTATAATTATTGTGTTGAAATTATAATCCGCACCTTTCGAACAACTTTCATTCGGCAAATCTCATTCAACATTTTCTTGATGTGATAATTTTTGTTGAGTGTGTTATGTGTACGTGAGAGGAATGTTGTAGTGTATAGGCGAGTTCAAGCGTCAAACGTAAGATTTTCTACGACAGTCCATCACAGGAAAATATGTTTGACGAAATTAAAGAAATCTTTTTATAAGATTTTATTTCTCAATATGCACAAAGCGAGCTTCGCTCAACAATTATAATCAAATGAAGAATGTGTCCCAATTTACATGAGAAGGGACTGTGCACAATACACTCATAGCATTACCACGCTTAATCTCCAAACTTATACGTTGAAACAAAGAACAAGTCGAGCGACTCTCGCCCGTTCTCAAATACAATTTCTTTCCAATCTCCTTTAACGTGACAATGCCAGTCTCACACCAAGTGCCAAAAGTCTCGCATGCAAAGGCGACAAAGTGACAGCGATCAATGAGAGACTTGTATTTCCCAATCTTCTCCCTGGAAGCCCGCTCAGCGGCCTAAGCCATCTTTTTTATTAAAAATCAGTCCCAAAGGACTCGTTGGTTGTAGCCAAAGCGCCGCTGCGCAAAATTGAGACAGTACTTATATGACAGGAACCAGCACCACTCTTCACGCTTTAATTCGGTTAACACCAGACAGCGCTTCGTCGTTCACTGATAACAATGATAAAATAATTATTGAGAAAGCTATCGTAAAACGTTTAGATCAAAACGGTGGTATTACAACTATCAGTTTAATTATTCATTAAAACTTCCGCGCCAATGCAAAATGCGACACAGTATAATACTATGCCGCTCATTCTTTGTATCAAGAAAGCATTGTCCACAAAAAATACTCTAGTTGCAACCCTTCCAGGCGTACATAAACATAAGAAGACTTGTCGTCGCATGGTTCTCTGAAGAACTGGAGGGTGGAGGTAGTTGCAACTGGTGAATCTTTTCATTTGGGACAATTCTTAAACGGTGCTACAGTTTTTCAGGGACATCGTGCTCATTGGCTATCGCCGGCCGACAAGGACACTGCACCCTTTTGGACCGGAACTCTCCGCGCATATGACGCAGAACGACATTGTAGGATTGTCTCGCATACTTTCGACAGTAGGGACAGATGAACATGGACCGTGGCGCATCCGGTCTACAGAATGACGGAAATCGTTTTATTCGCCTTTCAAAACTACGGAATAAGGAAACCATTCGATGTCGTCTACCGTTTTTTGCTTTTCGATGCGGCCACCAACGAGCTTGCTACTGGAAGAGAAGTTGCGCGCGACCTTGCGACGAGATCGAGCTTTCGGCTGACGGCTGCCCTGCAAAACTCAAATTCTTGCAACTTTTTCTCTGTTTTTATCTAACACAATTTTTGTTAATAAAAATGGCGAACGGCACACATGCAGATCACAAGCAATAATACTGAGCGGCAAAACGCCATTGATAGCATAAAAAATAAAATACTGGACACTTACCTGTACTCGTTTTCTTCTTGTTCAAGGTCGCTGTAGTCACTTTCCGGATCCGAGTCACAGCAAATTGTATGTTCGGATTCCGTCATTCCGCCCGTTCTACAAGCATCAGCGCACGTTGTCTGGTAAACATGTGCGCTAATATGAAAAATTCTGCAAAGGTCACGCTGTACTTAGCGACATAGTCCCGCAGAGCGGCCATCTGCGAAGTGCCCAGGAACACTAGACCATTGCGAGGGACTAAAAGCCGCTCCGCATCGGATAAATCCTTTCTGTAAAAAAACAGACGGATGCACGACATCGGGCACTAGTCACCACGGGAGAACAGGCTGCCAGGAAAGCATACATACAGTACTGCCTGATTGTTCTCGCCGATGATACACAACATCTCTTCGGCCGTCAGCCGCTGCCGATTGTACATATTGTTCTCGAAGAACGTGTCGCATACCGACCGTTGTTCCCTGTTGACAGTGGAAAGGTCAAATGTTCAAGTTTGTTTTCATGACGTCACCAGCACTGCGTAGCTGAATGTAAGTAGTATGTATAGAGACTTACAGAAACCACGGTAGTTCCACTTCGTACATCGGCAAGGAAGCTTCCATTTCCAGTTGCTCGTCACGATAGCGCGACGACAACGAAAGCAGTTTGCTAACCTATCAATTCAACGTCAAAGAGCTTAATTAAAAAGCTTCGCTCTCTATTGGTGATATTGATATTGGTGGTTGCAAAAACGTTAAGGTTAAAGAAGTAATATTATATAGACCTTACCTTGGCCTCGTAAACTAGCCAGATATCCGTGCCGGGCGGGGAAGCATATACCCAAACGACGTCAGAAAAAGCAAGCAGCGTTTATTTTACGAATACCTGCATCGGCAAAAACTGTGGTTTTTGCTGCAGAGATTTACCTGTAGAATATAGTGGACGTTTGTCGTATTGCGGATTTAGGTAGTACTCCAAGCGGCGCTGATTGAGAATCCTGCACATTTTCTCCCGCGGAGCAAGAAGCGCTTGAATGTCCGGTATTTAATGCTGATATTAACTTTGCCGGGGTTGCTGAACTCACAAGGCAAAACGCCGAACAGACATTCGAAGTTGGCTGAATAATATGACGAGAAAATAAAAAGGCCGGTTGTCGTGCAGAGGCCAGGGCTTGCGTAGTAATACGAAACGCAGCAACTGCGCTGAGCCAAGGCCGACAACAAATGATTGCTTAATTTTCCGTAAGAATGCGGATACGAACTGCGCCAAGAGTGTATTTTTATTTCAACTTGTACAAGCCAATGCCATTTACATTCAAACTTTAAATACCCAATAATCAGAACAAGAAAAATAACTCTTCTAACTCTCGAGAACACCCGACCGTCCCCAGGACAGAAGCCGCGTTTCCGCGCTGAATTTCCACACTTATACGTTGCCACAAATACTGAACAGCGCGCGCTTCTCCTGTTTGTTCTTTGATACGCCGGCCGATTTCACTGATGAACTGATGTGTATTTTCGCCGCAACTTCCCATAGTTTCGAGTGCCACTGGCTGGAAAAAATGCCGATCAGTGAGTTCGGAATAGAGGTTTCGCTTCCGCACTTCCGCGTCTTCAGCAGCCGATCCCGCTGCTTCTGAACAGCCAGCTATATACGAAGTAGCGAATGTATCACAAACTGTCACATCCCATATCAGAGGGAGACCATTTCTCCATGGGAAGAGCGATAAGCCGTCTGGCCGCTTCCCGTCCAGTCTGCACAGTCCGGGAGGCTCCAAGATTGTCGGCACCTTTGCTGATCCCAGGCTACGCTGAATCACGCTATTCAAACTCGCATGCCTCCTGAACCTTCCCTGGCTTTTGACGCACGACAATCCATGTAAGCCGCCTGTATCAACCATTTCACCACACCGGCATTTATGCTCCTTACAAATAGGTGCCCCCAACCGCAAAGCAACAGCTAACCGCAGACCGGCATCGTCCAGCAGTGTGCCAAGGCTGGCGACCGGCAATGCAAACAACCAGGCACTGGCATCCTTAGCAGAGGCAGCCAACAGACGAGCAGAGGCAATAACGTCGGCGCTCTCTTTTAAGGCTTCCAGTTTCCCGACAGTCAGCATATCCGACCACAAGCGTTGGTTGCTCCGGTCTTCCATCGCAGGTGCACTCTTTCCTGTACGTTCTTCCCAGCACAGCTCAACGTCAGACCTCTCGTCGGGGCAATCTTCGGGCACAATAGTACGTACTAGCTCGTCGGTAGAATAAAGCGAGGAAAGATAAGCCGGCGTAGCGATTTCTTCGGCTTTAGGCAAACCCAAACCGCCTGAATTCACCGGAAGAGAAGCTTGCACGTATGTGCAGTTGTCCATCACAACATTCGTAATCTCTTCAGCTTTTGACCTAATCACTTCGTCGAACTCCCTGAGCTTCTCCGGATATTTGTAGCAAGCGGCCGCTCGAAGAGTGTACATAAGTCGCGGTAATGACAGACTGTTTCTTAGGAGAAATAACGCTTGCTGCGCCGGCAAGACGCTTAATGAGTCTGTCAATTTTTTGATTTGGCCAATTTTACCGTCCAAGCAATGGCCAATGGACCAGTCCGTAAGGGGAGCACCGAGCAGTTCCAACGTCTCTGGGGTAACCCTTTGAATACCAGGTGCGACTGCGGCAAACCGGTCGTATATGTCTTGCTGTTCCGCTTCAGACCCGCCATAGACATACAGCTCACACTTTGCGAAGTTGAGTTCCAGACCAATTTTTGGCGCATCATTGCAAACTCTGATAAAGTCTTCCAGGACCACTTCTGGGTCTCCTCCTGCTGTCCCGTCATCGAGGAACCAGGCATTGAGATCGGACTGGAGACTTTTTGCCAGCTTGTACGAGGCAAGGCAAAACAGCAACGGGCCAAGAGGGTCACCTTGCTGCACCCCATGAGCGGATGGCATCGTAGTTTCGCCGCAGAACAAGGTAGAGGAATTCCTATAACACTGAGAAATGAAATGGAAGTATTGCGGTAATTTATCAGCAGCTTCTTTCAGAACGACATCGCGACGAATGGTGTTGAACGCGTTACGAAAATCAAGCTTTAACACCACGGTAGGGCTGGCTGGGTGGGCTCGAAGAAATTTCCGGGTGGCATGAACAGCTGCTTCTGCTCCTCCCGGTGTTCCGTAGCCCAACTGCACTGGGCGAAAAATGCCGCCCAGTTCCGACTGTACACGTCTGCTAATCAATTTCCCGCACAGGCGTCTTATAGTGCAGCCAACCGCTATGGGCCGTATCCCGCCCGCTTTCTTGTTGAAAGGTATCAGCGTGGCGCCAAAAAGCACTGTGCGGACGCTATCGGGAATCGGGTGGAAGACAACGTGATTCACTAACTTTGTAAGCGCCGCTAAGATGCTTTACCCTTCTAATGAGAATTACTGGAATTATTTGGTTATGCGTAAAGCACCACGATCTAGTAGCGGTGACGGAAGGAAATGCGGCCGACAAAAAATCTGCCGATTCAGACTTTAAATGATACAACGGGTCATTTACGCTTACCTAAATTCACTTCATTTGTACTTCATATATGCCGTTCTTTATTTAAGAAACGCGAGATCATTTTAGCTTCCTTGACTTGAGCTTCCTTTAATTTTTTGCTAATTTAATCGTAGTAACAGTGAAATCGCATATCAACAGCAAGCAATAGGCACATCAACATTATGTCGTCTAATACTAATACACAAACGGAAATACGAGTTTTCGCGCTGTATGAAAAAATATCACTCACATCGGTGCTTTCAAAAACGGTAACGACGTAAGTTCTAGTTTGGTGAAATTGTAAAAGATTACTATGTACGGTAGCACATAAGCATACATAAAGATAATAAGATCTATGCGGGATTGACGCAAAAATAAACGGAAATGTTCCAAAACAGAAAAACAAACAAGCGCAATGGCAATGTCTACATTAGAATACAACGAGTTACGAAAGAACATCCCAACAGTCTCCGCATGGACACACTACACTCGCTTCGGTTGCACACCGGTGCGACGGCCATTGTCATTCTTCCGGCTCATAACAGCGTGATAACGCTGATTGACGTGCTGCACCGTCTGCCGTGCACCAGCACCATCCGCCTTCAAGACGCTAGCCGAGATCCACTCCATTTTCTTGTAAAAGCGCCTGTGGAACAAAAACGAAGGATGACAGGCACACCGCGGAATTCTTACTGAAGTCGGAATTACAACACGTTAATATATATATTATAACTGAACGTATATGCAATACAGGTTAACCGTAATGTTAAAGAATCCGAAGCGACAAATTGTTCGTACCGAGGTTTTTCTTGGGACACGTCTCCGTAAGCGTACTGAACGCGATAGCACGGCCGGTCGTCGGTGTCCAGTGCTCGTTGGACAATTCGTCCTGAATACCAGTATGGCGGCTGGTTGGCTATCGGCTTCGCTGGGAAATAGACGATTTGCCCTAGAAAAGCAACTTCGGTTTAACGGGCCACTTTAACCCAGCTGTAAGAATCTGGAAAACCATCTACAGATACTGCCTAACGTACAGTCAAACTTAGTGCAGCTGCAGTTGCGCAGTAAAATGTCGCGTTAATGATGGAACCACATCGGAACGTAGGAAGAACTACCGCAATTACCGAAAAATGTCTGAGGAAGTCATGAAGCATGTAACACGTCGCATGACACTTGCCTTTTTTGAAATTGGCCGCTCGAGTGTAAATGGCTGCCGGATGTGCGGGCCGCTGCCGCGATGGTTGGGAACGTTTTGCAGACGGTTTAGCGGCCGTTCCAACCGGTCCACTACCAGTCAGCTTGGTGCGGCGTCTGCTACGCTCCATCGTCCGTTGCGAACCACTCTGGCATCCAGCATGACCAGGGACTGTTGGAGTACCCGCTTGATCCAACGGCTGGGGATCAACAGGAGCAACCGTGATGGCCAGGGGCATGGCTTCATAGGTTGAAGATCCCGCTGCGTTCACGTGAGGCTCACTTGACCGTTCCAACGAAACACGGTCAGTTCCCATTTCCTCGTCTTGGGCAGCCACAATACCAACTGAACTAGAAGTAGTCGCGGAAGAGTCCCCGGTGAGATCTGCGTCGGGTCTCAGCACACCAGGATTCTCGATGGGATCCATAAGGCTTGCGTTCATCGGATGCTGCTGATCCGTTGTAACTGACTGGGATTTTTCCGATATGAGTGAACAGTCAAAAGTGTTGTGGCTCTCTTCCAAAGCGATCGTGAAGGACGGCACTGAGTTGTCCATGGATACACCTGCGTTATCCGAGAGGTCGCCATCTGACGAAAGTTCCAAGGAATCCGAAGACCACGAAAAGCAAGAAGACCCAGGGCGGGAACCGAGGCAGTCCCTTCTATTACTGCAGGATGGTGATTCCTCCTCATCGTTCCGCGAAGATTTCTGGTCTGCTGGCGCAGGATCCGTCTCGTCCAAAGCGTCATGGAAAGTATCGTCCTCAGAAACGGGATCGTAGAACACCTCCATCTCGTCATCCGGCACACGAGACCGAGAAGACGATGAACCCATAACTGCTGGGAGTAAACCAGACTGCAAAGGTAAAAAACGCAACCAGCAACTTAAAGAGAGGTCAACACGTTTGAAAATGAATAAATGTAATGTTAGCAAGCAACAAAACGTTGTTTTGCTTTAATGAAATACGAAATCAACCGCCTGCTATGTTTCAGTGTAAGCGCCGTTGCGTGGAAAGTGGTTAGCTAATCAACAATTTAGCCGGCGTGCGCCCATTGGCCATTGGTCAAGGCAGCGGGCGCGGATAAACCGCCTTCTAGCGTCCGTGTGCAAAACCGCAGTTTGCGGATAATTGTTACAAATCGTCGTCACTGGTTGTGTGTTTAATCGGAGGTTTAGCATGTTCAGTCATTTATAATTGATAGCATCGACTGTTGAACTGCGGGAAGTACAGTATATGCACTCGTACAGGTGACTCTGGACAAGTCGCTGTAACAGAAAGACTGCAGTCGATTTCCGAATCCGAGTCGCAGCAGTTCGTATGCTCGGATTCCGTCATTCCGCCCGTTCTGAAAGCAACAGCAAACGTTATCTATTATACTACGCGCTATCGTGAGAAATTCTGTAGAGGTCACGCCATACTTAGCGACATAGTCCCGTAGTGCGGCCATCTGTGAGGTGCCCAGGAACACCAAGCCGTCACGAGGGACCAATAGTCGTTCCGCCTCGGACAAATCGCTTCTACAACAAAAGCAGGGATGCACGACAACTCATAATACAGTACACCAAGACAACAGAGGGCTGGGAAAACATACAGTACAATCTGATTGTTCTCGCCGATAATGCACAGCATCTCTTCGGCCGTCAGCCGCTGTCGATTGTACATGTGGTTCTCGAAGAACACGTCAGTTACGCGCACCAATGGTTCTGATCTGTTAATATTAAAAAGGGAAAATCATTTTCATGACGTAAAACTGACTGTGTAGCTTGAAATAAGAAGTAAAGATGGTATAGAGCTTACAGTAACCATGGCAGTGACACTTCGTACATCGGCAAACAAGGTTCCATTTCCAGTTGTTCGTCACGATAGCGCGACGACAACGTAAGCAATTTGCTAACCTGTCAATTCAACGTCAAAAAGCTTAAAAAATTTTTTTCTCTATTGCTAACAGTTTCGAAAATGTTGGGGTTACATAGTAATTTAATACCTACCTTGGCCTCGTAGATCAGCCAGATATCCGTGCCCGGTGGTGAAGCATAAACCCAAACGACGTCACCTGAAGATGGAAAGCATTGGCAGCATCACTGCATCGCGCCAATTGCTGTTTTCGCTGCTGATATTTACCTGTAGAGTATAGTGGACGTTTGTCGTATTGAGGATTCAGATAATACTCCAAGCGGCGCTGATTGAGAATCCTGCACATTTTTCTCCTGTACAGTTGTAATAACCGCGGGGCAAGAGTGCTGGATATCCAGGAAATTAATGCTGGTATTGACTTTGCGTTCGCTTGAAAGTTAAAACGCCGAATATATGTATTCGGAGTTGGTCAAAAAACATACAGTAAAGAAAAACCAAAAAGCCGGTTGTTGAGCCGAAGCCAGAGTCTGCGTAACAATGCGAAAACGCAGCAGCTGTGCTGAAGCACTGCAGTTGTTGCTTAATTTTCAGTAGGAATACGGATATGAATTGCGCCATGCTGCGTGAACATCCTAATGGGCGTTATGGGAAACGCTTATTTCAGCGTACAGAACCACTGTACCACCATCTAGAAGCGGCGATCGTAAGAAATGAGGCCGCTGCTTTTCTCCTATTCACAAAAACTTTAGGTTTAGTCGTCGCATTGAAAGTAAATATTCGTTAATTCGACAAACTGCTCTGTATATTTCACAAACTTACTGTTATTTATTTTATTTGGCAGTAGCCACCAAACATAACAAATTGCCTGCGCACTGGAAACTAATTAAAATGACTTATTTAAACATTGAAAAATAACCAAAATCGTTAGTGTTGCTCGTTGTCTTAGGATGCGCGTTCAGAGTTTCTAAAACTGCCGCAGTATTCCTTTAATAACTGCTAAACTTAAACGCCGTTTGCTTAAGTTTATCAGTTTACAGTTTGCTTATTTTTAGCGTTTACACGATTTTGCATTTTTACTCTGAAAACCCTACCAATTTAAACGTTTATAGTTAATTTAAAAGGACTCTCTGATAATGTCCTGCATCTTGTTGTTTCTAAATTCTAATCAAGAATGCTTCCGTAGAGTCAGGTTAGAGAGCATCCGTATTTGACGATATATTCAGCAACCGTCAGTACTGTCGTGTATAAGCGTTCACGCCGATTAAGGCTCCATGAACAATCTTTACTCTTCCACGCCTGTAATGCTCAATCGGTAGGCACTCGTACTCTCAAACTGTAACAGAAGAACTATGGTGGAAATAGGACGAACGAATCAGGAACTCAGGAACTCAGGAATCCCTCAGGAACACGCTAACCACAACTTCCGGTCGTAAGTCCTGTGAGGATCGGCAAGAGCTAGGACGATTGTGTCACGAGCAAACCTGTATACTAAGCGATAATCCGGGAACAACTATGCACTTCAGTAGGAACAAGTATTGCTGTCTCTTTATCCAATTCACATCACAGTTCACAACGCTAGGAAATCGTAATTAGAAAGCAGTCTCAGAAGTAAATCTCAGACTACCGATTCCGATATTAGAAGTAACAAGAACTTATATAGACTTTGCGTTATGACATCATGTACATCGCTAGTAAAAGAGAACAGCAAATCACAGCATTGATTGACTAGATTATCCGTTGTGTTGCAGGTGAAAGGCGGACAGTCAGCATCCGTACGTACATCCGGCGTATGATCCTACTCCCATACGTCACCCCCACGAACGATGCTTGGCCGTGCCAATATAAACAATCCATCCCGCAACATCCCAGTGCGATTGTGCACTTCCATCCGTCCTGATCCCGATCCACCGCACAATCCACGCGTCCATCCGATGCCCAATGTGACTGTACGCCGCGATCCCCAGAGAGTTAGTGTGGAATCCTTGGCGAAGAGGCATCCGGAAGTCCACGGGTTTGGCAGGGCGGAGGTCCAAGGATCCAGGAAGGCAAACTATGAATTACTGACATTGTGTCGCTTGAGTGTAGATGGTGTTTTGTATGTACAGTATACGGCATAAAGCTTTATGAATTGTGAAACTAAAATCTTAAAATGTGATTATGTGGAATTCTGTAGAATTATGCATTAAACGAACGGGACCGCGATAACCAACAACCAGTAGTATTCTTACGAATTCTCGAGTACTACATCATCCAGTAACAACAGTCAACAACAACAAACAAGCAAAAATATCCGCATAAAAATCATGAGCACAAATTACTGGTAGATGAGAGCAAATTTAAACCAGCAAAAGAATATCAGTAGCAATAAGATCAACACGGCTTTGGTAAGGCAAAATCATTAGACAACACCAGGCCAGTAAAAAGGCGAGATCAAAGAAAGCAAAAGATCAAGGACAAAGGTGAGTCAAGGTTACTTGCCAGCACTGGGAGCCAATGAAAAGAGGCCAGTGATACCGGAGCCAGATGCAGCAGCGGCATCCAAACGGCGAGAAACTTCCGCAGCCATCTGTCGTCGGCGATCGGCATCCAATTCCCGCTGCTGTTGCTGAGCCAAATAACCAGGCACAAAATTATGTTCAGCAGAACCAACAGGACCGGAAGGCGCAGACGGCGCACGTGGGCGATCAGCCGGAGAACGGTCGCGGGCATCGCGGACAATCGGCACTTCAGGAAGCGGCAGCACTTTTGGTGGCAAACCGGGAAATTCAGCGTTCTGCGGGGCTTGCTGCTGCACAGGCGGAATGACAGCCAGAGGAACGACAACGGCATTCAAGGCTGGTGGGCCATGTAGATTGACAGCAGGGTTGACACCATTGGGCTCACCTGCAGCCACATTTCCGTTGCCTTGGATCGGATTCGGTGCATTCGCTGCTTGGTTGCCCGGGTCGTCAACCTCCATGTTTGCGGCGGCAGCTTCCACTGGAGCAACTGGGTGAGCGTCTCCATCAGGTACTTCAATAACTTCCGGTGCGCCCAGAGGTCGGCCATTACGACGCCAATGATCGTTTCCACGACGCAAGTTATTGTCTCCAAAATTCCTATGATTTCCTCGGCCGTACGGACGAAAGTTGCCACGGTAAGCACCACGGGCTCCACCCCTTCCTCGGTGATTATAACCGGCATTATACTGTTGTTGCTGCTGGTTAGAAGACGAATGAAAAATGGCGTCTACTAACTTATCAAAGGCTCGGTTAGGATCAATAGGCGGCATGCCCAACTAATGAAAACTAGTGACCTTTTAACGCTAAAAGTGAAGAGAGAAAAGCGTCAAAATCGCATTCGGAAAAGCAAGAAATCTAATACACCACTGGTGCCGAAACGAAAAATCCACAATGCCGATTTCTGCACACTACACGCAAGTGATTTTATACCTGTCTGCGGGAGCGAAATTTTAAACTGCGGCAGATTCCATACTAGTAAGAGAAGCAACCAATCAGCGCTTCGCGCTATATCCTTTTAATTCAACGTAATCGGAAAATCAGATCTAATCCAGGTACAACGAAAGATTCGGCACTGGCGGCTATCGCGCACATATAATACACTAACGACCAGTTCAATGTCTCAGCGCAGCGCGTAAAATTGGAAAACAAAATTGAAGGACAAAATTTTCGTTGTGTTCTAAAATGTAATACCACTCTACAAAATATCACTGCAAGAATAAAATGAAAGGAACCATTATGACACGAATTGAAGAAACCGACGATACCAAAGGAATACAGCGAAGATAGTGCAATAGCAAACATTAATAACATTACAGTTCATCCGAGTGCGGCTGATGCTGACCAAAAACTGCTGGTTCCGCAATTTCAGATGAATCCTCACGCGCAACAGCCGGAATAGGCATTACAGCCGGGGCAACTGGCTGCAGAGACGGCAGCGGATCAACATCCATTTTCTCAAAATCAGATCCATCATCATCGTCACAATCGACCACCATATCTGCATTCTCGTCAGCTTCGACCTCAGCATTCTGCTCAGGGGATAACACGGCCGAAGGATCCTCACGCTCTTCACCATCATCCGAGACAGATACTTCGCTTGGCGCCGAAGACGAGGACGGTGAAACCTCCTTATACTTGCGCTTTTGCCCACGAGTGCGAAAGTTATATGGTCCAGCAGAAGTGGATGGCTGCGGATCATCATCCTCCACGGCAGGAGATACAATGGCCGCTTGACGAGCAACTGCATCCGCTTCCTGATGCTTGTCCAAAACTTCAAACAGACGAACAAAAACTGGGTTCAAATATAAATACTGGCGACGCAATTCAAAGCGAGAGGCGTGGGCAGGGACCGCGTAATGGTACACAAATCAAATCGATTAATTAAAGCTCCGTTGGTAAACAAAAACCGCGACAAGTATAAACGAGGATAATATCGATGAAATCTGTTTAATCCGGAAAAATAAGCCTCGGTAATCACTAACTGATGCTCACCCCGGTTATCCGCCACAGCCATTCGTGGAAATACTCCGGAATGCGCTCGTTTGCGAGCCGTCTGCTTGGTCTTGAAGACCGGCCGTGGTGCATCCGGGTTGTAGGGCGCGTATAAAATTCCGCCTTTACGCAGATGCTCTTCATCTGATATAAACAAGAAGCAACAATTAACACCAGCGAGGCAAAGAATTATCCCCGCTAAACTGTATCACGGATATGCAACGAGAACACAGACCAAATATCCTTTAATTCCACATAGAAGCGCCAATCAGATTCGCAATAATATAGATTGGAGTTTTAAATCGATAAAGCCGACTAGAAATGACGGAAACTGAGGACTATCATTATTATCAAGCAAAGGGAACCAAAACAGCAAGGTATTACGACGGTACCTCGCTTTGCTCGCACAGACGGAGTCTCAGATGATGAAGGCTCCTCTTCAGTCAAGTCAGGAGTACCCAATTGTCTTTCTGCCTGCGTCTGCAGTTTCTTCGGTGACGGCTGACGAATCTCAACGTCAGGACTGGCAGCAAATAATCCTCGGCGGGCCTGACGGCGAACCACAGCAGCATTGCGTCGTAAGATTGTGCGTCGCCGCTGTGCATCATATCGGCGCTGCAAAGCATTGACTACTGCATCTGCCCAACTCGTTGAAGGTTGCTGAGCCTCTGCTTCACTCACCGATCCCGATGACCCAGAAGATTGCGCAGAAAACACTGGTTGCGCGGAAGTACGGCGAGAGACTCGAGATCGAGTGACACGCGATGAAGAACGGGCTTCATCGCTGTCCGGAGAATAGCCAAAACTTAATCCCGCTGTTGCTCGACTCGGGCGCGGTGTACGCGATGCAGTCTTCCGCGCAGTGGCTTTCTTTGCGGGAGGCGACATTCTCAAAACGTGAAAATGATAAATTATAAAAACACAGGGAAAACAGGGTACTATCGATGCCAACAGATTCAGAGAATTGAAGAACTGGAGTGCAGGGAAAAAGCACAACAGACAATTTCGACTGGCACCGACACCGAGAACTGAAAATTCACGAAGTATACCACCAGGCGGTTGACAGGCGACCAGCGTTTTTTGCGAATTTTATCCCCACTATGATCATGTGGCGTAGAACACACAGGAACCGAATTAATTCGCCGATGATTGTAAATATCCACCACAAAAACCGGATTTTAATACAACAAACGGATCATGACAATTAAAGGGATACGAAAAAGGAAAGTCCGAATGAAAACACGCGGCTGGGAAATATTCAAGACACAGACCAGAGACTGCGCAGTTTCCGATAGCATTGCCATATCAGGGCGGCTGGCAAGTGACAGAATGCCGCATCGCAAGCACAGAGAATATCAGCTGTTCATTCATAAAAAGCGAGGAACCCAACAATATTTATCCTTTCGCGGTGACGGGTTTTCTGTTTCATTTAATTACTAGCTTGTTTCTCTTCGCCGAATTTTATCTTAATCACTTCTAATCATCCGAGCATCATGTCAGCACAGCCTGTGGGGCCAACTGGAGAGCCGTTACCTTCGCCCGAAACAGATGCGATTGCCCACTATGAATACTGGAAGGGACGAACTCGCGAATCAGTTCAGTTTGCCATGGCAGAGCCTCTGCAGCCAAACAAAACCATCCGAGACCGTCGACAATTGGCGATGCATACGGCAGCCCACGCGTGCATTCTTGAAGCTGACATTACGGGATATTATGTGGACATGTCATCTATCAAGAAATTCGTTGTGGAAATGCATGATGATTTCACGGAAGAACGAGTAGACTTCTTCCTCGGCGACGCTATTAACGCTGGTATCTTGCTCAAGAAGATGAGCCGCGATGGACGTTTCGTGCTCGAGGTGGCCGAGGAAGTGAAAAATAACCGCGATCCAGAGACGAAGGTAATCGACACAACTAGCAAGTTTCGTCGGATGATTCGCGTAATCCTCTACCACGGTCGATACGCCATGTCACGCACCGAAATCCAACACTGGATCTGTACGTTCGACGTACACCTGCAGGACGTGGACTACTGGCTGGAGCGCGGGCTGCGCCAACTGGTTAACCAGAAACATGTCGTCGTCGTGTATGGGAATCTTTTCGTGGATAGTTGCATCGACTTGTGGCTACGAAGCATTCGCGGCTGCTGTCTCTGCACCACTCTGGCCCAGACCATCAGTATGTATTACGTATTTTCGGTTAGGAAATAGTCCAAGACAGAAATATGCGACGAATATTTGCTTTATTTGATTGTGTGAAATTCCATTTGAAAGTAAAATCACTCTACATGCTGCAACTTATCGTACTCTCTATGAAAATAACGTATTTTGCAGATATCAAAATGGGCACCATGAAGGTTATCGTAAACGGCAAGGAGACCAAACAGCATGTCGCCGATTGCAGCTTTGGTTACGTGGGACAAGACGGGGATTTGGTTGTCGATGGCGTCATGGAGCGGCTGGACGCAATCGAGCCCGAGAAGAACAACACCACCAACGTAAATCTGGTAATCCGGGCAAGCAAGGACGGGCGTATTGAGAGAGAACCAATTATCACGCTCACTCAACTAAAAGCTATGGGCGGCCGTCCTAAATATGTCCCCCGATCAAAGAATACGGATACCGAAAAGAAAGGCCAGAAGACCAAAGAGAAGGCCGAAAAGCCTGACAATGAAGTGAGCACTGCAGAACCGGATGCCATTAAGAAGCCAGACGCAATCGACAAATTACTAGAACAAGTTGAACGCGAGAAGGAAATTATGGATAACTGCAAGGCGCTGGTAAATACGCTGAAGGCTCGAGCGACGATGGATGCTAAACATATCGCATATATCCGTGAGGCGCTGGAACAACGTCTTGCGAACTTGAAGACTGCGAAGGAGAATCTAGATCTGGACTAAATAGCAGCGCTGTAACGTATGCGTATAATGCGTTTCCCGCGGCTGTTTGATAATTTGAATCTGATTTTCGGCCGACTTTTGTTTCTTCCGTTTAATCTTTTAATCTCGTTGAGTTGATCTCATCAATGTCTTAACAGGCAATTCTCATAATTCCGTACAGATTCTCATATAGTCATTAATTTTGCTGGTCAGACAGATCTTAATTCGGGTTTTTAATTTGGATTTATGCAGCATTTGAATAACCGCAATAAAATCGGTGTAACAGAATGCGCAACCGTAACAACAGTGAATTCCAGTGCAGAGTGAGAAATTAGCAGCTTAAAATCAATTATCACACCAGGAACCGTGAATCAGATGCTAAAAACAATTGTAATATTCCATCCTGGGAACAAGGTTACAGAAACCACCAAGGAAAAGTAAAAAGAATTGAAAGGAACGTTTAAAACTTGCAAAATTTGTATTCACGCAGGATTGAACCTTGCATCTAGGTGGACAACTAAATCCTGCTCTTGCCCATACGCTAGCATGGCTATACCACATTTTACTTTTAATTTGGCAATCACTGGAGGCGCTGTACTACGAAAATTCACGATATAGTAACAATTCACCGCTGCAGCAGCTGATAAGTTTTAAGATTTCACCACCATCATGATCGCAGAATTCACGCCGACAACGGAAATATTTCCACAAGAGTGACAGTAAAAACATAGAGACAAAAAAGTAGGATGTTAGAAAATGCAATTTTAATTTCAAGGGGTTTCGAACCCGCAACCTTCATTGCACCTGTTGTTGTGGTTCAACAGTTCAGTGCACTACGCCACTACAATCTGCGAAGTTAGACTTAAAATTCGCTCGTCGGGAGTGACCGGAAAATTAGCGATCTCGAAGCCAACCTAATACTGCATATTGATATAAAAATATAAAACCGAAAAAGAAGGTTTTAAATTACACGAATTAACTTTTAGGGATTCGAACTCTAGACTTGGGAGAAGCGGGTCGGTATGGATTCTCAGTCTAGCCACTACGCCACAAGGTGCTCTACGTTAAAGCCGAGTTAGATTCAACACCGGAAGCGCCATGTCGTGTATATTTAACCTTACTGCAATAAGGCACCAAACGATTAACTCTTCATCCCACAAAGGTACAAAAAAAATATAGGGCAGGAAAAATGTAGTTTTTAACATGCAGCATGCAACCCTGAGATTAAGACTAACCGTTTAGGAGGTAGAACATGGGGCGAATGGCCGTCATTCATAGCCACTGAACTACAAAGTCATTCGAATACAGACAAACAGACGGCCAAGTGCAATGTTAACCATTGAGTATATATACAATTTTACACCCAGCTCTTTGAGTTTAATTCTAATATTCTGGGAGCTATTTGTCAATACTTTTCCCAGGACGAGAACAAAAATGTAAAACGAAAAAAAAGGTAAGTTTGTCAAAATTGCAAATTAGCTGTAAGGGACTTGAACCCGCAACCGTTTCATTTCCCCGTTGCTGCAGTTCAACGGTGCAAAGCACTATACTACGCTGTTCTACGACAGTAACTTTTAAATTCGCTCATCGGAAATGATCGTAAAATTACAACGGTCAACGGCAACGCGTATTTGATGCTACTTTTACCATATAAAAAGCAAAAAAGAAGGTGTATGAAAATGTGCATTACTTGTAGGGGTTTCGAACCCAAGGCCCTAACTTCACCGAGTAGTCGCAGGGATAAGGCGGACAACCACTACACTACGAAGTCTCACAGCAAAATACGAAAATCCGCACGGTAAGGGCTGTACAACTATGTGCCGCTCGTTGAAAACTAATAAGGAATTAACGGTATCACACCGAATGTGTAAATACAACTAAATGCAAGAATTTAAGCACGAAAAAGAAGGTTTTATGAAAATGCTTTTAAACTTTTAGGGATTGGAACCCAGGACCAGCAACAGGTAAACGGATTCGCCTGGTATTGTCCTCTTTACTGGACCACTCGACTACAGGAGTCATCGACAAAAATAATGTTAAAAACACCGCTTGCAGTATTCATTTTAACACCTCTCAACAGCGATTCAACCAATATTCCTCATATTAAATCCCGCGAATAAAAATATAACGATTCATGAAATAAAAACCAAAAATGAGGATATTTAGAAAATCGCGTTTTTATGTGGGCTGGAACC
This sequence comes from Paramacrobiotus metropolitanus, assembly GCF_019649055.1. Taxonomy (NCBI): domain Eukaryota; kingdom Metazoa; phylum Tardigrada; class Eutardigrada; order Parachela; family Macrobiotidae; genus Paramacrobiotus; species Paramacrobiotus metropolitanus. Next base: position 95,945 of record NW_026570349.1, on the reverse strand, counting down.
TCCGACCTCCAATGACGAAGCAACGGAAGCCTCTACTATACTAGCGGGGTCGCTCTACGTAAAATATTGGACAAACGTCAGCACCAAAAACGTACACGAACACTAGGCAATAGTGAATGTGCCTGTGACCTACCCACCCTAGTGACCAGCTGCATGAAAACCAGTACAACATCCTAACGAAAGTGTATCCTCGTGCGGTTATGCATTAGATTGCCCTAAAATTACCGACAGACAGCACGGACGGTAACTACTCTTGCTTTATTAAACTCGCAACTCGCATAGTAACTAAACAACAAAAGTGCCTTGCGGAACGAAGCGCAAAAACCATAATGTACCAGCTAAACAGTGTACAACACATATGGCGAAACGCAACCTTGAATAACGAAGAAAACTAACCGCAAAACAATAAAAATACAAGATAAAACGCTGCGCCAAATCTACAATATGAGATCTCCAAAGAGGCATGAGCGTACACATAAAAGAATGAAGGCAAGGAGATCATAGACGTGAAGCGATGTTTCAGGCATTCCGTACAAAATACCAAACATTCTAACAATAGTGGCGAAATCCACATCGAAAAGTCCGCCAGATAATGCCACATCAAGGAATCTTAGGAGGGAGCTTGGATACAGCCTCCTTGACGGCAATTCTCCCACGCTCGAAACGCTGCTGGGCTTCAGTGCGCTCGGCCATCTTCTGAGCGACTGTCTCCGTCCATGTGGAGACACGGTTCTCCAGCGCCTGCTTGGCCGCTTTCTTCTTCTCATTAGCTGGCGGAGTCATAGTGATAAGGGCTATATCTCAAATCCCTCTGAGCAAGGTTTACACGGCTCAACTTAGCAGAATAAAACACAGAAAACTGCAAACGATTGGATTTTAACAAAATTACCAACTGGGATACATTCAGATTACGATTCTGACAACCGCCCACACACGGCGACCGCATACTTCGTAACCAGCGAAGTCCATTAACACACGGCCTACAGCAGAGCGTGTGTATTACAGCAACACTTCTTAGCACCGTCAACAATTTCGCTCGAGTGTGTGTATTAAACGAATATACGCTCGACATTTCACCACTTTCAACACGCAAAATCGTAACTTCCACAGGTTTTTAATTCCTTTTCACAAAATACTTAAAGCCTATAAAATTACAGATCATTCCATCAGTACAAAATTCGTGGAAAACAGAGCCATAACGATGGGCTCGATCACAACTGGGAGGAGAGCAAAACAACACTCATTCAAACATTCAAAACGCGGCAGCTGTAAAATTATACTGGATTAAGCGTGCCACACTAAGACATCAAAAAGAAAGAACGCAGAAAAGGCAGAGAACAGCAGGGATTTAACAAAAGGGCTCATACAGAGTTAAATCTCAAACCGCAATTTAAGCACACGAACGGCCGATCGGCAAAAGTCCTCACTTCCAGTAGTTGTGGGGAATGCCACGCAGAGAGTGACGCTGCACGACGATGTGCTTACGCTTCTTCTCCGGTTTCTGGTCAGTACCGAAATCTTCATCCACCCACAGCATATCCGCAGGTAAGAATTCCATCGGATCCTTAAAATCCAGCTTGTGCTCTGCCCACCAGTCATCCACATCTAAGTCTGGCTCTTTCCAGTCCTCTAGATTGCCAGATCCCCAGATATTTGGAACGGGCTCGTCATCATTCAAGGTGTACAAAATACGGCCACACGAACCCGGACCATTATTCTCGCAGTCAACACAACAGAGTTCCTCCTCCATCACACGCTTGTTGTGTTCTGCCATGCGCTGATGGCGCTCACGCGGAGTTTCCGGCGGGTTAAATAGGGATGGCAAACCATATTCCTTGCGAAGCCGTTCAGATGCTTCACGTAGGACAGGAGTGTCGGGGTACAGAATAAACCCGATCTTCAAATAGTACATTTGCGACTCCGACTTGCGGATGTTCTCAATCTCCAGAGTCACCTGAGCCTCAAAATCCAATGGCTCGGGTTCTACAAAAGTTAAGGCCATAATTTCGGAATTAGAAAGCTTGCAGAGCTCCGAAATAGAAATATACGGGCCAACCAAGGAACGCCAAAAGTACACAAACTCAGCGATGTGTTCCTGGTTCGCAGAAACATACGCAACAGATTCAGAGAACTTGACAAACTTACGGCGTTTCTTATCATCCTGTTCCGCGCAAATCAAACGCCCGCGCTCTGATTTGTAAAATTCCATCTCCATTGTATGAAAGATCAGAGATTTAAACCAGAGCAAATGACGGCCAAGGTCTGAAGAGTTTAAAAGCTGCAGCTAAAAATGTAAAAAAGCAAGACTAAACAAGAAAACCGCTGACACAGCGCAGCTGTGCAGACCGGAAGCAGCTGTGCACTATGTGACTGCCACTGCCCTAAAATTTAACGACATACGGGCGGTCGGTACAGTGACATAATTGTTTACATGTTCAAACATGAAGACTTTGCATTTTTTTTCAGAGCGCAATGAGATTTACACCTTTTACGTTTAGCTGTACTGTTTTGCTTGGATTTCCCGGGAATTGTAATTTTAAACAATCGGATTTAAATACTATTCCACCATTTCTTGCCAAACTGCCAATTTAATATCGTGCAAGGCCGACAACGGTAAGCCAATACATAGAGAAGTTGTGCACTAAAAAGCAACGCTAAAAGCTAATTGTAGAACTGACAGATAAAAGGCTGTACCGAATTTGTAAACTCAAAGAAAGAGGAGGGTACTCATTTCAAACCGTGAAAAACACTAAATAATGGCGAAGTAGAGGGCACAATAACGTAAAAAGCTTATTAAATGCTGTGTTGCAGGGAAACGGCTAAACAGCAGCGCCCATATCATCATCATCATCGCGGCGTGGACGGTGACGTTTGGCGATCGAAGCATCCAGCTTACCCGGGCCACGCTTTTCCTGTCCTTCATGTAACAGCCAACGACTTTGTTGCAATTGCTGCTGTTGTTGGGATGACGAGCGCGGGTCCGCTGCATTCAGACGATCAAAATAACGCTGCTCTGCTTCCAAGCGGTGGTCCTCATCAATGTTGGAAACCAATTCCTCAATATGCTGATTATACGCGTCCACGAGCGTAACAACGGCACCATGGTCTCCCGTTTCCCCGGGGACATAATCCAGTGCAGTGAGGAATTCAATGGGGTTACGCACAACATTAATGCCGAAGTTCCGACGAAGTTCGCAGACGATTTGCCCGATGAGCCATCCTTGTCGGAAATCCACTCGCAGGTAACGCAGCAATGCATAATGTGCATCCTTTGACAGATCCAGAGTGTGGACAAAACGGTTATATTTGTCTACCGTCATTTCCGATCCATTATGGTAAATCTTGCCGCGAAAACGCAATCGAGTATCAGGATGCAGCTCCACATAATCTCTGTCCGGATTGTAGGGACAATTAATCAAACCAGACGGGGGAATATAACTCTTTCCTCCACGGGCATAGTCGTGCGGAGACGGACGAAGGCCACAATCCACCATGCGATGGGACCATTCAAAAGTCGGTTCTGGCCATCCGACGTGAGGATCGGGGTACATTGGCGGCTGAACATCGGCCAAGACATCTGCCAAAACCTGCACTGAATCTTCCGAGGAACTCGTAGTATCCTCATGCATGAAGGAAGGATGTGCTGGCACTTTCGGGCGATACATTATCAGAGATTGTTAGGCGTAAAATCAGTGTAGAAAAGGAGCAAATTTGCACAAGACCAAGAGCAAATTAATGAATGACACTGATCTTTGCAGGTAAAAATCGCATTTGCGGCCATTTATCAGCGGCTTTTCCACGCAGGTGATATGCCGATAGAGCAACGAACGCTACTACGTCATCGCGGACTGTCCAATGGCGAATGCGGCTACTCAATCCGTACGTACACACAGATTTAATGGGAACTTTCCAAACAATTTAATGCAGTAGAGAGTAAAAATTCCAATTCTTAAAATTCAAAAATAAAATAAAAATAAAATAAATGTACAAATTTACACGGCCGCTCGGCCTTTTAATCCAGGTTACATAAGGTACAGATCCGGCAAAATTTCGCTAAATCAGACTTCATTTCAGGCCAGAAAAACCGAAGGTGTTTATATAAGTAATCATATGGCGAAATGGCACTACCATACTTATGAAGTAACCGACGGTGTACTGATTCGGCTAATATCTTACGCCATTGAAACGGGATCAGAATTTTAGGGATTCTCTTCTGGATATCCTCTCTTTCGCCGTAATGGCAGATCATGCCTTTTACTTTTAGAACTAAAGGAAGATGCCGGGCCGCGTATGCAGATTCCTCAAGAGTGCAATCTCCATCAACAACGGCGTCCCACAACATCATGTCACTACACTCCATCTGGCGATACCTCCAGAATTCCTGCTTATCAAGGGCGTCATCTGATGTTACGCCTTGTGGCCAGAACTGCTCAATTGGGCGTGCCCAAGGCGGGACTGGGAGAGTTCTGTCTTCTACAACTGCAAAACAGGTTTTTGCTGGCTGCGCCGGCCCAATCTCCATTGCATTACAGGTAATTGACGAAGTATCACTGGCCAACGGCGCAACTGGTTCAGATGCGTATTCCTCTCTTGCTGCGTATTCCCGCCGAATTCTGCGGCTGTAACTGGACTTTTTACGCCGAGGAGAACTCCTTCCCGAACCTTCCGGTGATGGTTCGTAATTTCCTACGGTGGGTTGTACTGCATTAGCAGCTGCAGATTCGCTCAATAGTTTTTGTTTCTGAATGTCATTCCAGATTTCCCACTGTTCATTAATATTAACCTTTGTCGCAACGTCATAGGTCGCTCTGACATCCTCCGAGACAAACTCAGACGGTTTCGGCGGCGGTGAGTTACCAATCATTTGAGAATTTATTTCCCTTTGCTTCTCCGCCTGTTTATCTTCGAAGGAGACCGGACACGGGCCGATGTTAATGGGTTTCATGCCATCTGCCGGGACAAAGCTACCATTTTCAAATTCTCCTGCGGGAGCTGGATTGTCCACGGAAAAGGTAACCTTACGTTTTCCTGTAGCTTTCTGTGTGGCCAACTGTTCATTTCTTTTAATCGTTTCAAAATGCCGACGGTCATTAATCGAGTTCCGACACACGTCGCAGTTCTTTTCGTACCGTTCGATTTCTATAATACAATCTGGCCAGTAAAACAACTTTACTAAGTACGGATATAATTTTTCGTGCCGGCCGTACGCTTGCCGATGGATTAAAATTTCGTGGAAGCAGGCGATTAATTTCTGTCGCCATTGGTGCGGCACGTAAATTCTCGGACATGCACCAGAATGATCAGGTACTCTGCACAATATCCCTTCACAAATCACAAATCTGTTGATTTCGTATTTGGTAAAATTCGTATTAGCGTGCGATGGTTTCTTGTACATTTTGTACCACATCCGGCTATCGACGCACTGCTGTTGAGTTTCACGCCAAAACTGTGGGTCACGGAATCTTTTTTCTGAAGGGAACAGCTGTTTATCCTGTGGCCTGTCCATCGGCGTCATCCACTTTTTCAGCTCTGGATTCCGGGCCATGAAAGACGGATAATCGTGGACTTCATCTACGTCTCTGCGGTCGCGCTCAACAGGTATAATATTAAGCAATTTGTTATCCATACTAAGACATTCGACCACCTTCGCTGATTTCTCCAAAACTCCCATGTATAGATATTTTGCTGCAGGATGCTGTTTCAATACTGCGTCCACAGAAGAAATCTGAATCGGAAGTTGCAGGGAGTCGTCACCCCCACGAACTTGACTGGAGCCAGAATTAGGCACAGGACTAATCGATGCCGAAGGTGAGGTACGCGGAGTGCTTGCCGGTGACGGCTGAACAACTTTTTCCTTTTTAATTGGCGGCTGGGAAGACGCCTGTTCTCTCCCCCGCGAACTTGACTGCATACTATTTACGATTGTCTCACCGCCTCCCCCACGAACTTGACTTGGTTCTGGGTTTTTTCCTATTTTAATCTCTTGTTTAATTACAGGACGAACTGGTTCATCAGCGACGGAAGCTGCTCTAGGGAGATATTGACGAATCATCTCCTGTACTACACTGCGCACAAATTCTTCATCACGCTGGTCAGATCCCTTTTTAATCGGGGCTACCTGAACTGATGTAGTTTCTTTAGCTTCCGTTTTCACCGGGACATCAACCGCTTTTGTGACTGGTGGCGACGGGACTGGACGCGGCCACTCCTGCTTAGCCTTTTGTAAGTGCAGAATACAAATTTCTGGATCAGCCTTTGCTAGAATTAAATGAGCTGACTCATACGGTACGAATTTTGCTTCTTTAGCGACACCGATGCGCTCTGTCAACATCAACGCAGGGATTGCAGGGGATGGCTTAACTCCCACAGGAATTAACGGATCAAAATCGTGTGACCTAATGACGTCCGACATCAAGTGAGTTTCACGACGTAAAAATACCGGTGCATTAGGCTGTCTACGCGAGAGACGCCACGTCATGGTGTTCATATCCAGGATAAAAGGCTTGGTAGCTAAAAAGTCTAAACCTAAAACAACGTGGTCCCTATCGAAAGTGGAACTCACAAGCATTGCGTGCTCAAAAGCCATCCCGAATTCGTGGATTGTGACCACTACCGACAACGGCTCAATCAGCTGTCTCCCTTGGTAAGCTGTATGTACAACCCTGCCTTTAATGTGATCAGGACAGCGGTGAATATTTAATTTTAAATCCTTCGCCATTTTTAAAGACATAACAGAAATGCTAGAGCCAGTGTCCAGCATGGTTTTCACTTTCTGATAATTTATGTCAATAACAGAATACCATGCCTGGGCATCCAGCGTCGGCAACAAACAAACGTGATCTGCCAACGGATATTGCGAAAAATCCTGTACTTCCATTTTATTGCACTGTGGCGGCGGCGTGGACAAACCAGCAGGTAAATCCAACTCCATCATATTAATTTGTTGTTGCGGGTTGTTGTACCTAGCCAATAATTCTGCAGACGGTTCATACTGACGAGGAAGTACAAACTGGTTCGTACAACCTGCAGCCGGATGGAGACCATGACAGCGGAAACAAATTTCAACTCCGCGGTTTGTGCGCCACTTATCCTTCAGGATATTTCGTTCATCAAACGGAGGCTGACTACCGGCCTGCTGATTTTGCCGGTAATTCTGGTTATTTTGCTGACGATTATTATTATTATTATAGCCACCTCGTCCGCGATGATTATTATTATTATTTCGGTAATTTCCACGATTATTACCGCCATCATAACTGTTATTATTCGCAGGGCCATTCTGTTGGTACTGTGGATCAAAATTCGGTACCGGTTGTTGGAATTGCGGCTGCATAACCGGCATCATTGGATTCATCATTTGGACTGGGACAGGCATAGGAGCCTGCATGGGAATAGGTTGCGGGAAGGTCTGGGCAAATTGTACCGGGTGTTGTTCAACGAATGGTGGTTGTGAATACACCGGAACTGGAACAAATTGCGGCTGGGGAACATTCAGGACAGGTTGGATTGGAGCCACCGAATTCTGCGGCTGCGGAATCACCGTTTCCGTGTACGAGCGGGAGTATCCGCCTCGATTATTGCCGTAATTTCCGCGGCCTCCCCGGTTCGAATAATAATTTCCTCTCTGAGACGAGCCACCGCGGCCGCCTCGATTTTCATAATTCGAATAATTATTATTATTTCCGGCGCTTCTGGGCTCTGCAGGGGCATTTCTCTGAGTTGATTCAGGTGCCTTTTTATCTTTATTCATGCGCTTCCACAGTTTTTCACATTCCTGTAACTTCTTTTCAAATTCCGCATAATTTTTAGGTGCCGCATTATAAATTTCTCGGAACCACGCCGGTCGATGCTCCTGCACGCCGTCAAGAAGTGCTTCCACTTGCTCTTCATCCGATGTTTTCAATTCTTCGAACCATGGGAGGAAACTATCCAGGTAAGCGCGAACTGGTTCGTAAAATTCTAATTTGCGATTATTCATTTTCCTACGAATGTCGGCTCTAGAGAGAGAGCCGTTAAAGTGCTCAACAATAGCCGGCTTAAAGAAGTCAGGCCACGATTTGCCTTTATTATCCTTCCAAAATTTTTCGAACCATTGAAAAGACGGACCAGTGAATGCACCGATTACTCTGCGGCACGTTGTCTCATCATTCCAGTTATTCGTGGCTCTGCATTGTTCAACGTTCATGAGCCATCTTTGAATTTTTTCCGGATGAGCGTCATCAAAGGCAAGTAACTTCATGCCACCTACCGTTTTATCGCTGTCTTTTTCCACAATTTTCGCTAAAAGCTCAACAACGCTTTCTTGTGTAAGCGTCGTTCTATCCGAAATTTGGGTCTGTTTGTTTAGCCATTCCTCCAGCTGAGGATTTCTAGACATAGACTCATTGCTGGCCGTGCTACTGGGGCGACGGTGTTCATCCTCCATTAGGGCATCATCCATCAGTTCATTTTCTGTATCAGAACTGTCTCTGTTTTCTGTTCCTCGCATCTGGCGACTAGATTCGTCAGCTGTTCGTTTTAGAATTTGTTGGCGTAAATCTGTTGAGCCATTCTTCCTCTGTTTCGCAGATGCTGTTTCCCTTGGAATTTGACTTTCTGACGATGAACGCGGTATGGCCTGAGCCTCCGAGAATTCGACTCGTGATTCCTGTCTAGGTCTCCGCAAGATGCCAGCTGGATTACTACCAGTAGCTAAGGGCTGATCCACGTATGACGAGAAATTTTGGGGATTAAATGGTGTAAAAGCGGGAGGGCGTAATACATCTCCTGATGCTACCGGCGCTTCCCTTTGAAAGTATCCTTCACCGCCGCCAAGAACAGCATCTGTATTTCGAAGCCGACGAAGTTCGTCAAACGCTTGCTTTAGATCCATTTCCATCTTAGTAAGTTGGTCTTGTTTTTCATGCCATTCCTTTCGGCATCGCGCATTTTCTTCATACAGCCGATTACACCTTTCGGACTTTTCGTAAGCGTCAGCCTGTGCTGTATATTTCGCTTGAATCGCGTTCTCACAATTATCGCATCTTTTGTCCTTTTTCGAGTCTTTTAATTCCTTTTGGGCCTTTTGAACATTCTCTCGCTCTGTATTCAACAAACCCTGCAACCTCTCAATTTCCTTTTGGGACGCATCATCCTTTTCCTTGGGAATATGCATCGGGCCAACCGAAGACTTGTTATTCAGCTGCACTCTCGCTTGTGTGAGTTCACGCTGTAGAGAGTCTTCCGCATCTTTAGCCCGTTTCTTTTCATCTTCCAAATCTTTGGTGAGTTTTGTGACCAGGTTCTGCGCATCCGTCAAATTTTTATTAGTTACTTTATGCGCATCTTTCTCAGAATTACAATCTTTCTGAGCTTTCGACAGCTTTTGATTCAAATCAGTTATTTGTTTCGTTAAATCCGGTGCTGGTTGCGCACTGAGGCCATCAATCGTAGCTTTCGCGTTTGAAAGGTCTCTCTGAGCGTCTTCCAACTGCTTTTCAAAATTACGATTCGTGTCTGTTAAAGTATCACGCTCATCTTTCATTGCATTAAACGCGGCTTCCGCATTTCTGTTGGCTTGTCTTAGACTGTGCAAATTATCATTCGCAATACGTATTTCGTTAGCCAATCTTTCATTTTCTATTTGTTCATTTTCGAATTTAACACGCATCTCATTGAAATCGTTTTGGAATCTCAATTTTTCGTTTCGTTCCGCATCGACACGAGCGTCTAAAGACGTTGAATTGCCCATTTCATCTACTTTTGTTTTTGTAGATGCGATGAGCGTGCGGAGACTTTGGATCAACACGGGCATAGTTTGCCGGACTATCAAGCCCACGTCCTGGTCAGTTTCTGCCGCAGCCAACTGCTCATCGACTTCCCTAGCTTGAGTAAGGAAGTCTTCATCAGGTTGTTCGAAATCCTTTTCGGACACGAAGCTATGAAGTTTTAGCTGTGCCGGGTGGAATGTCATCGTTCCACCGCGAATGCTTTTACTTGCTCTTGTTTCAGATCCCTCGGATATGTCCGCTTTATCCGCAGCCGACAACGCTATCAAGTTATTGTCCGACTGGGACGACTGGGGTTCTGTCTGGCTCTCGGCCACGCTTGGAGTTTCCGATATGGGTTCGTCCAATATCGCACCAGATACCTGGGCTGGAATTCTCTCCTTGGCACCGCGCGTGACGCGCTCATTTGCTGCCTGTTTTTTGGGAGTTTTTCCGGTTGCTTTTGACGCTGTGAGTGCAGCCTGGGCCGCCTCTCTTCGTCTATTCAAATCTTCCGTGTATTCTGGCAGCCACCTGTTTGCATCCTGCACAGCCACTTTAAACTGCTCATCAGTGATGTCCAGGTAAGCTTCAGGGATACATCCCTCGTACTCAATCCAAGGTTTAAAATGTGCTGGTAATCTCGTTTTGGAATTTAAGTACCGCCTGATTTCCTGGTAGTCAATCCATGACTTTCCACAGAATGCATCTTGTGCTTCTGGTGGTTCGACATTAAGAGCGATGTACATTAAATTCAGCGGGATTTCTTTTGCATTGAATTTGAACCTTGTCTGAGCTCTCGATCCATCGTACGCCCCAATAATCACTTTGTTGTCTGGGACTTTACGCGGTGGTGGGCGATTTCTAGGAATCGAACCGCCCGACATTTCTGCTTTTTATTTTAAATAACCTTTGCGGCTATTTACAATATTACGTACAGCAGCGATTGTGCTACTGCTTCCGAAATTGCAATTGTGCAATTACTACTACGTCACTTCCCAATCCTCCTTTTAGGTTTGAATTGTTCAGTGATAGTTTACTGACAGTCGACCTTTGCGGTTTCGACTGTAACAAATTCCTAAAATTACACTGCTGCACTTTGCGTGCTACAGTAATTTAAAATTCACAGGTCAATCACCGTCTACCGGTGTTTACCTTTTTTCACAGTGAACTCTCTCTAGCTGCTGATTTTGGCTACCGCTTGCGGCTTGCCTATATCAGTCTGCTGGAGATCGTTATCTCACCTGGCCACTGACAATGGCTCGGTGCCTACTATCTGCTCTATCTGCAGGCCAGGTACACTGACACTGCAGATTACGCTTTATTCACCGCGGTTACTGCTTTGCGCAGACAACCCGGAAATTACCCACACAGTACTGGTTTATTTAGCACAGCCGACCTTTAAGGTTTCGACTGCTTAATTCCTACGGTCCAATTTAAATTAAGTGATTAATTTAATTGGCGAGGAAGCTCACCAGTGAGGAAGCTCACAATTGCGAGGAAGCTCGCTGAAAATAAATTAAACTAGGCCAGATCGGGAACGCTGACCTCCTTCGGCGTACCTTTGCGGTTCGACGCCTTTCAAAAACGGACCACTTTTTACCAATAAATTACCATCAAACGTTCCACCAATAATTTTCAGTTACATCGGGAAAATTAAAAGACACCGGTGGGCGCCATGTCGTGTATAAGCGTTCACGCCGATTAAGGCTCCATGAACAATCTTTACTCTTCCACGCCTGTAATGCTCAATCGGTAGGCACTCGTACTCTCAAACTGTAACAGAAGAACTATGGTGGAAATAGGACGAACGAATCAGGAACTCAGGAATCCCTCAGGAACACGCTAACCACAACTTCCGGTCGTAAGTCCTGTGAGGATCGGCAAGAGCTAGGACGATTGTGTCACGAGCAAACCTGTATACTAAGCGATAATCCGGGAACAACTATGCACTTCAGTAGGAACAAGTATTGCTGTCTCTTTATCCAATTCACATCACAGTTCACAACGCTAGGAAATCGTAATTAGAAAGCAGTCTCAGAAGTAAATCTCAGACTACCGATTCCGATATTAGAAGTAACAAGAACTTATATAGACTTTGCGTTATGACATCATGTACATCGCTAGTAAAAGAGAACAGCAAATCACAGCATTGATTGACTAGATTATCCGTTGTGTTGCAGGTGAAAGGCGGACAGTCAGCATCCGTACGTACATCCGGCGTATGATCCTACTCCCATACGTCAGTACATTGATTTTCAGAGTGTCATCTGTCACCAGCATTGCCAGAGATTCTATTTAATTCTACTAGAAAACTTTTAAATTTGTATGGTTTGCAGGGCAGCAACTTAGCTACTTCGCTATTTCTCACATTGCGGTCACTTTAAGTGAATGGTTTCATATTCCGGTCACCGTTCACTGGTATGACCGCACATTTTTCGCACTACTTGAATAGCTGCTGATCGCACAACTTGCTTTTTATTTTGCCATGTTTACCGGCCTCCAAATTTAATGAGAGAGGTCGTTTTTATGAAAACTAACCATTTCTGTGAATTTTGTTTTATTAGGACATTTTGCTACCTGGTGACCGGAAAATGAAACTGTATAGTTAAAGTGACAGGAATATGAAAACAAGCGAAGTATAAAAATTTAAATGAAAGTAATCGGCCAAAGATAATAAACGCCTTAGCAAATCAACGATTAAATTCTTGGAATAAATTGTATTCGTTTAAAGCTTTCCGGCAGCGCTTGTCCATCAACCGCCCACATTCAATGAGGGAACGCGCAATGCTTTATAGACTGTTTGCCAGACATGGAAAACATAACAGAAGTCCTTTTGCAATGACTTGTGATATTTGCTTTTTGTCTTATTTGCTTTTTTTGTCATATTTGTTTTGCATTATATATTTTAAAGTCGTACTCCTATAATTGTTTTGTACAATTTTAAAGTTTATCAAAGACTGAAAGCTTACCAAAAACAACGAACAGTTCACGGCTCAAAAGTTTTTCGAATAAGTTAACAACCCGGGTGCAAACAGTGCGCAGATATCGCCAGTACTGGGCTCGAACAGAGACGCGCTTGTTTGAGCTGTATCTGTAAGTGCTAAAACGAAAGAGGAAATTGTAAACGCACTGTAAACTAAGCAGTAAATGTAGCGGTCAATATAAATGATAATAATAGATGTCGGCGCCGGCACTCTATCGAACATTGTGCAGAGGTATTGAGCGCACCATAATCAGAAACTGTTTGCACGTGTCACCCACTTCAAAAAATCAAAATATTATTAATTTGTAAAGAATGATTTCGCAGGTATTAATTTAAGCGATTGGGCGAAGAAGAACATCCATAACAGGCCAAGCAGCGGGCTTCCGCACGAACAAATTCGAAACTTTTTTCGAGATTTGCTGAAGGGACCACCACCAGTTTTGCCAAAACCAGTTTTGCCTATCTACACCACCAGTTTTGCCAAAACCACAGAATTGTTCATTATGACATCAAGCCAGGGAATCTAATGCTCACCTCAACCTGCTCAGGTGAAAAAGTGGTAATCGTTGATTTCGACGGCGCTGCTATTACTGATAGCTGCACAGTGCGGGTGAAATGGAAGGTACACGCGACCTGCAGTGCTATACTGCCGTTTATTCGGCACCCGAGCTTTTGCCGTGGCTGTGTCACGATGGTGGACCGGTATGTGGTAAGACAGATATCTGGAGCGTTGACTGTGTTGCTATACAATTAAGCACCGGGGAGATACCGACAATTTGTAAATATTTCAAGACCAGCAGCGCAAACGGTACTAGCAGCTGGGAGTGGGACCCGTGTCACTATTCCTACGGAAACGAACTGTTGTCCGGAACTTCCGTTATGTTCCACGTGGCAAAACGCTTGGCCAAACCAAAACTGCCATCCCAACTTACAAATTATGGACTGGACGCACTTTTATTACAGTTCATGCAGTCCTGCTTAATCTTCGACCGAAAGAATCGTGAAGAAGCGGCCCAGCTATTGAAGCATGCGTATTTGACCAGCACTGTCAGAAATGGGATTATCTGAGCTCCGGATAATACTGTTGTCACTTTTGGTTACTCAGCCGTACTCACAAATTTTAAGTTTGTTTTTATACAGTTTTTTGAAATCGCACTTTCTTACTGGGCTGGTTATGGGTGACTTACGTACCAGCTAGAGGCTAACAAAGTCGTTGACGATTGACTTGCTATAATTAATTAACAATAATTGACATCTTAACTTAATATTAAAATAAACATAAAAATCCAATCGCTTCCTGAACAACAAATATATATATGCGGCCCAATTAAAATCGTTTTTCTTGAGGACTTGTGCAGAATCAGTAAACTAACAACTGTAAATTACGGGTGATTAACGGTTAAATGGAGTTGGATGAAGTGCCACGGGCCTGTAGGCCGATGTGAACGTCACGGTTATCTTGCTCTTTTTCCGTCGACAACCATCCACGGCTTGGCGATCTTCACAACATCGTGTGCCGTGCTTTTGTTTCAACCGACATTCCAGCAAAACCGGAACTGCATGGCACCTCGCACACGAGCGCACGATGCACAACGTTTCGAGACAAAGGGAATTGTGCCTAGAATGCGGTGTCACCTGTGTCGAGACGATCGCTGCTTCCTACATAACGTCTGCATCCACAATCCAAACACATATTGCTAGCCATCGTATACAGATTGTACCGATAGGCTAACTGCATGTACATGTATGTACTCGTACAAATGATTTGAGGTAAGTCGCTGTAACAGAAAATCACAGCGTATCCCAAAATCTTTTTCACTAAGCCACAGCGCCTAAAAGAACGCCTCATGTACTGTGCAGCCGAATGTTGCTGCAGTTCTAAAATCTAACGCGCAGCTAGGAAAACGAAAGTAACCAGACCGAAAATTCTGGTGAGGTAGTACTGTGCCTGGTCGCCTTGTCTAGCAAGATAACGGTAGATAGCTGGAGACAGTGATATGTTTTAGGAATTGCAATTAACAGAAGCGTAATTAATTTGTCTACGGAAGTTGGACCAACACTTAAGAAGAAGGAGACAAGTCGTTACTACCGTGCCCCTAACCGTCAATTCGTCGACCTACAAATTGCTGGCCGACCATTTGCTGACCGACATGTTGCTGACTTACACAACTCGCTGACCGACAACTTGTTGACCGACAATTTGCTTTTCGGCTAAGTTGTTGACCGACGTTTTGTTGAAACATTTTCGCTGACCGACAACTTGCTGTCAAGTTTGGGACGTTAGTTTTTGAGTTTTCTTAACTTTTTGTTGTTTATTCTCAGATTTCTTAGGGTTCTTAGGTTCCTTAGGTTTCTTAGTTTTCTTAGGTTTCTTAGGTTTCTTGGGTTTCTCAAGTCCGAAAATTGTCGGCAGCAAGTTGCCGGTGTTCACAAAATGTCGTTCAGCGAAATGTCGTTCAGCGATTTGTCGTTTCAACAAACTGGCGGGTCAACATTTCGTCGGTCAGCAGAAAGTCGCCAGCAAGTTGTCGGTCAGCAGGATAGTGGACAGCGAGTTGTCGGTGTGCCGTTACTAACGCAAACTACGACATGCGATAACGACTAACGAGCGAACCAGCTGCCATAACATTAAGAAACATTTTTCCAGTACTCCACAATATCATCACGAAGGGGCTCGCCGCTACGATGTGTCAAGTACTCGGCATCCGCACCAATTTCTTCAAACACTCCACTTCCTACTCTTTGCAAGAGATCGACAACCGTTAGTCGTTGCTGAGGATCAAATTGCAGACATGCCTTAATGAAGTTCTGAACAGTGCTAGGTATCCAGTCGTAAATACACGGCAACTTCCTGGGCCCGTTGTTCAGATGGTACAGCACCGCCATTTCTATTATGATCGGTCGATTTTTGGCGCCGGTGTACAGCGGTGGCTGACCGCTGACTAAATGCAGTACAACACAGCCCAAACTCCAGACGGCACACTGCTCTCCCATCCTCGCATCCGCACTGTGCATGTCAATGATTTCCGGAGAGGCGAACCGTCCATCATCATTACTACCTGGCCGAAAAACCCATTCACATCGCCCAGAGGGATCCGTGTCGGTATTTCGCAGGTACTGGAAACCTCCGATCTTGATGGGCCCCCGGTAATCGGGGTGACTGAAAAAGATGCTGTTGCTCCGGATGTTGCGATGGGCGATGCGGTGTCCGTGGAGATATTGCAGGCCTTGCAGCACCTGCCGTGTCCATTTGGCAATGATGTCGAGCGGTAGTCTGTACTGAGCGGCGTCGTGGAAAGAGCCTCCTGATAAAATGTGGTTAGACTTTTAGAATTACACTCGTAAAGCTACTCGTATTTGCACAAGTTATAAGCGATTGTTGGCATTATACTTTTGCCAGTCACAAAGTGCACACGCAAATAACATCTTGCTAACTAAATTCAGTTAGAAGTATTTTGCATAAACAGGGAACTGCATAAATACCTGCCTCGATGGTTGCATAATAACTTGCATGAATGTTTTAAAGAAATTTCTTCAAATTAAGGAAGAGAAGGAAGAATTAAAGAAATTAGTAAATTAGTTAGAACTAATTAATTAAAGAATTATTATTTAGTTAGAGAGCATCATGAATTCTGAGAGCAGTTCCGGACTGACAGCTTTCCATGCCACATTAGACCTGTTGCTCTTACCTGTACAGTGTTCCGTGATAACCTGCAGCTCCATGGGAAAAATACGGTCGCCCGGCTCGACTAACTGGCAGCCAAAATGTTGCACAAGGTTTCTAGCGCCGATCTGCAACGCTCGCACCTTGTAGATATTAGCCCAATCTCTTGTTTCTGCGTCTGCACTGACATCAGTCGGCAATGCGTCTACCAGTTGTCTGACGGCTGTAATCGCTAATTCACGTTGTTCCTGCAATTCTTTGTCTTTACTCCTGTACATTCCAAAGTGTAAAACATCCACCAGTTGCGGTGGGCGGGTGCTAGAGTTCTTATGCACAAGTTCGCCTAGTTGATGCGGCGACAAAGTGTTTTCAGCCTTTAAAAACGGATGTCTCTGTAGCTTCGACACCATAAACATATCATCAAAGAGCAGTGTGTGTTGGTAAAACGTTGAGTCCAGTGCGAAAAGGTCATCAGCGGATTTACTCATATCCAGAAATGGATGAGCACGCAACTGCTGCAAACTCCACCGCTTAGCCGGGTCGCGCTTCAAACAGCGGCTCAGGAAATCCTCGCAAGCGCACGGAATCGGACAAAGCAACTCCATCTGGGGACCAATCACGAGATCGCTCTCCTGGCCCGCTCCGGAATACAGGGCCTGCAGTTTCGGAAGTAATGGCTGCTCCATTTGAAGAGCCACGATACTGGAGGTAAACCGCATATACCGGACAAGTTGAAGCGGTTGATTGGCATTAAGGAGCTGAATGGTCACACATCCAACCGCCCAGGCATCGGCTTTGGAAGTGTCGCCGGTTAAATGTGGCAGTGCTGAAACGCCCTCCGGTGGAATGTATGCCACATTTCGAGAGCCACGGAATATCCACGTCAACCATAGACTCAGCAGTTTCTTAGCATCGCCCAGAGTTACTGGCTGGTCACCGCACATGGAAATGTTTTCTAGATAAATTCCCCCGTGGCAATACGGTAACTGCACTGCCTGGTCCACGACGGCGCTAACAATACGCCGAATGTTCTGGCAGTCGACATTCTCTGCGCAAGAGGGTGTCACTAGAAAATAAGTGCCGTATCAATTCCACATTCTTTTTTTAAAATTTGTTTATTTTTAGTTACTTTTTTATGGGCGTACTGTACGTATTTATGTACCCTAGAAATTTTGGACCCTAGAAGTAATTTACGGACGTAATTAAGCTACAACGATTTCGGTTACATGTTTAGATTTATTGCATATTGTACAACTTGTAGCCAAACAATAAGACTTGTATGTAAACGTTTGCATTGCTATATATTATATTACCTGGAGCAGCAGGCGTGTCAGGCAGCGTATCGGAATCAGACTCCATACCTAACATTGCTATGCGCCCACCGCTCATCTTAGACTCAGCAGCTTTACAAAGGTTTGCAGGCTTTTTCTTTCGTTTTCTCGGCAGAATAAATAGCTAGTGGAGTATTTCGAATGCGATTTAAACAGCGTTTAGAAGCAGATACGATATTTTGGGTTTAACGCAGGACAGACTAAAGATATTTTAATAGAATGCCGCAGTCTTCTTTGGAAGCACTAGAAATCACACCTGCTAATTGCCGTAAACTTCAATGATAAGAGCACATAATGACAACACATGTCCAATATTTTGATATTATGCACAATTGTACACTATAAAGTATATTACTCGCTTGTAAAAATAAATCGTGATTTCAGCCTAGATACGGCTCATGCACAGCTTACTTCAAGTGTTAGTGCGATAAAAGCCAAGCAATGCTCGCGCGGTTCATAGTCCAACAGTCAAGCCGGTAAGAGAGCATTGGGCATCCATAGCAGCAATTGGAAACACGTAACTAGTAACATACTCTACTGCTAGGGGCAAAAAGTTGATATTTAATCAGAAAATCGGCACAGATCCGCTGCTCTTGCCGTAAAGAAGACAGCGTTCAAGGTACTACATGAAATGTTACTATTTGTGGTAGAAGGTTTAATCATGCTTTAGTATGTACTAATACATACGTGTACGTGCACGTATGATATTCAGTAAGTAATCCTTTCCAGCACCACAGGAAAATGTTCCTAGAAATATTGCAGTGCCGTTCTCTGATTGCCGAAAACGTCAATTTTGTGCTGTCGAGGTTGCCTTAATTAGTAACCGCTCGCTGCGTGACAACGGTTAATGTGCCTCGTTCGAACTACGGATTCGAAGTGAAGTGGCTACTTTGTTGTGTGTGGCGCTTATAGTATTTACACATAGGCATTATCTTGTCCACGTTATGCCACCGCAGATTTGCGCTTAAAAGATAAACGGAGCAGTTATGAATGTAGAAGATGTTTGCTTTTACAAAAAAATAATAAAATGGTGTAGCGGTTTAGTAACACGGAGAGGCGCGGACCAAATCGCAGCTGCAAGTTATGAAGAAAACTGATGCACCAAAGACTGTAGCCGTTTAACTAAGTTAGACCGCAAAGTGCGTGTAGGGGAAATACTTGCAGCGTGGCCCTGCGTGGGTACAGCTACATAGTATAAACAAGATCGGGGCGGGAATTTTTAGAGATCGAGTCCAGACACGCCACAGTCAGGTAAACAAACAAGGTACCAACGTTTATTAAACCGTAGTTACGTACAGCAAAATGCACAAAACGTACGAAATTAATTAGATCGAAAATTTGCCAAAGCCGTTTTTGACAGGCAACAATGTGGCGTGGACGAACGCGGCTCGGTGAATTGAAATTTACTTACATGTCTTAAAACCCTGCAGCACTACGTCTACCTCGTACAACGTACACCACAGGGAAAAAGCTTAACTTTTATTTCATGACAGCTGCACTCCCGACAACTGTGTCGTCTCCACACAGTTGCATCAACTTATATACCACATCAATATGCATGCTCGCACAACACGCTCATATCGCATACAGCCACAAAAGCTATAATACCACACGCACCAATCTGACCACTGCACATCCGCTCCTGCAGGCCAGATTAGTCCTGCCTCCTCTCATTCACACTTGACCATCGGTCACAAACACTCATGCATATAAATGCATAACACCATAAAGACATAAATGTCCCGCACAAATATGATCATAAACCATACAGCTCAGACTCGGCACCAACAAGACCATAAAGATACATACAGCCATGCAATCCACGCTATCCAGTGTCCACGATCGGGTAACACGATTATGTAGGAGAAATAACTAGAATTTCGAACAGAATTAGCAGTCGATGCATTTCTCGGTCAGCAGATTCGTCAATCACGTTTAGTATTACTTGTGAGTTGTGAGGTCCGCACTTTCCTGGTTATTAATACATGTATTTATTAACTGTTCATTAGTACGACAACTGATCATGAATGATTAAGTAAGTATGTTAGTAGCACAGTAATAACAAAACACAACTGACAGTCGTTGCTACAACGCAATATGTACGTACACCACATTACTCCAGTCCGTTGAGGTCTGCGTTGAACTGGAAACTGGCTGGGTTTGTGTTGACTGCGGCACGTACTCGTTCTCTTCTTGCTCAATGTCGCTGTTAATTTCCACTCCGAGTCGCAGCAAATAGTACGCTCGGATTCCACCATTCCGCCCGTTCTACAAGCAAAAGCATACGATGTCTGCTACGTCTGCACGCTACCGTGAGAACTGTAAAGGTCACGCCGCACTTAGCGACATAGTCCCGCAGTGCGGCCATCTGCGAAGTGCCCAGGAACACTAAGCCGTCGCGAGGGACTAATCGCCGTTCCTCAATGGATAAATCCCTTCTATAATAAACACAGGGATGCACGACATGGGGCACCACAGCAGGAGAAGACGTTGCCGGGGAAGCACACATACAGTACTGCCTGATTGTTCTCGCCGATAATGCACAGCATCTCTTCGGCATTTAGCCGCTGGCGATTGTACATTTCGTTCTCGAAGAACATGTCGCGCACCGACCGTTCAGGCCTGTTGACGAAAGGACAAAATTTAATGACTTTCAGGACGTCGAAGTAACTGCGTATCTGAACGTAAGTAATATCTATATAGAGAGCTTACAGAAACCACGGTAGTTCCACTTCGTACATCGGCATGCAAGCGTCCATTTCTAGTTGCTCATCACGATATCGCGACGACAAGGAATGCAGTTTGCTCACCTATCAAATCACCAACGAGCCTTTTTCGTATACCAGTGATAACATTTCCCAAAAACCTAAGGATTACACGGTAGTATAGGACTATCGGCCCTACCTTGGCCTCGTTGATCAGCCAGATGTCCGTGCCGGGCGGAGAAGTATAAACCCAAACAATGTCACCTGATGGACAGCAGCAATCATTTTTCGAATATCTGCATCGCCAAAATTGCGGGTTTTTGTGCTGGCCAGTTGCAGTTGAGCCATGAGGAATTTTAGTTGCGTTCATCGAAATCATTTGATCACTTTCAACTGCATGTGAAATACGGTTAGATGTTTTGTTAACGGTTGTCGAGCAGAACATATTATCATCATGGACGTTATTCCAACCGATTTCTTTCGGGGTCCACGAGACAGTCCTCATGAGATAAATTTAGGGAATACGGTGTTGGTCCAGCGCGAGAATAGCGAATGGTGGCTGGGATTCGTGCAGGATATTGATGGCGACTTGATGTTCATTGATTTTGCTTGCGAGACGGTTTCCGCCGGCTGGATCCACTCACGCCACATTCAGGCACACTGGCATTTGCACGAAAAGATGCGACATTTGTTCGACCTTAAGGTGCGATTTCTCCGCAGCTGCGCGGTACAGGTGGCGTTGCGCAGTAAAATCAACGGACCACATATTTTTCGCCCGGCTCAGCTCCTCGCGCCAACAGCTGCGGTGAACGCCTTCCTTATTCGACTGGATGAAGGTATTTCGCCACACTGGTTTGTAGTCCACTTATGGCAGATTGCATATTATGCCGACTGCGTTTCCCATGAACCACCGCCTCCCAACCAAACCCCGAATTGCCTTTTTTCAAGTTCAGCGTGCCGTTGAGAAATGCTCAGATGGTTGACAGCCTAGATGTGTCTGCCATTCGCAAGTTTCTCATAAAAGTCGGTCAGATGTCAGTTGCAAAAGTACCGGAGCCGACAGGGTCCACTACATACAACAATCCAGGCTGTGCGCCGATTGCAAACCGATTCTTCGTGGGTGTCAGGGGAGACTGTCTCCGCTTTGTTTGCTGCGACAGTCGAGCCGAACTGAATGACGAGGTGGAAAATGCCTTGATCGAAGCGTGCGCCATCTCTGATCCATGTCCGAAAGTACTGCTCAATGTTTTGGCAGTTCCTAAACCAAGAATATTCGGTCAGTGCAATGTGTACAGAGTACTATGTAAGACGGAACCGTAGACTCTAGCAGGCCAACGATCTTTGTTGCGTACTACGTACGGCCTACTCTCGTTGTGCTTATACATTTGGGTTTCAGCAGTGTAAAGCTTGATGCATATGTGATAAATGGTTTGAAGCTCTTCGCCGGTGCAAATTGCAAAATCGGTGGATGCCCACCCTTTTTCCGATTTTCTTGAACATCTAGGTATTTACGCATTTCCTGGCTGCTGAAAGGGATTACGACGCAGTAAATAGGCAGGAGAATGTCCTCCATTCAGCTGATCCATAACCGCTTAACAGATACATAGTACAGTAATGCAAAATCGGCGTATCAGTAATTCATAAAACACGTTGTGTTGTTTCGGAACTGGTGAACAGTAATTTGGTGTACCGCAGTTGTTTCAATAGCTTCAGTTAACCTTTTTAAAAATTCCCCCTTGCCGCGGTTTGGAATTTGTCGAATGCGCTTGAATGTACCGTATTTAATTTTACGGTTTTGTATGCCAGAGTTGAATGATGATGGATGGATCGGTAATGTCGCACACCCGGTTTTGGCCTGCGTGCTCAACAGTTTGGACTTGCACACTCAAGCAAAATCCAGAAGGTAACAAAGTGCACCTTTCTAATTTGGTAACTGATCATTGTATCAGCGTTCCCCTTTTCTTATTTGAATTTTACACAATTACTTACAACAACCGTGCGATTGGTAATACGGCCGTATTACCAATCGTATTACCAATTAATTAATGGCAACTGGCAAGTACCTACCTGCTACAGCGTGAAAGGGACTGGTACGCTACCATTCGACGTTATCACTCTCGCGTATAGGGGAGGGCGGCTGTCATGGTAACAGACTAACAGATACTTTTGTTTTCGTATCAGAACTCTTTTCTCTTCCATTTATAGCCTCCCGAATATGAGTTAAGAATTGTCAATATGATCTGTTATGATATCAGAAAGCTTTTGATGAGAAATTTGAGAATATCTTTTAACTTGACCATGAAATCTGTGGAACCATGGTAAGTAATAGCGCAGTAATGCCTTCTGTATGCGAGAGTGATGACGTAGTCGACCGTTGTGCAGTCAGTTCCCAGTCCTTACAGCTAAAGTGAGTTCCTGACCCTGTTAATGATAACAACTTATTTCTGTGTGTTTGAAGGGTGTGCGCATTATGGTGGCAGCTGTTATCCGACCGCGCGGTGGGCAGGCATGTGACCGTGGATATTTCGACATTCCAGCTGACAGACCGTACAATGTTCGACTGCCACCGCGTGTACAAGTTCATTTGGTGTCTGGATAAGGCTGTAACCGTCCATACCGACAGCCTCACTCTGATCGACACCATCCACTTGTCCGACTGGTCCCTGATTACAAAAGTGCTCGTGGCGCTGCTGATGGCGAAGAATATTCAACTGGGACATCTCGCCGTCAAAAATGGCTGGACACAGGACGGGATTAGGATCTACTCTGGCAGGGAAGAGTACGACATGAACGGACATTTTGTTCGCAAGGCCCCGGCATGGAGCTGTGACAATCTATATAATGATTTAAACAAGGACAACTTAAAATTGTGGGTTTTTAGGGTTTGCGCCTTATGGCGTGAACTTTTTTCCGATCGGTTTTTGAACAGACATATTTCCCTCGATATTTCTACGTTCAAGCTCAGAGGAATGACTAGGTTTTACTACGACAACATGTACAAGTTCACGTGGTGTCTTGATAAGGCTATAACTGCCCAAATGACCAGCCTCACTCTAATTGATGCCGCTAACTTCTCCGACTTGGCCCTGATTACGAAAACATTTGTGGCGCTGCTGACGGTGAAGAATATTCAGCTGGGACATCTTATCATCCAAAACGGTGGCACACTTGACGAGGTAACGCAATCCCTCGGCCGTTACCATCGGTATGGAGCACCTCCACCACCTCCGGTATGGCGATGTGACAGTCTGAGTGCACTTATCACCATTTGTTGGCTGCTAGTTCTGCGCAATTATTCCCTGCCGAATATCAACACAAGTATATTAGGCATATTTCCTTTCCGCACCAAGACTTCGCAAAAGGCTGGTTTTAACGAGAGAAAGCTACCCTTACTGGACCTACTACACGCCCAGGAAACAGCAATAACCATCCCGTACCTGGCGCTACAGTCCACTGATGATCATGCCGGTATGATCAGGAAGTTGTTATTTGCGTTGGAGAAGTGTTATTCTCCGATTGACGCTGCAGTGTACGACCGCGTGCGATGTATTCATCAGCGGTGGATTGATAAGCTGAAATATCCACCCAGGTGGCGCCGTATTCGACGCGTACTGCAGCTGTAAGTTGGAAACATGGAAACGTTTTGCACAGCTGGCAGACGTTTGTTCAGTTGTCCTTTTTTTCAGGTACAGCGGTTTCCGACCAGATGGCAGCGCACGCAGTTGGAGTGATGTCGATTTGAGACAGCTGGATGTGGCAGACCTTACCAAAGTGGCAGTTGTAGCAATCAATTCGTGTTTTGATGTCTAGTAAGGGGTTCATGGAGTTTGACGTCTGTGTTTCAGCTGTGCTATGTACTATTAACAAACTAATCAGCAACTGCATGGGTCCTTTCCGTCCATACGTAATGCGGGTAGGTTTTTATTCCTTAACTTTTGATATAATTTTTCAGTGACCTCGCCTTAATTCCTCTCGAGAGATGAATTGCTTGCTCTAGTTGTTCCGAAAAGGAAAATGTTTTTAATCCAAAATATGCGCTGTTGAGTAGAGTGGATTTTTCATTCAGATTACGGCAATTTCAAAGCGCTGCCTTTTGTTAATCGTGCCGAAGAACGTTTTTTTCGTTGAAGTAATGAAGTTCATTGTCCTTTATTTTACAACAGAGTATTGCCGCCTTCAAGCTAAAACAAAAAAGGTGGCAACGTAAAGAAGATAAACTACGCTACACGAAACAGCTTACACATGTACACAAATTCACTAGCCGAACGAACATTGAGCAGCGACAATCGCTACAATCACAGTAAAAGACAGAAGTTAACGAACCACTAGGGTAGCACTGCACAAACAAGTTGAAATCGTAAACCGCAACTGCAATGCTAATTAACCTTACCTTTCGAGTTACGACAAAAGCAATTTAAGCAAAAATTTGTGCGCTGATTGAATTTAAAATGAGTGAATTTGAGGCAACAGATTGTGCAGCTACAACGACCATAATCGCAGCGGGACAACACAAGCATATTCATAAAACTGTATTGCATGAAACCCCAAGTTATGGCAAATTCCGTCCACTATTGATTTTTTGCTTTTGTATCCGACATCATCGTCAAGCTCGGAAATGCTTCTGTATGCATACACTCTCTAAGCAAACAATGTTATGATAGTACCTTTGACAGGACATTAAGTGCATTTCCGCAAACGCCGCCTCTAGTTTTGCTTGCTATATTGTCCGGTGGTGCTTCTTCGGTAACAGCGTAAATCCACAGATCGATATTACAGTATGCCCTGCCTCGACTCAGTCGCTTTTCCATCGTAAAACCGTTTTAAATGATGAACAAGGAATTTCGCGAGACGGGTGCGATAATTGATAAATGTACAATAATCGTATACGAGTGCCGCTTTAAGAGACCTGAAAATTTCCATCGTCCTTTGGTGATAGTTAACATCCTCCGATCCCATCGCCATGTTGATAGTCAGTTCCATAGTCCCTGAATGCCCATGGCCATAATAAGCGAATACTTTGCGCGCGGTAAAAGCCGACGCCAGGGGCAGTTGGATGTGAAAAATTCCGTGATTGTTGATGTCACTGACAACGAGTACTGCCTGGGATTCCTTCAAGATGTCGATGGTGACAACCTTTTCGTGGACTTTGACTGCCCCACCCTTCCGCCATGGTGGTTCCCGGCAGAGCGTGTGTGGTTTTACAACCTCTTTCAAGTATATTATCCTATCGATAAGGAAATACTTGTGGCTGTGAGAAACGAGCCAACTGGACCGTATATTTTCCGTCCGGCGCTAGTGGTCTGGTACCACTGTGACTTGTTCCTGTGCCGTCTCACTCGGCAGCCAGTGGATTCCGAATCAACCTTACTGCATCTCGTGCACCGCTGGCAAACCACTTCCTCACCGAATGAAAGGTCGGCGATGGAGCGAGCTGAGAAGCTGGATATCGAGAAGGTTGTGATAAATCTACAAGAGTCGGAAGTTACTGGAGGGATTGATGGGTTTGATATTGCCGCGGAACTGAAGGCGGCTTACCCGCGCTCAAAGGATCCTTACGTTTCGTTTAAGTTCTTGGATCGAATCTTTGTGCAAAATAAGGAGAATGAGATGGTATTCCTTATTGTAATCGGAGGCATTTCGCACTATACGACGCCATACTACCTATTCGCGCGCCCTTGCTGCAAAATCCATTCGAAGAGCCCAGTTACAGCCAGAAAAGTTGTAGCCAGTGTCACGAAGTGTCTTCATCGTATTCGCTGCGACAAGCCAGAATTTCCGCGCATTGTGCCGACGGCAGGTATCAACTTAGCACTTAGAAGCGCAGGGTAGTATAGAGTACAGACTACTATCATAGGGAACAGTAATGCATGTGCGCAATAGAAACTGGTATACAGGTAATCTTATTTATCCTCTTGACCTCGACACAAGAGTTACGGCTGCCACATCAAGCTTCTTGCAGATACCACAGAAATCCCTTTCACATATCTTCCAACCGAAATCGTTAAGGACACTTTGCTTTACTTGGACGTCCACTCACAGGCCGTAGCAAAACGGTAAGAATCGTAAAATTAATGTGAACTGCAAAGATGAAAAAATTTGATACTTTTTTATCCAGAACACGAGAAAACTGCTGAATTTAACAAAAGGAATTAACGTACGAATGTCATTTTTACACAAGATACGAGATAGTGAGCTGCATTTTAAAGCTATATATTCTGTTTCCGTCATATATATTAACTATGGAGGTACTGTCGTGCGAGATTCATTGCAATACAGGTAGCGCAAAAACCGGTTTCCTGAGTCGAATCTAAAAAAGGCGGTTTTTATCGTGGACGATGCTGATACTATTAACGTTCTGGTCTGCTTCTCTAAAGGAAGCAGCATAAAATTCCAAGCAATGCACTACGTAAACGAGTAAAATTAGTTTGTGTGGACATCTGGTCGCAATTACAGCGTATGCGCCCTGTGGAATATTCTGATGTCCGATATCGATTCGTCAGTATTCGCGACAATCGACTTTAGTCGAACAAGTATATCACCATTCCACCGCGCCACGACAAGCTATCATTATGGATTCGTACTGAATCATGCTGTGAGCCGAGCCGCTCAAGTCTTGTCATTGACAAAGCTAAGCCAAAGCATTAACAGCAGCGATGGCATGGCTGCACTGATGCAGATCACTATCACTGTGCTGACTATGAACAACGCCCAGTTACCTGTGCTGCTGCTAAAACATTGGGAAGTGACCGTTAACCGACCACCGCGTGCAAAATTCGAAGGCACTGATTTCTTCGATTTCCAAACCAGCGAACGCCATTATCCGATTTTACCGTTACACCTGAAGAAATTCTGCCGGCAGTTAGTCCTCTCACAGTTTGTCGTGAACGTCGACTTGCATTTCGATAAGAACACGTTCCCCAAATATGCCAAATACCGGATGCCGGGTTTCGCTCAAGCCAGCACTTTGAGTAGTTTGCACATCGAAATTCCCAATGTGCGCTTCGCAGGCGACGAGAGTATAGAAGACAGCACATATCGCTTCACGCGCACACTAGACGACTGCTGTCCGCCAACGGATTGGTTCACTAAGGAACAACTGTGGAGACTGCACTCTGACTGGATTCGTACTGTGCCATATCCGGGAAAGAAATGGGCTGTATTCAGGCAGCATCTAGAATAGTAAGCCCGACTCAACTTACTGATGGGTATATTCACGTAATTTTAGTGTACAAAATCACGATAATAATTATGAACGCACAATATTTTGCAGTTATGGAATACGCCAACCGGGGGGTTCTTTATTCTGGCGGGATTTAGATCTGCGAGTGTTTGATAGTCTACCTTTCGGCAATCTCAGCCTGGCGATTCTCGTTCAAGACTACCTGCATCCGTCTGCGAAGTGATAACGAAAAGTTGGCTTTTGCAATAGCTTTTCGTCTGTTTCATGTATGCTCGTTTCCTAGGTGTGTTAGCCTTGTATAACAGCTATGCAAAATCGTCCAAGTTTAACCTGACCTCTTCCGTAATGAAGGTTTTGAAGCATATGTTGGACTTGGCACTTGACAGCTGCTTACCAAGCCAAATTCTTGTTATAATTAGCTTAATGAATACTTCGACAAACATTACAGCATTATGAATACTACTTAATGAGCAGGTATTCTTTTCGCTCATTTTTGATGGAATTAAGGGTATAAAAATGCTTATAAAAGAAGCTCAAACGGACACGCCACACGAGTAATTTTTTACGGTCGGATGCAAAAACGGATTCGCATGCAACCACAGAAAATACACACAAGTGGTATTGCATAGAGAAAATCCTGTTACGGATCTTTTTTAAAGATTCAAAGACAGGTTTTTTAAGCTCTCTTTGAACCCTCTGCTTCGTCTGTACATTGTCATATGACCCACATGATCACGTTTGTCTATGCCCTTATAGCCATAGGTCTAGAAAGTAAATTTTCGAAGCGGTATACTTGTATTGAAGTAGAGATTTAGTGGACTGAAGTGCAGTGAAGCAGTGGTTAGTGGAAAATTAACAGCCACCAACAAGGATGTCTGTACTAAGTGCTAACGTTTTGCTAGCAAATGCACCTGAAGAAAAAGGAATTTTGCTGTGTTAGAAATTTGAAGTATATCAAATTTTGTGTGCAAGTAAACACACTTCGGTAAAGACTATTTCTACCATGGACCTCACCTTATCGGGCTTCTTTCGACCTCCACGAGGCAGTCCTCATGAGATCAACTCCGGGAATACGGTGCTGGTCCATCGTGACAACGGCGAATGGTGGCTGGGATACGTACAGGACATCGATGGTGACATGATGTTTATTAGTAATTTCGATTGCGTGACGGTTTCCGCCGGCTGGATTCACTCACGCCATATCCGGGCACACAGACATGTGACAGATAGGTTACGGCCTTCAATTGACAACGATGTGCGAGCCGGTGGTTGTACGGTGCAGGTGGCGTTACGCAGTACCCACAACGGGCCGCTTATTTTTCGTTCATCTCGACTTCTCACAGCCATGGCTGCGGTAAACATGTTTTATGTTAGACTGGATGATGGCAGTGGCTCTGCACCGCGATGCATGGTGGTTCACTTGTGGCAGATTGCCGCCACTGCCGATTTCGCTTCCACCGAGCCGCCGCTCCTCCACCAGACCACCGGACTATACTTTCGCAAGTTCATTGTGCCTTTAAAGAAAGCCAAAATGGTCGGCGAGCTGGATGCAGCTACTTTTCGGCAATGCTTCATCAAAGCCGGTTTTGTAGCCGATGTGCCGAAGCCGACTGGAGGCAATACACATTATCGCTGCAATTCGCAGATTGCATTCCGGTTCTTTGTTAGTATCAGGGAAGATTGTCTCAGTTTTGTTTGCGGTCAGATCCGTGCCACTTTGGATAGCCGTGCAGAGTGGAATGAACAAGCCTTGGCTGGGCAGTGCGCCAACAATGACTTATCCCTTCCATTATTAAGCAGTATTATGGATGCACCTAAATATTATGAGATATTCGGTAAGTGCAACTAATATTACGTAATTCATGAATCGTAGCATATGAATTACACGTTCTTGTGAGGGGCGTCGCTAACAAATCGGTAATTACGGTACAGTTCATGTCTTGTAAAAGTACTTACGGTTGCGTTTGTTAGAATCTGAGGGTAACGGATGGATCGGTGCAGTCGCGCATCCTGTGCTAGCTCATGTGCTCAACAATCTGGACCTGGTTACTCAAGAAACATGCACAAGGTAGGAAGTGAACTTGATTAGCGAAGCATAGCGTTACAGTAAATCTTTGCATTCTTCACTTTTGATTTCACTGTTTCTTATGCGGATCTACGTTTTGCGTGTTTAATAAGGTCCAATGATTGATGTGAAGTATATTAAAAAATTATCATTATTATATGTTGAAGGGTTTGCATGCTATGGCAGCAGCTTCTCTCCGGCGCCTCGGTGCGCAAGCACGTCACCTTAGATGTTTCCTTATTCAAGCTATCAAAATTTGCGACGTTTTACTGCGGCAAGGTGTACAAGTTTGCTTGGTGCCTGGATAAGGCTATAACCGTCCATACGGACGTCCTCCATCTCATCGACGCCATCTACTTCTCCAACTGGGCGTTGATTACAAAAGTATTAGTGGCGCTGTTGATGGCGAAGAATATTCAATTAGGACATCTTGTGATCAAAAATGGCTGGACACATGACGGAGTTACGATCTCCTCTGAGCAGAAAAAGTACGACATCACAGGGCGTTTGATACGTGTCGCCCCGGCATGGAGATGGGACAATATAGCGGCACTCGTTACCATTTGTCGTCGGCTGGTTCTGCGTGACTATTCAGTGCTTTGTATCAGCAACAGTGTACCGTCATTATTTTATCCTTATACACAAAGCAAACTGGCAGATGGGGCCGGTTATAACGGCGGAAGGCCAGCAGGTATTGGCGCCCAGGAAATGCCAACAACCGTCCCATATCTACTCTTGCAGTCCACCGATGATGATGCCGGCATGGTCAGAAAGTTACTGTCAGCACTGGAAACGCGCTACCCTGCTATTGATCCAGAGACTGACGCCCATGTGCGGTCTATTCACCAGCAGTGGAATAATAACCTGGATTACCCTGACCAGTGGCGTCCTATTCGGGATTTGCTTCAGTTGTAAGTTGCAAAAAATTTATTTTAAATATTCTTGGCGAAACATGTGGTTTAATTGCAAAGTTTTACAGGTACAGCGGCTTCCGGGCAGACGGCAGTGTATACAGTTGGACGGATGTAGATTTGCGATGGCTGGATGTGGCTGATCTTACAAAAGTGGCAACGGTAGCCGTTAGTTCGTATTTTGATTACTGTCGTGTATTCGTTTAATACAACTTTATTCAGACTGTGTCTGGAGTCAACTGATGGTCAATTAGTGAGCTGCGCACGTACATCTAGGTTGGCAACCTGTATAGTGTTGCCAGTTGCAAGGTCATCACAATTACTGTAATCATTTCGTAAGATTTGCAAATTTGCGAGCTCCAGCTTTTGGTTTAGCATCTAAAAGAACTTTATTTTGAATTTCAGATTGCATTGATGTCGTAGTAAAGAGAAACACTTATTGCTTTTGTTCCATTTAATCATGACAATCATGTACCGGGTGTCTGACCAGGATGCCAGTTTGGTTCATTAAAGTGCGCCATTGCCGTCCAGTGTTCAATTGTCACCTTTCCACTTCATGCAAAAGACTAGAGCGTATTCCATACAAAAATTAGTTAAGTCGGCATTATACTACGCTCTGCTCTTCTCATAATTTTTTTGGGAAAAATGGAGAGATAGACTTCCATTCGGCGGTTCTCGCTTGGGACTAACCGTCCATTCAGTTGTCCCGCCTGTACCAAGGCACTGGCGCTGCTGCATTTTGACCACCGCGTCGTCAGTGCCTATGCCACTGCACACGCCATAGCGGATTTGATTAGTCTGAAGAGCGTGCACATTCATGTAATACTCGTAAAAAATTGTCGGGTTCCACTGGAAATCGATCCGAACTGTCATGATGGGTGTCACCAACCGACTATTACGATTTTTTTACGGGAACATTCTGTTCCATCTGCTGCCGCTGAAGAGTGTTTGCCATCATCTACTCATGTGGCAGTTCATCATTGATTGTTCGATGGCGCGTTTATCACCCTATCAGCGTTAATGTCCAATGGAACAAGCCTTTTCCATTAACGTTCGTTATTGATGATTCTCGCCGGGATGGTACCCTGTGGTGGTTGGCAGCCGTGCGCCTAAGGTGCGCCGGGAAGTCATCGTAGGCCCATAACAACAAGTGCTGAGCCCGGCACTTTTTAAATACCGCGCGTTTGCAAACTATGCTGTTTGGTAATTGGGCAGATACATGAAAATTCACAAAAAAACCATCCTTTGCAAACGAGCAAAAAACGTGTGATAAAAATGTTTACAGTATTCTTAAATCAAGCGCTAGTGCTATGGCCACGGTATTACACCACCGCCCATATGACAGCACACGAACAGAAACAGAACGAATGCATGATTCTCCTGTTGGCGCACTGTAATATCCCTGTTTGTTAGTGACGTCAAAATGACACAGTTCCAGTCTGCAGTCTCGGCGAGAATCACGAATTCCGGCTATGCGTTTCGATGCGGAAGACGACAGGGAAAGCACAAAGCGGTTCAAGCGTGCACTGGAGCAACATTGCCCTCCGGTTGACAGTGCCTTGAGGAAACGTTTTAAGAAGATTGATTCTCACTGGCTGGCAACGATTCCCTATCCCGGAAGGAAATGGACTGGACTGCGACAAATACTTGAACTGTATAAGTATAAAAGGGTTTATAAAAAGCTAATGAAAGCTTTAAACTAAAATGGTGAGGCGTTAAGATGGTTAACAATTATCAAGTGCGTTCAAAAAATTTCGTTTTTCGAAATCAACCTTCTGATAGCTGGTTGGGAATATCTGTACATGATTAGTTAGCTCGGGATTTCTTGATTAAGTCGTTCTGGTGTTGTAGTTATGGGCTACCCAAAGGCGAAGGACAAAATACCCCAGACTATCGATATCCCTTGCCATTGTCACATTGTGCCCCTAAAAACTGTAGCTGGATTCGTGGAATTGGCAACGGTTTACATCAGGCACGTCGCGGCTACGCAAAATTTAAAAATCAATCGACAATTACATAATCAGTTAAAACGAAGCAGGAAAAACAGCCGCTGCATACAATAAAAAAGCGGAAGCCATACTTAAAGACCTACAGGTAATATCCTCAAGGGAACTATCAGTTTACGATAAGTAAGCAGTCCTTAACGGTAACAACTACGAAATGTGGGAGCTTGGTTCGACTAGCTCAGGAACGTCGCTCTTCTGTGCATCCGGTGGGCGGCTGGGACAGGTTTTTGGTCGGGCTTTCGTTCCGTGCATGTGCCGGAGTACGTTATCGCGACGGCCGCGGTGCACGGGCAGTAAATGCATACGTACGTCCCTTCGGCGTGATGTGATCTTTTAGCGCGCCTCGGCGATCTAAAATTTACATGGTAGAATACTTTTGGTTGAAAGTGATCCTACTATGATCTCGAATAAAAATATTATGTCCATAGCTCGTACATTTCTCGATCAGCAGGCTCGTCAATTAAGGCCGCAGGTGTCTGCGTGCAGATCGTTCGAGTATCACTCCAGTCCGGTGAGGTTCGAGTGGGAATTGTCCTCGTTTGTGTTGACTGCTGCTGCAGGTGATCTTCTTTTCTGGACATACAAAGCCACAGACAGCAGCGAGTGTTAGGTTGTACAGTGATAGGCGTGTGCTTTTAAAGGAAAATAAATCGCAACCAGGCCTACCCTAACTCCATGGAACTGTTATCGCCTTCCGGCTCCGGAGCACAGCAGTGGGTGTGATCGCGTTCTAACAAACCCCCCGATCTGCAATGTTTGCACACTAGTTAATCGAATCCCTGAAGGTCATAAATGCACTACATACATGGCCACACGTTTGTGAAGTTCCGCCAGTCGCGTGCTAGTTAATGTAACCAACCCTTCCCTCAGTATTTTTGGTCTTTTCGCCTCCAATAGTTTTTTGCTGTGAAAAAAACGCTCATTGTTTTTATCGGCGTGTAGCGTAGAGTATTAGTCCGTTCTGCGATAAACGCGGCTAACGAGGACCGCTCAAGGGACGATATTTAACTTGTTCAGTGGTAAAATCCTGACTGATTTGCTGCAGACTCCATTTAAAAGCTAAATTTTGAGAGAGCATACATTGCCGGATGATATCTTTCCCCGGCAATATAGAGAGTCTCTTCGGCCGTTATTCGTTTGGGATCGTAGATTCCATTTTCGAAGGCTTGGAATCGGGGAGGCGGTGAACGTGCCCTGCAAAACGCCGTTATTTCAGTTGCATGTCCTACTCTGTATATATACAGGAACTCGCGAGGTTCCATGATAAAAATTCACACTGTGCTGTATCGAAAGCATCTGTTCTCACAAAGTCGTTATGTGACCTTTAGCGGCTTACCGTAACCCCGTTCCTGTCCAGTGGTGCTCCACTTCGTATAACGGCATGAAAGCTTGTAGTTCCAGTTGTTCATCATAGTATCGCGATGAACGCGAGTGGAGGTGCGCAACCTGAAAAAAAGCTTTGTTTGCAGCTGTCGGCCAAGAATCGAAATTCCCAGTTTGAAGTAATTCCAACTAGAAGCGCACCGTGGCTTCGTACACCAGCGAAATATCCATTCCAGGCACCGTTACAGAGACCCAAACAATGTTCCCTGCAACTGTAGCTTTGAAATTCACGAGCTTTATACCCGTTTGTGAAAAGAAGTGAAATAAAGTGAAAAGAGTGAAATGAAACGTGAAATGAAACAAGCAATTAAAACTTGATATTTTGGCTTTTATTAGGGTTGCAAACATAAATAAAAATTGTAGAAACTAATAACTGCACATGCAGAACACTGCAAAGTACTAACAAAAGCTGAATTAAATTTGATCTTTATTGCACTGTAAAACTATATACTATAGTTTTTAAAACTAATATTAATTCTTCTCCGTATCCGCAGTTGGAAATCCCATTTTGGTAAATCGAGTTTTTCTACCGAGATAATTTAATTATTAAACCAAATCATATCAGGATGATATCATAAGCTAAACATAACGGAGTCTTGTAATTTTAGGAATAGACAAGTAGTACCTGGCTCATAAAGCGGGATGCCATCGTACTCCGGATCCAAATAGTACTGTAGTCGTTTCCGGTTGATGATCCTGCACATTTTCTGTCAGAACTTCCAAAGTTTCTGGAAAACATTTCTGTGCATTAATTTCCTATTCGCTATTCATACGAAAAGTTAGTTTTTGCATCATGGAAAAGCGATAAGGATAGAAATTTGTACCCCTTTTCGCTGAGAAACGAACGATTTAAAGAAAGGCTGCACGTAACTTTTATGCAATTTCCACCAGAAAGATAAAATCTTGTACTGCCTCATAAGTTACTGATGCCACATCATACTGTACTGTGGATTCTTACTTGCTGTAACTTTCCGACCTGCCGAATTCCAATAATAACCCAGTTACGACACCACAGTCGATTTGCAGTTGCACGTAATAGAGATAGGTACAGTAGCTACAATCGGCAAACGGCTTGCTCGCTCAAAATTTTGAAAGAGAAAAAGCTTTATTTAAATCCGTGCCCTGGAAATTGTTAACGGTGTCATAAAATTAGGAACTTCCGGGAAAGCGTACTCTTAACAGGATCTTACTGCTACTCAATGGCTCTGCTGCAACAAAACATCTGAATATTAAATTTTCTGTTGATCGTCAACAGGCAAGACAGATGGGCTTTGTCGAGCATTACCGAGTTCCGTGTTCCGTATTCAATCGAACGCAATCGCTATCAAAACGGATGCAGTTCAAAGTTTTATTGGCTTTGTGCAAGAATAGTGTACCTGAAGAAACTTCGCTGAGTAAACCAAAATCTTTATAATTATTTTAACTGCAAGTGCACTAACGTTGGACATGGGTTCAGTGCCAAGTAAACGCTAATGCGATCATGGACCATCGTATGCTCCATCGTATTCTTTTTCGGGGCTCACGAGGCATCCCTCACGAAATAATTTCTCAAACACTGTGCTGGTTCATCGCGAGAATGGCGAATGGTGGCTAGGATGCGTGCAGGATATCGATGGTGATCAGATGTCATTTGATTTTGATTGTACGGCGGCTTCCGCCGACTAGATTTATTCACGCCACATCAGGGCATACAGGCATTTGGCCGATGGACTTAGGTGTCTGATCGACCGGCAAGTGCGAGATGTTCGGTGCTGCACTCTCAGCTGCATGGTTCCGGTGGCGCTGCGCACCAACAACGGACCGCATATTTTCGTGTTGTCAATTCATTGCACCTACAGTTGCGGGAAATGCCCTCGTTTTCATTGTATTTCTACATTCAAGCTAAGTGGGATGTCTAGGTTTTACTGCGCCATTATGTGCAAGTTCCCGTGATGCCTGGATAATGCTAAAACAGCCGAAACGCCCAGCTTCATACCGTTCGATATCGTTTACTTGTCCGGTTGGTAATGTGCTATCTTCCGATTGATCCTGTGGTGACCACCGCTAGGACAGAAAGTATAGACGACGTAAAGAAAAGCCAACTACGCAGAACGAAGCAGCCTACCAAAAGTTACTAACAACAGGCATTTAACAACGAAATCCGCCACATAATAATAAGCCTACATTCACAGTGCCAGATAGAATTCAATTAACTACCGACACAGAACAAACAAGCTGGGCGAAGAAGAGTGTAAACCGATACCTCATTTCCTGATTAATCACTTTTCAAGTTACGATAAACGCAATTTAAGCTACTCAGTAGAATTTAGATGCCATGCGACTGAAGGAGCGTATTTAACGCGAGCGAGTAGGTACGACCGTACGATTACTAGGTAGCTAAAATGCAAATTATTGCAGCGACGTCACAACGTTGCCGGCACGGAAAACACGGAAAACTCGCAAATCTGCATTGCGTCGGACACCAAGCTACCGCATATTCGGTCTACTATCGATCTACCGGTCGATTCGGTCTTCTATCGATTCGGGCTACTATCCTTATCCGGCACTCCATCAGACATTACCCACAACTCCGGAAATGCATCTGCATGCATTCACTCTCTGAGCAAACAATGTCATGGTGGTACCTTTGACAGAACATTAAGTGCATTTCCGTAACCGCCGCCTCTGTTTTGTCTGCTGTATTGTCCGCTGGGGCTTTCTCTGCACAGCGTAAATCCACAGATCGATATGTCATGCTTCGAACGAAACCGTTGAAATGATGAGCGCAGACTTTGCGAGATGGTTGCGATAATGAAATGAATAATATACAATGCAGTCAGTCGGATACGGCTCGAGAAACATGGAAATTTCCGCCACCCTTTAGTGAAAATGATGCTCTTCCCATCTCCGTTTTGTAATAAGCTCCAACGCCCGTGAATGCCGATAATAAGCGAATACTTTTCGCGTGGTAGAAGCAGACGCCAAGGACAACTGGATGTGAAAAATCCCGTCCTTGTTAATGTCGCTGACAACGAGTATTGCCTGGGATACCTTCAAGATGTTGATGGTGATAACCTCTTCGTGGACTTTGACTGTACCACCCTTCCGCCATGGTGGTTTCCAGCGGGGCGCGTGTGGTTCTACAACCTCAACCAGGGATACTATCCTACGGATAAGGAAATACTCGTGGCGGTGAGAAACGAGCCAACTGGACCGTATATTTTCCGTCCGGCGATAGTTGTCTGGTACTACTGCGACTTGTTCTTGTGCCGTCTCATTCGAAAGCCAGTGGATTCCGAGACAACCTCACTGCATTTCGTGCACCGTTGGCAAACCGCTTACTGGGATGGAGGGTCGGTGATGAAGCGATCTTCGAAGCTGGATGTCGAGAAGGTTGTGATATGCTTAAAAACGACGGAAATCACTGATGAAATTGACGGGTTTAATATTGCCGAGGATCTAAAGGCGTGTTACCCGGGTTCCGATACGGTTTCCCCACGCTTCGTGGATCGAATCTTTGTGCGAAATAAAGAGAATGAAATTGTCTTCCTGATTGTGATCGGAGGCGGTATCTACGATGCAACGCCATATTATTTATTTGCGCGGCCTTGCTGCAAAATCCACTCAAGAGGTCCAGTTACAGCTGGAAAAGTTGTAGCCAGTGTGAGGAAGTATCTCCATCTTCGCTCCAACAAGCCAGAATTTCCGCGCATTATGCCAGCTTCAGGTATCTTCTTAGCAGTTAGCAGCTCATATGGGTTGTCGTAAAATACATGCCACTATCCCTGGAAGCAGTTGTGCTTGTGCTCATTGCACAGTTATTTAGAGAAATACAATCCGAAATAAGTCAAATGTGCCTCAAAAACCGGTCACTTTGAGTATAATCACCGACAACTCACGCATTCGAATTTTGTAAAAGCCCAGAACTTTCAAAAGGAATGGTTGAAACAAGCTTAAAAGCAAAAACTCTGAACCAGGACCCATAATCGGTGTTTTGAACTGCATACTCAAGGTGACCTGTCTTTGAGGGGGAATCGAGGCACATAATACTCTTAGTAATCCCCTTCACAACGATACAAGTCTTACGGCTACTTCATGAGTCTTCTTGCAGATAGAACTGAATGCCCTTTTACGTTTCTTCCAACTGAAATCACGAAGGAAACTTTGCTTTACTTGGACGTCCACTCACAGGCCGTTACCAAGCGGTGAGAACCGTAACTG
Organism: Paramacrobiotus metropolitanus; assembly: GCF_019649055.1. Classification (NCBI taxonomy): domain Eukaryota; kingdom Metazoa; phylum Tardigrada; class Eutardigrada; order Parachela; family Macrobiotidae; genus Paramacrobiotus; species Paramacrobiotus metropolitanus. Next base: position 57,768 of record NW_026570349.1, on the reverse strand, counting down.
TGACGGTCACAGTGTGACCGCAAAGTTCAATCGTTGTGAAACATTTGTTTTTAATTTAGAATACAAAAAACTGCTGAATTTATCGCCGAAAATGCATTTTTACTAAGATACGAAATCGTGTACTTCGCACGGGGCCTTAAGTTTTCCCCTCATGCAGTACGGGAAATTTTGTTTTCCCCGGCACATGTGCCGCTTACACGCGAAAAGCTGACTGCAGTTTAAAGCCGCGTGCGATGCGGCAACACGTTTGCCGTTATTCTGAGTTGTCTCTCTGCTCTCTTGTTCAGTTGCGCAACCGGATATACCGAGTTGGCTAAAAACCGGTTTTAAGCTGCAGGCAACTTTTAGGCTGCATTCGTGTAAGCGACTAAGCGGCACATGTGCGGGGGAAAACGAAATTTCCCGTACTGCATGAGGGGAAAACTTAAGGCCGCATGCGAAGTACTGTACTTTAAGACAACATTCCGTTTCCGTCATACGCATATCATTGGTAGAGGATACTGTACTACAGTAGGTTGAAGCAAAGCATACGCGTGTGAGAGTCAAAGGTTGCGGGAAAACCGGTTTTCTAATGGAAGCCGGAAAAGTCGGTTTTGTCGGTGTATCATTAATTATACATGTAATATCGCAGATAATGCTCTACGGTAATCTGCACGAAAACGAGTAACACTGGAAAATTAGTTCATATGGAATGTTGGCCGTAATTGCAGCGTATGCGCCCTGTGGAACATTCTAATGTCTGATGTCGATTCGTCAGTGTTCGCGACAATCGACTTCAGTCGAAAGGGTATGTCGCCGTTCCACCGCGCTACGACAAGCTATCATTATGGATTCGTATTAAATCATGCTGTGAGCCGAGACACCAAAGTGTTGTCACTATTAAAGCTGAGTCAACGCGTTAACAACAATGAAAGCATGGCTGCACTGATGGAGATCACCAGCACCGTGCTGACTATGAACAACGCCCATTTATCTGTGCTGCTGGTGAAACATTGGGAGGTGACCGTTAATCGACCACCGGGTGTAAAATTTGAAAGCACTGATTTCTTCGATTTCCAAACCAGCGAACGCCACTATCCGATTTTACCATTACAATTGAAGAAATTCTGTCGGCAGTTGGTTTTCTCACAGTTTGTCGTGGACTTTGATATGCATTTCGATAAGAAAACCTTTCCCAAATATGCCAAACATCGGATGCCGGGTTTCGCTCAAGCCAGCACTTTGAGCAGTCTGCGCATCGAAATTCCCAATGTGCGCTTTGCTGGCGAGGATAGTTTCGACGACAGCACAGATCGGTTTACGCGCACACTGGACGACTGCTGCCCGACGACGGACTGGTTCACTAAAGAACAGCTATGGCGACTCCATGCCGCCTGGGTTCATACTGTTCCGTATCCAGGGAAGAAGTGGGTTGTATTCATGCAGCATTTAGAATAGTAAGCACACTTCCACTTGCTGACGAGTATGTACCGTTTTGAGATGTGTCCACTACAGCAATATGAATATACAATATTTCGCAGTTATGGAATACGCCAACATGTGGGTTCATCAGTTTGGAGGGATTTGGATCTACGGGAGTTCGACAATCTTCCGTTTAGCAAACTTAGTTTGGCGATTCTTACTCGTGACTATCTTCATCCTTAGCCATCTATAAAGTAATTCCAGAAAATGTGTCGTTGCGCTGGTATTCTACTGCTTCATGTACATTTTCCTAGTTTGTTAACCTTTTGCAATCTGATAGTTTAATTTGACCTTTTTTATAATTAATTTTGTGATAATTAATTAATTTTGGGAGCTTATAAACCAAACATTCATAAAGCCAGAATAAGATATTCTGTCTGCACATGGATTTTGGCAAAACAGATTATCACGAACAAGAAGGTGTCTACATAAGGTTCAAGCGGATACGAGTAAGTTCTGTACGATTGAATGCAAAAGTGGATTTGTAACCGGATGCGGACGTAGGCAATCAAAACATACACACTCTTTATACAAATAAAACTTAACTCCGATTAATTTTTTTAACTGCGCGTTGGTCTGGAAATCTATGTGCAACCATAGATTTGTTCTACTCTGCTTAAATTGCATTCTATTCCTTTCCAGCTTTCTTAAACTTTAGCGAAAATAAGTAAATACGTTGCCATTTGGCATTTCTTTTCTTTGACGCCGATTCACACACCGGCAATCTGTAAAAGTTGTGCTTTGCGTTGTGAACACTGGACACATGTTTTATTACATATTGAACACATTATGCAGCACTTTAGTTCCTAATCCGGGGTCCGCCGCGTATGTGACGATTGACTGCAGCGGCATCAGCACGACATTGCCAAGCTACCCGGAAATAAAAGGCTTTCGGCTGGCGACGCTGTTCCACCAAGGGGTATCTGTGAAACCAAGGAGCCCGCGCTGCTGCACGTCGACCATCGCGCTGACAGTGTCTAGGCTGTCGCGCATGCTGCAGTGGATTTGCTTAGCCTGAAGAGCGTGCACATTTTTGTATTACTCGTCAAATATTGTCGGGCTCCGCTGGAAATCGCTCCGGCCTGCCATCCAGACGATCTTTACGAGCATTTTCACGGGAATATCCTGTTCCAGTTGCTGAAGAGTGCCTGCCATCATTTACTGGTCAACTGGTGCGGCATTTCGTCATTGATGGTTCGATGGCGCGTTTACCACCTTATCATAATCCAATGCCCAATGTTGTCAGATGGGACAAGCCATTTGCGTTAATGTTCTTTTTCCGGCAATTCGTTTTGATGCGAAAGATGGCACGGAAAGCACACAGCGGTTTAAGCGTGCACTGGAATAGTACTGCCCTACGGTGGAAAATGCCCTGAAGAAACATTTTAAGGAAGATTTATTTTTGCTGGCTGGCAACGATTCCATATCCTGGAAGGAAATGGACTGGACTGCGACAAATACTTTGACCGTACGTTTATGCTTTATAATAAAAAGAAGGTGTATTAATGTAGTTTATAGCACTCAGTTTTGTTTACAAATTTCTTTACTCCAAAGCAACTTTCTGCTAACTAATCGGAAATACTTTATTAATTCGTACGTGTTCTGGTGATTAAGTCGTTCTGGTGTTTAAGTTATGGACTGCCTGAAGGCGAAGGAGAAAATGCATCCGACAAATGGAACACTTTGGATTTGCGGAAACTGGATAGTATTCCTTTTGGTAATCTACAGCTGCTTGTTCTGGCTCGTCTTTATGTTGCTTAAGCGATTTCATGATGATGATGATAATTTGTACAGTACCATTTTTGCTAAATTACATGCTTTTGTGTACTTATGTATATTCGTTTCTCAAAGAACATTCTATTGCGTTGACAGGGAGATGTTTACTGAATTAAAGAAAAAGCTGATTCTCCTGATATGAAAACTGGTCGAAAACGCACTTATGAAAACCTTTATTAAACCAGAGAGCGGAGCATAGGATGCTTCGAAAACTGTTATGTAGAAAACTGTCGCTTTTTGTCGACCGGCGATATTTTCTATCGAAACGTCACCCCAGGAAAACACATACTTTTTCTGAAATGACGGACGCTGTTTAAGTTCCAATATCAATCCTAACTCCAAGAAGCGCGTTTGCCACGAAAGTTCATGCCACGCCAATATATTGCTCAAGGCTGAAATATGTTAAGTTTTATGTTATGCCACCTGACAAGCTTTATAAAGCTCTCTATGTGATATAGTATTCATCATCAGAATTTGGAAAGCTTCTGGCAAATATTGATTTTCTTGTGTTCCCGTGTTTTGCCAGCGACAGACATCGCCGAGCAAACAAAATTGTGGTAGTTCATGCGGTAGAGTTTTAGTGTATTTACTTAAGCAACTCCAGTTCTCTGAGCTGTATTGTTCGCTAACATATCCACTGCAAAATCCACAAATCGATATAATGTATGCCAACCATCAGCCCATGCGATTTTCCGTCAAGAAGCGTTCGAATGAATCAAATGCTATCGACAACTGCAAGTAGCGGTAACCGTATTTGATGTTAAACGGTCAAGTGAGTCAATCGCAATAGCTTGAGGAATATAAAAATTTTCTAATCCCTTCAATGACGATAATAAGCCAATACTTTGAGCGCGGTAGACGCATGAATAACGGCCAGCTGAATGTCAAGAATCCAGTTCTAGTTAATGTGGGCGACAACGAGTACTACCTGGGATTTCTCCAAGATGTCAATGGTGACGACCTCTTCGTGGACTTTGACTGCCCCACCCTGCCGCCCTGGTGGATTCCATCATGGCGTGTGTGGTTTTACAACCTCAACGAAGAGAAGTATCCTATAGCGGACATCAAACCAGTGGATATACTTGTGGCTTTGCGAAATAACCCAACTGGACCCTATATATTCCGCCCGGCAAAACTGGTCGCCTGCTATTATGACCTGGTCTTTTGCAGTATAGCCAGTTCAGCAGCCGATAAGGAGGCAACTTCACTGCACCTCGTTCACCGCTGGCAAATTGTTAACTGTAGACGGTTTGGGTGTTCGTTGTTGGATGACTATGGCAAGATGGATGTGGAAAAAATGGTGATACCTTTAGAAAAGCCAAATGTTATTGATTGGTTGGATGAGTTTGATATTGACGAAGTACTGAAAGTGGTTTATCAGGGTGAAGAGACTATTTCTTCCAATGAGTGGGTGGATCTAATCTCTGTGCGAATGACAGAGACGGAGGTTGTTGTCCTTATTGCGTGCGCAGGATATCATCACGCACTATCGAAAGACTACGTATTCGCACGTCCCTGTTGCAAAATTCACCGGGAAAGCCCGAAAACAGCGCGAAGAATTTTATCTGGTCTCAGACAGCATCTTCTTCCTCGCTGCCAGCCAGAATATCCCCGGGTTTCGAGGACATACACCTTCTTACCAATGCAACAAAAGGGTCCGTACCCTGACCCCATTCGGTGGGAAAGAAAATCTTTCCGACTAAGAAAAATAAAGAAATTGTCGCATGTGCAAGCACAGAGAAAATTTAGCTTCTATTATTTACGATACCGAGTGAGTTACCGACACATGAGTAAAGATAGCTTTGTATATTCTTGCAGATAGCGTTGGATGCATTTTCACTTATATGTCTACCGAAGTCACAAAGGAAATTTTGCTCTGTTTGGATGTACATTCACAGATTGTAGCAAAACGGTAAGAATTTAAGATGTGACTGAAAGGAACCAATGACGCAGTTTTCGATAATCGGGATGCAAACACCAACGCCTGCTCGGTTTGCTATCCATTCCAAAATGATATACCTAGGTTGTGTTTACAGCGTATGCGCCTTGTGGAGCATTCTACTGTCCGATGGTAATTCACCGGTATACACAACAATCGACTTTAGCAATAACAACTTATGGCCGTTCGTCCGAGAAACCAGAAGCTACGACTACGCATTCATACTGAATTATGCTGTCAACAGTATGACCAAAATATTGTCGTTGCTTAACCCGAATGAACGGTTCACTAAAATCGATGATCTTGCTGCTCTCTTGAGAATTACCGACACCGTGCTGACTGGGAACAACATCCAGTTGTCTGTGCTGCTGGTGCAACATTGGGAGATAGCCGTTAATCGACCACCGCCTCCTAAATTCATCGGCTTCGATATCACTTATGCCCACGTTAGTGACCGCTACTATAAGGTATTTCCACTTCAGCTGCGGAAGTTCTGTCGGCAGTTAGTGCTGTCCCATTGCGCCGCAAACGTCGACGTGCACTTCGATAAAACAACGTTTCCCAAATATGCAAAGCACCGGATGCCTGGTTTTCACGATTTCGCCTTCGATTTTAATCTGCGATTAAAAATTCCTTGTTTGCGCTTCGATGGCAACGAAAGCCTGGAAGTCAGTGCGCTTCGTTTCAGGCGCACATTGGATAAATGCTGTCCTGCAGTGGAAGAGTGCAAAAAAGACCGGCTGAAGAAAGTACACTCCCGCTGGGTTCGTGATGAACCGTATCCAGGGAAGAAATGGGCCGTATTCAAACAGCATCTAGAATAGTAAGCACAACATGACTTGGTACAACGTCGGTGCAGTTTCTGGATGGAGTGTGCACTTATTTTTTGTAGTTATGGAGTGGGCGAACCTTTTGGTTCTTCGGTCTGGCGGGATTTCGATGTGCGAGTGTTCGACAATCTTCCATTCGGCAATCTCAGTATGGCGCTTCTCGCTCAAGACTATCTGTATTTTTAACAGCTAACGAAATAATGCCGGAAGATTTGTCGTTGCATTGGTTTTTGTCTACATCGTTTATATTATCTCATTGTAATATTTACTTTTTGTAAATGATGATGACATTGCGGAATCATTCACCATTAATGTGACCTTTTGATAATTAATTTAGCGAAATATTTTTACGGCTAGCGGACGACTGGCATAGCACATATTCACAACCAATATGAAAATATTTCATTTTACGTACGAATAGTAATCACTGAGGTCGCCTGACAGTCTTCGCACTGCATTAACACGGTTGGAATTCCCTGAATTAAAAAGATTTTATGTACTATCGTATGTTCTCCTGTCTGTGAGTACGGGTGGAAGAAGTCCCCGTCGCCTAAATGTTTTATTCTGGTACGAAAAGTTTCAGATGGTGTAATGTGAGGAGGTAGAACATTTCTGTCAATATAAAATACCGAAAAGCAAATTCGTTCCACGGTAACACAGTTCGGCATAATGAGGGTTTTTAAGGGATTTTAAGATACCCACGAGTCTAATGCTATGGCAGACACAATTTCAACGAGTATTTTTTGAAGGTTCGATATGAGGGCAAATTGGTGCCGCGAAGTGTGAACTGTGGACATATCCTGCGCGAATGATGATTCTGATTGATTGATTGATTGATTGATTTGATTGATTTAATTTCAAGTAGCCAAGCCCGTAAACGGGCACTCTCACATATCCTTATCCGTTGAAGAACATCAAATATGCTAAGGCTAGTCAAGTCACCACAACTCGTTAAACACCAGTCATACGTACGCTAGAGAAGCAACACGTCACAGAATTGCTGTAGGCTAATACGGGCACAAAGCTACGTCATGCACAAGGCACAAAGCCACAGAACAACAAGATCAGTATCACTCTGTATCGCATCCGTATCAAAGTTGAGTCGAAGTTGACGCCCCTTCGTACGTCCACGTACGGCATTCTCGCCGTAGTGGCAGCCGCCAGAAACGTTTCTTTGCACGTCACTAACTACAGGAATTTGGCAATGAGGAACTGCGCATACCGGCATACGCTACGTAACATGCGAAGATGGTCGCACGTTAGGTTTCCTGTAATACCGTGGCCATCGGCATCGCCACACAATTTACCGAGCACATTTCAAATTTTTATCGAACATGTGTCAAATTTTCTATTCGTAGGGGTAGCGCTGCGATCAACATCCGACCACATTTGAGCCGTTTGCGTTTAAACCGTGACGATAGTAGCGTTGCGAGCTGCGGGCTGACTGCCTGTTCATCGCAGCCGAATCGTGCAGGGTATGTGTACAACGTCACGGCACCCATCTGACCTCGTATAATCGTATTGATCCAAGAAGACTAAGTGTCTGGTGTCACGAACGTTCAAGCAATAATAGTATGTGTAGCCGCGAGGGTCGAGAAAATTGTTTGTTGGAAACACCCACAGGCTGTGGGCCACAGCATACCAGGTAATACTGCATCAGCATCCAGAGTAGCGACAGCAAACTTCCGTGTAGCCACCATTTACTGACTGTGCGCTTGCTTTTATTAAACAATGTTGACAAAGCCGGAAATGTACAGTACGCTAGACTCTTTGAACCAATAAGTGATGGTAGTTCCTATGACAGAACATCGCATGCAATTATGTAACCGACTCTCAGTCTCCCAACTGTAATGTCTTCTGAACTAAATCCGCAGATCGTTATTTTAACGCAGCGCCCCATGCGGAATTACTCGTGAGTCTTCCCGTCGTGAAACCGTGTAGAAGAGGAGAATCTGTTGCATTTAAAAGCATGAAAAATCAATAAAAAATCTGTTGTCTGTCAATGCCGATAATCAGCCAATACATCGAGCGTGATCGATAGACGCAGGAATAAACAACTGCTTAACATGAAGAACCTAGTTATGATTAATGGAGCAAACAACGAGTGCTACCTTGGATTTCTTCAGGATGTTAACGGTGACAACCTCCTAATTGACTTTCACTGTACCACTCTTCCTCCATGGTGGATGCCGGCTTGGCGCGGGTGGTTCTATAATATTACCGAATGGTCCCATTCTATGAAACGCTACCTTCTAAATGCACTGGTGTCGGACTGTATTTCCTTGAGTAACCTGCAGTTATCCGTTCTTGCTTATCTTTATGTAAATTAAGAGATTCGCGTTAGGGTAATAACAGTTCTTGACTGGGACTTTATGAGTTATGCTCTACTCTGTTTCTCTCTGTATTAAATGTTCCAGCAAAATACTGTACATGTTGACTACTGACAACATTAATTTGTATCTCTTTTGCTCCTACTACGAACTTTCGATCATTTTTTTCTGTGGCATAATAGAGAGATTAAGAATAACACAGGAAAAATACAACAGAATCATACTGATCAATGTTCAGTAAAAATCAATGCAGTGCTCAAAATCAGCTGCTTCATTTAAAGCTTTAGCATCGGTAGTTTATGAGAACGACCCAAAACACCGCTGATATTATGCGTTAGTAACAAATTACACTATATGCAGGTTAATATTCCAGTACGTGCTTCGTAACTCTGCGGTTAATGAGTTACAACAGCAGCTCAATTACAGGCGTCACTCAATAACAAAATAAGCATCAATTGTTGAAACAGCCAGTTTCGATAGGTATTTCACATCCAGCGCTCGGAGGTCAACATCCGTCCAGTTGCACGCGCTGCCATCTGGCCGGAATCCGCTGTACCTACAAGCCGGTGAAACTAGTATTAACGCGCTCGCTAAAACATTGTGCACAATTAACGAAAAAGGCTTTGAAAAAGAGAAAATGCGTGAGCGGCAATACAGTTTAAAGCGGAATCTTATAGATCGGCAAGCAAACCCGGCGCGTATGGATCAGTACATTGTGTAACCGCAACCTTCTTTTGAGAGAATTCTGCTTCAGATGTTTTAGGAGTTGCGCCTTAATACAAGACAGAAATGTCAAAGCTCGGTATGCTACGAGCCTACGGCAGTATTAAGGCTAAGAAAAAATTACAGTTCGAGTTTTCGTCCCACTTACAGCTCGAGAAACAATCGAATATGCCGCCACTGCTCGGGATATTGCAGTTTCTCCACCCATCGCCGATGAACTGACCGCACTCGATCGTAAACCTCTGGATCAATTGGAGGGTAACTCATTTCCGCTGCCAGCAGAAACTGCTGGAGAATCCCGGCATCACCATCAGCGGAATGCAGCATTAAATACGGGATGGTAATTGAAATCAGCCGGTAACTGGGTGCGTCTGTTCTGGTGAAACCGGCGTCGTGGCGTGGAAAGTCGTCATAAGGAAACAGCTCCCACATATGTCTGGTAATATGTTTTGCTGTGTAATTTCGAAGAACCAGTCGCCGGCAAATCGTAATCAGTTTCGTTAAATTATAGCATCTCCAGGTGCGGCCGGCCTCGTTATCATGCGGTTCTGAGAAGTCGTACATATGATGAATTGTTCTCGTAATGCCGTTCTCTGTAAAGCCATCTTTTATGAGGATGTAACGTAGCTGGATCTTCCTGGCGGTCATCAGCGCAACCAAAATTTTGGTTATGATAGCTAAATCGGTGCAGGTGATGTCGTCGAGGATAGTGAGGCTTTGGGTGTGTGTGGTTATAGCCTGGTTCAAGCCCCAAGTAAAATAATAGATATTCTCACAGAAACAGCTAAACAGTTTCTCTGGATTCACCACGGAGCTGTCGATGATCACGTGTCGGCTGACAAAGTTGGCGGATAAAAGCTGCCACCACAACATGCACACCCTTAAACAACGAATTTTGATTATGAGCATTCGAATTTCACATATCATGGCTTAGTGTCGCATTCTACCAAGCGCTCGAAATCATCCATACGTCTAAGGGAGCTGACTGTGAGATAGCCAGCTAGGTGATCAACTAACCCCTTTTCCAGGTATGTACGCTAAATTGTTACGAATGCGCGAACATTGTAGCGAATACACCTGAATCTAAAGGTCACAGGGTCTCTCCCCTTCAATCTTGGCTTTGGTTATTTCTATAACCACTGAGTTACAAGCACCACGGAGTCTGGTGGCACCACAGAGTCTGGTGTACGGAAAACAGCGCGCACGCTGCTGTAACGTGTGCGCTGCCAGGGAGGGGGCAGGCAGCGGCCGGATCTAAATGTGGTGCCGTTTCATCCAGCGGCTACAATACTGTACTGTTTGTTTAGCCCTTCTGTAATTAACTACTGGCTACTATGGTATATTGGTTTCTATGGAACGCACGGTACAGCGTATGACTTACTGAAGTACTGATCGTTACCTTTTAAGCGTTGCTTGGGTGTGTAGGTCCAGACAGATCAAAATATCAGCCACAACCGGATGCACCACGCCTTCAATGGATCCGTAGATGTCTAAAATTATAGCGCATTCTAGAGTGAAATGATTCCTGATAAAGTACTGTAGCCGCCCGCACAAGTTGTACCATAGAGTGTGGTGTACGAATATTTGCATCCACATTGCTCGCTGTTCAATGCAGCGTGTGCCCTGCAAGGCTACGGCCAGACCGGATAGTGGTGCAACTTGTGCGGACGGCTACAGTACCTTATCGTACTCAAGATGAAGCTGCCATTCGATATGGACACTCATCTTGTCGTCGTCATCTTGTTGTAGGAGTACTGAACAGCCAGCACAAGCAATTCATCGCGGAATGACTAACGAGATCCCATGGTGCTTGCTGCTTGCTCGCCACTTCCCTGCTTGTCGGGCGACAGTGTAAACATACCGAACAGTAGACCCCGCTGAGGGGCGTCGTCCACATCATGTGACAGCGGAGGCAGCGGTCGATAACGGTAGAGCTGTGCAAATGCTTCAGCTAACATCTCCTCACTCCATTCTGCTCGAGAGTTTGGATGATCGTCCCACAGTTGAGCGCAAACAAAACTGAGAGAATTTTCGTTGACCCGAATGAAAACGCGGTACGCAACCTTTTCGTTGCAACAAGACCTGTGTCCATGATACATATTTGAAGAACCACCACGAAAAGCTGCATTCGAACTGATGCCGGCTTCTTCCAGACATTTCCATACTGTCGGCATATGTAGCCTCGTGCTCGCTGAAGCACCGGTGAAGGGAACATTGAACTTGCGATAGTAAAGCCCGTTGGTCTGTTGGAAGAGTGGTGGCGCATCTACAGCGGAAACCATAACAGATGCAATTTGCCATTGACAGACCACAAGGTACTGCGCCGTCGGCCCATCATCCAGTCGGACATAATAGACCCCCAATACCGCTGTGGGGGTGAGAAGTCGAGCAGGACGAAAGATGTGTGGTCCTTCGGCAGTACAGCGCAGCGCCACCTGCACCGGATAGCTGCCGGTGGCGGCCACTTGTAGATCGATCGAGTCGGTGAACCAGACACTATCGTTTAAAAATTGCTGTGCTCGAACGTGGCGTGAATGGATCCAGTGTGCAGGAGCCGTTGTAGAATCGAAATCAATGAGCATGAAGTCACCATCAATATCCTGCACGTATCCCAGCCACCATTCTCCATTTTCGCGCTGAACGAGTACGATGTTCCCGTAATTGATCTCTCGCGGATCGGAAGCTAAACCACGAAAGGGATACGATGGCATAAAAATATCCATCGGATGCAATCGATAAATTATAGGATACTACGATAAATATGCTTCGGCTTGCAAAAGCTGACGTAACAAAATCGCTGATTCAAAATCGCAAATCTTCAGCAATATGTACATATATTTCAGCTATGCTGCCGTATGGTTAACGATTCTATGGCAAGAGAGAATACGAATTCAATTTTCAGAGGAAATAAACTTCACAAAATGCGGCAGTTGTTATACCCGAAGAAGACCTACGAATAGACCTACGAATAGACTTTTCTAGAGGCTTTGCCTAAATCTTGAAGAACACGTCTTTCCATGAAGGCTGCAGCACTGCCTCTCTCATAAGTCATTATTTCTGTGTCTTGCCAAAATAGAATGTCTTGCAACTGGCGACATGTCCATTCAGCGCTGAAATGCTTTCGTAACAATATAATCGTTGAGTGGATTGCTGCCTGACTATTGTCAGAAACGACCAGACGCATTTTCTATTTAGGATGTGCACACAAAATTACATATCCAGCCTATAATCCAGGAGAGCAAAAACCAGAAATTGGCAAGGTTCTTTCTTCCAAGCTTCAGAATCTTCCTTCCCAATAAAACGGTGAATATATTCTTTCAGCAAACGAAACTGTTACGGTACGCAGGACTCGATGTCTCATATACCGGACTACAATTTTTAGCGGTTTTACTAGTCTATAGTGCGCAGTTATTTTACAACCATAACTTGGCTGACCTTTCGTCCGCAGTGGGAGTTTCGCCGGAAAAGCATTTGTGTAGCCCTTCGGTTCATTTACTGGACCAATATTTTGGTTTGATGATTCTGTTTTTGGTTCTGCTTAAGCAGTCGTCTGCAGTCGTACATTATAAATCGGTTCAGTTGCCGATAAAAATTATGAAAAGGTGATAACAAGACCCGCAATTGCGAGTTTATTAAATGGCCCAAGCCCCAAGGAGCCAACTTGTTTATGTACGTTTGGTGTTACAGTATCATATAGCTACCAGTATACGCGCAGCTGCACTTCTCAGTAAAATTAGGGAAAGGTCATGAAAAACAAGGATCAGTTGTAATTCACTATTTAAAACAGCAGGTCGTTAATTAACCGTCATGTCGGGCGTTTAAAAGCATAAGTTTACGAGAAAAACGTTACTTTTCAAAATAAGTTTGTAAGAAGATCGTATAATAAGCTGCTCGGCAATTTGCATTTTTCTCATCCTCCAAAGAGCTTCGTTAAAAGATCACATGACAAGTACTGAGCCGTTTAGTCTGAGGTACCGGTGCTTGTATACCTAACACCATTGTTTTGGTAGTGTAATACGCTACCTGCAGTTTTACTCTTTGCAAGCTCTCATATATGAGAGCTTGCAAAGAGTAAAACTGCAGGCTTACATAAGTTTTTACATTGTGCTCACGAACATGAAAAGGGTTAAGAAATTCAAGGAAATACAGTTCTGAGTGCTGAGTTTCTTCTTCGTGCCTCATGGCAAAAATATGCTATGTCAGCCTTCGAGCTTTCAGAATTCAGAATGCATAAATGAACTTGCGATGAAGATTGCTTATAAGGCGCAACGATAAACATGACAAGTCAGCACGAAATCGGTTTGTCTTACAAAATAATAGAGCAAAGTGAACAGAGACACAAAATGAAAAGCCAAAACAAATTCTATCGGCGCTAATGCTTACACGCCGGGATCAATTAAGCTGAACAAGGAGATTTACGCTAGCTGAGAAGAGAGCGGAAGAACGTTCACTGTGAAAAAGACACTAATCAACAGTAAAATACGAATCAATTCCTGCAAGAGCCAGTTTGCTAAGGCAGTTCACATCCAGCACTCTCAGATCAACATCCGTCCAGTTGTGCACACTGCCGTCTGACTGGAATTCGCTGTACCTGCGAACGCAGAACAACGTGCTGGAAAAAGTTATACCACAAATTATGAAAATTAATGGTACTTTATAATGTGATCGAGAAAACTGCTCAAAGCAGAAATTAATTTCCACTCAGCATACTAAAGGACAAAGGTTCATCTGTGCGCATATTCGGGGATTAAACAATACACTGTAAAACTGCATGACATTGTGTTCACTTTGGGAAAGTCGTATGTTTTATGTTTAGGACGGAACTATCACTGTTAACAATTTTGGTTTAAATTTTAAATCACGGCAACAGGTACTCGTATTGAGTCTGTGGACCAAACTTACAGCTGAAGAAAGGAGCGAATATACCGCCACAGCTCGGGAAATTGCAGTTTCTCCACCCATCGCCGATGAACAGAGCGAACTCGGTCGTAGACAGCAGGATCAACGAGAGGACAACAACCTTCAGCTGCCACCACAAACCGTTGGTTAATACCAGCATCTCCATCGGTAGAATGCAGCAATAAAAACGGGATGGTAAGGCGTTGCAGTTGCCGGCTAGTACCAACCGATTGGCCGTCCCTGAAACCGACTTCTTCTCTTGGAAAGTCGTTGTAAAGAAACAGCTCCTCCATATCTTTTACTATATCCTCCACTATATAATTTCGAAGAACCAGTCGCCGGCTAATCGTAGCGAGTTTAGTTAAATTGTAGCATCTCCAAGTGCGACCGACATCCTCCAACTGATGCTCGCAGAAATCGTACATGTGACGTGCTGTCGAAATACCGTGTGGTGTAAAGCCATTTTTTATAAGGATGTAGTGTATCTGGCTCTTCCTAGCGGTCACCAGCGCTTCTAGCACTTTGGTCAGCATGTCCGAATCGGTGCATGTGGTGTTGCCGAGTAGAGTAAGGGTTTAAGTTTGTGCGGTCACGGCCTGGTTCAAGCCCCACGTGAAAAAGTAAATATTCTCGCAGAAATAGTAGCCGAACAGTTCGTCTGGTTTCACCAGGGAACTATCGATAGTTACGTGCCGGCTGGCGTAATTGTCGGATAAAAGCTGCCGCCACAGTATGCAGACCCTTAAACAAAATAATACTTGTTAGCGTTACTAAATTTTATCTGCGCTTAGATCAGCAGTTGAATGTGTATAGAAAACATATGTTTGTTGTCACATTCTTCCAGACGCCTGAACTAATATGGAAGTCATAACTCTTGAAATCTATTTTGAAAAACTCTAACACGACTCGCTACAATCAAGTAAGGAAGAAAGTTCAGCTAAATTTTGGACAAATGATAAAACAATTACGAATAAATCATAGGATACAGGGCGCCGCATTGTTAAAAGAAAACGAGTTCACTAAACTCTGTAGCACAAGGAAACGTCCTGTTTATTGAACTACACTACCAAAAATGCATAAAATACACAAAACTAAGCAATTTTTGATAACTTCGCGATACATTGTGCCAACTCTTGGAACATCATTCATCATTACCTTTTCATGTATGCTTGCGTGTGCATGTCCAGACAGATCAGAACATCAGCCATAACCGAATGCACCAGGTTTCCAATAGATCCGTCATAGTCTACAACGAAAAAATACAACCTTTATTGCGATTTCGTCCCTATATACATACTCGTATATGATTAAAACATCAAACCCCGATGGGCTCCTATACTTGCAGCGACGGACAGGCCGAGATGTGTTTTTTTTTGTAAATTTAGCCTTTTGATTTATTTAGTCCCAATAGCTATGCACTGTTTTAGATTAGGAAATCTCCCCGGCTAACCAAAACCCGCTACCTATCTACGACTACTTACAGGTTATCAAAATTGTTTAAGAAAATTTTCTTTTAAAATAAATAAAAAAAATTTCGGGAAAAAAGGAAAGTCGGGGAAATTTAGGTGAAGAATACTATCGGTCTGTCCTAGTCGAGGCTGCACAGTACTTTGCATATACAACAATACAATCGCAATAAGGTAAGATGTAACAGAACATCAAAGTCACAGCAACAATCATCCCACACCGTGAAAATTATTATCAACAGCATCATTATCGTCCGTGCTGAGGACGACCGGCAAGGAAGGTAGGAATAACGGCTAACGCACGCATGACTTGAACAGGCTATTCGGACCTGGAACTATCCAGTCCTTGTTGGACTTATTCAGAAAAATAATATAGCTACAATTTAGCGCGATCATTGCCAGATTTTTAAAAAGCGGTTTAGTCTGGCACACTTTCGAACGATGTCGGATGGTGTTGGCAATTCTTTCAGTGCTGGATATAGCAGTGCGGGCGACCATTCCCCTTGATCCAACAGCGAGATGGTGGTAGTCGGTCTGCCAGCCTGCGCTAGATACTTCGGCGACCAAGGAAGCATACCGGGCGTGCTTCCTGGCTTCAGCATTTGCAAATCCGTTCACGGTTTCAAAGGGAATGGTCAGTTCTGCTAACACAATGCGCTTTTCGGCGCGGTTAATGCAACATAAATCAGGACAGTGAGAGGTAGGTAGAACATCAACGGGAATAGTATTAACATGGTTCTCATATTTATCAGAGCCTAAATCATTTATAATTTCCCATTTACTAATATCAGCCACACCGGTTAGGAAATTGAAAACAGCTGACAAGACACTGTTATGGCGCCAAGTATAGCGATGGCTGTTTAAAGACACTGGGCAGTAGTTAACAATATGACCGAGAGTTCCCTTGTCAGCCCCGCATAACTCGCACTTTGCTGATACAATTTTGCCCCACTTAAACAAATTAGTAAAGGAAGGAGAGATATTAAGCGCCGCTTCAACCATAAAAGTTACAACCTTTTCAGGTAGATCATACAAGATAGATTTCCAAAAAGTATCAGCTATTTGTGCTTTTGTTACTTCATGCCACGCTCCCTGCTGAACTAACGACGCTAGCCTGTTCTCTTTTGATGTCGAAATGTGCTGCTTGACTTTCTTGTTCACAAGTTTCCTGATGGTTGCTTTGTTTGCTCCTCGCTCCCTACCGGCTACTATCGAAGTTTGAACGATGTTCACGATTGCAGTATCATTTCCACAGGCCGAACCCAGGTGGTCGTTCGCTACTTGCGCCACAACAACATCATTCGAGGAAAGTGCATCCGTGATGAATGTGGCATGCCCTTGTACATAAACTGATTTTATCGATTTAAAGTCCAACCCATCCGGAATGTAAAGAGTATCGCAGTTAGCAGACCCATTTAAATTAAGCCACTTTTTAAAATATTTATTCGCAATAGCTTCGAGTTCATTTACAGTCGAAAGAGAAAGGTCATGCATTGTCAGGGCAAAGCGCATGCTTACTCTTTGAGTTCTGAGCACATATTTGTTATTCACGATGAAAATCCTAGAACAAAAGCAGACTAGTCTTGCATGCGGTAAACATTACATCAGCTCAGTCGCCTCGCATCCCAGAATTTGCAACAGTACTGTCTGTATAGTGGTTCCGCCGTGTCTTACCGCACGAAGCTCGAATTATCTGCTTACAATGTAGAAAACCGGGGCTTTCAACGTGAAGTTTAAGTTGCACCATTCAAGGTGGAAAATTTTTAAATAACAATTTTATGAGAAATACATATGTATATACCGGCTCTGCATACAATCGCTGGCTAGGTGACGAACGATGTGGGATGTCGTGACACCTTGTCGTCAACGGAATTGAACAGCCTTGACCCAATTCATACTGCTGCGGCGCTGCCAGTGCAATCCCTTTGCGTCTGCGTATTAACAAACTATGAAGTTATAAGCCTACCAAAAATTAATCCAAGCGGAGGTATCTCCATCATATCTTTAGGTTTTGATGGAGAAGACAGTGGTAGAAGAGGATAGATTTTTTTACATGCTTTTGTTAAGATCTCTTCGTTCCATTCCGCCCGACAGCCAGGATAATCGGCATAGACTTGAGCACAGATAAAAAAGAGAGAATTTCCGATGGCGCGAAGAAAAATGCGGTATGCAACGTATTCATTACAAGCAGTCGTGCGTCTCGCTGTATTTGAACTGGCTCCAGCTTCTCTTAGACATTTCCATATTGCCGGTAAATCCAGCCTCGTGACGGGCGGAGAATTTTCGAAGAGAACAGTGAACTTGCGATAGTATAGACCGTTAGTTTGTTGGAAGAGTGGCGGTGCATCCGCAGCGGCGGCAATAGACAGGGCTGTCTGCCATAGATGAACCACCAGAGTCTCGGTCCTCGACCCACCCTCGAGTCTGACATAGTACACGCCCAATAATGCTGTAGGGGTGAGCAGCTGGGCGGGGCGGAATATATGCGGTCCAGTCGCGGTTCGACGCAGCCCCACCTGTACCGGATGGCTCCCGTGGGCGGCTATCTGCTCGTCCACCGACTTCCAGAAAGGATCATTTAAAAGACGTTGTGCCCGGACATGGCGTGAATGGATCCACTGGGCTGGAGCCGCTGCCGAATCGAAATCAATGAACATCAAAGCATTATCAATATCCTGCACGTATCCCAGCCACCATTCACCATTGTCACGCTTAACCAGCACGGTATTCCCGTAATTAACATCGTACGGGCTGGAAGGTATACCGCGAAACGGATACGTTGGAATAGTTACGTCCATGAGATGCAATTTATAGTAACTAATAAGGAACAAACTCTAATAAGGAACAAACTATTACGATGAATATACTTTGGCTTATAATTACCGTTGCAAAATCGCTGCTTTTTCCGTTTTCTTATTTCGCTTGCTGAACTGTTATCGTATTTTTCCGGGGCAAATAAAAACTTACCTGTTGGCCCAGAGGGACTGAATTATCAAAGATCATGGCAAGACTTGCAGCTGAGTAAACTTTGACCCAGATCCAGAAGAAGACACCGTCTACAGAAGTACTCGTACATCGAAAGACGAGCTTCTAGTCTTTCTTACTAATGCTATGTATGCGTCTTCTGAAAACGAGTGGCGACACGGTTATCCAGTCAGAAATAAGATGCTTTTCTTTCCTCATAATAAAGTGGAATACTCTATCTATTGTCCCTCATGCCCGATAGTTTTCGGTCTGAGCTCTGTAAAAATTATACATTAGACAGATTTCGCAAACCACTTCCTTATTCCTTCGCTCACGCCTAAGGTTCACTTATGTGAATTTATGTGAAATATTGTATGAAGAAAAATATTCCCTTCTACTTTGTAACACATAATTAATATGTACTATGTAGTGAACTAATACCCGGAAACACGATCGCGACGGTAAACTCATGTAACGTGGGTCATACATGGCTTCTGACAGCATACATACGCCGGTATACTACGATATTGCAGCCACTATAAATTAAAGTGTCAACTTTAATGTTAAAACTTTGACCTTAAGGTCACCATTTAAGGGAAGTGGCCCGGTACATGGTACCAAATTTGTGTACATGCACGGAAACTGTCACTTTCGCGCACTGGCAAGCACACTTTTGTTTCGGTTTGCGGCATTCCAACAATTTGCTTATTTAAGACGGGTAAAATTTTGGAAATTAGACGGAAACCCGTTGGCTAGTGTACCCCCCAATGTAATATTCTGGAGAATTGGAGGAGATTTTCTAGTCTGCAAAGATACAACCCATCTAGAAATTCCGAAGCACTCTGGAACCTCGGGGTTAACTATCTTGTCAACACGACAACCGCCGCAGCTGGATGGCGGATTGGCATTTTATCGGACTGGTTTTTCTCCAGGTGCCAGACAATTGGCCAGCCAAAAGAAAAACCAGTTTGAAGAAAGCGCAAGAGTGCCACCCGGCAGCTTTGCGGGAACCCGCAACTGCTAACATCCAAATTTTGTAATTAGCCGTCTTCTCGGTTCAATTATGTATTTATAAAGCTTTAAAAAGTTTGATACATCATATTAATTTACTTAAACATACTTAATTTTTAGTCGAAAACCCTCCGTTGTCATTGTGTACGTGTCTGTTTTATAATTTGCTGATTTTTCTGACGCTGTACCAACGTGCCTGAGCGGCTGGGCTTATGCCAATAAAAATATCTTCGACCGAAGCGAACATCCTCGATGATCAAGAAAACAGGAGCTTTTAGTGGTAGCCTAAAATGGTGCACTTCCCTAGTTAATTTTTGCAGTTCATCAAATGCGGCACGGTTGGGAATATCGAGAAAAGCTGATCATGAGAATTGCTGGGAATAGCCGAAAAAGGCTGAGATCGAAAGTGATAAGCAGATAAGTACCTAAAGAATAAAGATACGTTACGAATTAGGTGCTTGAACGTACCTACTTATAATTACTGCAGTAATTACTGCAGGCCAGGCAGGTGTATATATAATGTAACAGCATACGACAAGGTTCCGCATGTTCTACAAACACCTCAACTTGAGTGTGCCGGCAGAAATACAAGGACAAAGTTAGTTAGGATATGTTTTAATATTCGAACTAAAGCGCAGTATTCTTTCTTACTATCATCTGGCTTAATTTAAAATTATTTTCACTGAAAAAAGACGTCTGTATTTCTAAAAGGATGATGGTAGCGTACATAACGACTAGATGTGCGAGTGCCGCAAGGATTTGTCTGCTCAGTGATCGAAAAACTAAACAAACTAAACCGGTGCTCAGAAATTGGATTATCACAGTTATTATTTTTGTAGGATAAATAATTGGGCATTGTTACGTATATTGAAGCCATTTAAAACAATATAGCCAATTAACCAACCGATTTCATACTCCAAAATAGAGGGAATCTGCCGGAGCGTCACGTGCGGATGGGCAACAGTAAGTAAATAAATCCGGAAATTAGATGCGCTGCTACGGTACTTGTGAATGAGACTTGACAACGCGAGGGCGTTTCGTAATCGATTGTTTCCGAGTTCATTACCAAGCGGCTAGAGCGAGTGCTGTATGCCGGTTAGAGACCGGCGAGAGAGAGTTGGCGCCGTGTGACGTACTTCCTCTCAGCCGTTGTGCATCGTTAATCGGGAAAATTGAGCGGATCAGTGGCATCGGACGCTAGCGGAACACATACCGCGCTGGTGTTGCTCTATTTACATAACGTTTTTTCACGCGGAGCCACTTGTCATTGCCGCACAGGAAACGTTCGAATGGACTTCGTTATACATTAGGCTAGAGACTTTGCCGGTTTAAATAGCACAAACAATTTTTCTGCAAATGGATTTACTTTTGCCTTCATGAATGATAAATTAAAAAATGAAAGAAACTGGAAAAAAATTAAACCGGTAACAATTTGAATTAACCTAAAAGTTGTTTTTATCAATACTTAGTTAGTATAGATAGTATTTTATAATATACCCAATTTTTTGGCAGAAACTGTCAGTTTACAAATTAAGAGAAAATTCGTTCAGGTTTCTTATCTTTGCATAATAACCGCATGAAATTAACTAGCAGAATCATAAACACTTGTAAATTGTAATTAATATCGGTGAGCATATCGGCTGTTATTTTTGACTACTTTGAAGTTTGAATTGTAGCGGAAGTCATGGATTCGCTGTTATGTTCCCTGGTGTGCAAATGCTGAGTCGGCTGCACCGGAAATAGCATTCTTTAACTCGGCGGTTGTTCCTGAAAAAACGCTCTTATAAAACCAAACATTCCCCATCCGTCAATCGATCCAGTCAGTTCAGCACCAGTCTCAGAGAACGCAAATAGATGCGCTGTTTTAAGAATCTGTCTTTGTACTTATAGTGAATGTATAATTGGTTCTCGATACTCATTTTCACAGTTGAATTTTTTCACTTGGTCACGTAAACTGTGTCATATTCATAAGAACAGTTATTAATAATTCATATTTCTTGGCCACGAATATATTTATCACGTAAAGTTATTTATTTAATTTTTTATTCTCTGGAAAACGCAGTGAATATCATTGTACGCAGTATAGAAAAAGGGAAAATGAGTTGGACAGCAAGATCAGTCAAAATTTATTCAGCTCTTTGTCCGCAGTTGCTGCCCTGGAAAATATACTCCGTGCAGTGTAATCGACCATTGGTTAATTTCCTGGAAGCTAATTAATTCGTGTACCGTTGTGCAGCCTGCATCAAGTTGATACATGGCGCTTCCTTGAAATTTGCTCTCTGTTGCCGGATAAAAGCGATTACACTGCGCTTTACTAAACACTTTCCTTTATAATATATTTTTTTGCACGCGGCGCACATCCTCATTCACAGCATGGACCACTTTTTTACATCATTCGACCTACTAATCACCACTTAGCGCTGCTCTTTAATTTTGGACGGGAAAGCAGTGTGCTGAGCGCGGGGGAAATTCATTCTTGATCAGTTGCTGGATTGAAACTTTGTATCGCATGCATATATATTCTTAATCAGTCGGCTGCCAACTAACGAGGATTCTTAAAAGCTGCGATTAAACACAGGTAAGCGTCGCGAGTGCTCACAATGCTATCGCTGCTTATATAATAGAGAAATAGCGGGTGTGTGCAGGTATGTGTTTGTCAACACGGTGTTTAACGTTTGATAAAATGTGCAAATCTGAATACCGGCACACGCGGTACATGAGTAATCCGCGGCTTGTAGACGACGTGAGCGTGTGACTTTTTGTTTCGGTTTTACAAATTTGATTATAATGTCGATTATTTAAATGTTGTTAACGATATACCGGCGTGCCCAGTTATCTGGATTAATTTTCCAATTTAAAGTCGTACCTGCAAATAAATTATCTAAATTATTTCGCATGCGAATATTCCGTGACAGTTGTTAACCTACCGGCATGTTTAATATGAATTATCTGGTTTATTTTATTTGGAGATGAAATAAATAACTACTATTTCCGTTTCTCCCTAATCATTCGGTGAGTTTTCTATTTGTACAGTAAATAATAAAAGCGGTAAAAGTTTTTATTGACGAGAATATAGGTTTCGAAGGATGCGTGCGCCAGCTTCGATCGATCGATCGTGGTGTATAACCGGTATTTGCATGTATTACGAGTGCTGCTTAAAATGGAATTTACGTGATATTGTTTAATATTACCCATGTTTTTTAAATCGGCGGGGATAGATATTAATTTTGACAGATTTTTACCGGTACTTTAACAAATTTGTAAGAACGTACGGTTCCAGTTTTGACACCAAAATGTAGTGAAAGGGCCCGCTGGTCAGACCGACCATGATATGAGTTTACTCGTTGGCAGCAATCAATACAACGCAGAAAAATGGTTCATACATTTTTTTCACCTTGCAAGTTATTTGCTTGTTAACTTTTAATTTGCTCCTGGTTAAAAGTTTCGCATTTGTAAGAATTTTCTATAATTTTACAATATGTTATAGCGGATATTCCTAATTGCAGGCTTCTGTAAATTATTGACAAGATGGCCTTCATGACACCGATCATGAAATCCGGCTGGAACCTGTACAATGTCCATCCACCGGTCAAAGTTGTGCAGCACAGTAAATCGGATGCCCGCCGCAAACGCACCAAATCCGATCCCAACCCCCTTCCGGTCCGTTGCGCCACATTACCCAACCGGCGTCGCCCGTCGTTAGACGGTGCCACCGGCAACTCCCCGCCCGCGCACCGCAGTCGAAGACAGATCGCCGCGGTCGACCGCTGTCCCATGATTCCCTTAAGCTGCGCGATCTGGACGCCGTTATGTCGGTAAGCGGAATTATGGAAAATGCTTAAACAATTATTCAGTTTATCTTTATCTAAATGGATAATGCACAACGTCGTGCGCAATTTGGTGGCGGCGACGAAAAAGGTTGTTTACGGCAACCGGCACCGTATTTTAATGTTTTTATCATCAGTATTTTATCAGTATGCTTTTATCAGCAATTTTTTGTTTATCATCAGTTTTTCCCTTGTTTCTTATTTATTAACAACTGTCGTAGTTTCAGATTTTATGCCGCGCGTTGCTTGTATCTGTGATTGATTTCGTAGAGCGGTGGCTAGTGCGGTTTTCCATTTTTAGTACGAGTACTGTACTTTATGTACTGTACACCAGTATTAAATATTCACATTATAATTTTGTCGCTGTATAATTCAATACTTTTTTGCGAACGTAACAGCTACTACAATAACAAGTTTTTTTTTAAGTTTCTTGGATTTAACTGCAGTAATAATCTGATGCAGCTGTATTCCGATTGCCGTTTCCCTTTTTTTGATTGAAAGTAAAAGTTAAAATAGAAAACAGGTATTTAGATAATAAAATTACAGAGTTGAGGTAAATTAACTTTAACGAACCGGCTATGGTCCTGAAAGAAAACCCACGTCTATATAAAATGCACAAGTATACGTAAAGACTTTTAATAAAAATTACGAGTGAAAGAGCGTATTTACAGGTCAAATTAAGCAACCTAAAAATTGCGCCTTATAATATTTTGTATACTGTGCGGCTGTTTTTTGCCAGGGAATTTTTAATAATTTCTGAATAATTTTGTCGTTTTCGTTTCTTTATGATAGTTTTCGTTCGGATAGTTTTATTGCTTTATAATAGTTTTTATATCCTTTATGATAGTCATATAGAAGGGAGAATTTGAATAATTTTTCAATAATTTTGTCGTTTTATTTCTTTATGATAGTTATTGTTTTGATTTTTTTGCTGGGATTAGGTTATTCCCGAAGTGGATGACGAATCGGACGACAACGCCACAGACCATCCGCTCTCCGATCCGGACACTTGCAGCAGCAGCGGCTCGTCCATTTCCGCCGGCTCCAACCCCGCCCTCACGCACACTACCGCCCACGTTCGCGACACAACGGGTCGCCGGCTGCTGCGTCGTCTGCGTAAATTCATCCGCCGCTTCGCTGTGGCCCCGACCAAGGACGCCAGCATCTCCCCGCACCAGCACATCGCCTGCAGTAGCACAGCTGTCAGCAGCCACCCGGCCGGAAATGCACGTTTCCATCGTCAGCGCAGTTAGCCGAAATTCCTCTCGCCTGACTACGCTGTGTAAAGAGCGCCGGGTATTTTTAGCCGCTGGCTGATCTTCATTCTGTACATTTTGCTGAGCTTGTGTATGTTCTGTGCTGGAATGGCTATCAACGGACAGGGGGATGTTGAAGGTTGTTTATATTGCGGCTGGGGTTTGTTTGCTGTTGTTAGCGCTATGTCGGTTTTCTGGGGATGTGCCGGCTTTTACGGAGACTGTCTGTGGTCACACACGTGATATGCTGTACATTTGTTGCAATCTGGATTTTTTTATGTACATATACGAGTATGCTCGATCGTTTATCAGTGCTTTCGCTCTCAGTTTGTTTCTTGACATAGTTGTACGAAATGCTTGTAAGTTGTAGTCGTATCTTTTCCAGCTAACAGATATAAAAATTATCTACCACAATGTCCTGTCGTAACGATTAGCCCTGCGCACGGGTTTTTCCTTCTTACCGTATTATGGCAGCTGCACAGTCTGTACGCGTATACTCGTAGCATGGGTCGTACTACGTAGTTTTTTTTCGAAAATATTCTGTAACAAGAAGCCGAAGTGGCGATCCGATGTAAGTTTTGCAAACTTACAGTTCTTAGTATTTGACAGGATACGATACTCCACTGTGCAAGTATGGGATCATATAGGTGCAACATGCAGATATAGATATAATGCGTAGGTACTGTAAAAAAAAACCCCAAACTGCAAGTGAATTACAAAGAAGTTTACGACTGCCATTGGGCATTGGCTACAGCAGATTGCGAGTCGTACGTCTATGACTCTATGTGTACAGTACTGTTAACAGCATTTTTTACAGCCTGTGATAAAATACGCACTAATCCCGTACTTGTGTATCCGCGTATAAGCACAAATGCGACCAGGTAGAGACCGTAGAGTTTTATATCAACAATAAGTGGAAAATTCCGGGCTAGCACATTAGAGCAACCCGTCTACCCAGAGCGCCATTCTGAGCCGCTCTCTACCCGTAGCAATTGTAGTTAATAGTATATTTATCGCACTTTCCACAAGCTGATGGAGCTATGATAGCTGTCAGATACGGTTCCGCTAGGCAACCAGCTTGTGGACTTGCACAACAATATGAAAGAGTGCACTGGATGCAGGAAATTCTGCAGCTCGGGCTGCAACCTGGAATAGGGAGGTAGACAGCTGTTGAGGTGGTGGTAGGCGCAGCGGTGGTAGTAGGATGACCATTAATTCTACCGCATATTTGGCTAGCGCACGCCGCTCTCAGTCCGTCCGAAATGTCTTGCGCCGAACAGTCAATATCGCAGGAATACGTAACATCGCATTCCGGCGCGTAGCACGTTGAGAACTTGCATCTACATGAACTTTTTGTAGTGGTAGCTGGGGCAGGTGGCGCTTTGGTAGCGGGGGCAGGTGGCGGACCTGGTGCAGTTCCCGCTGCTGGTGTGGGTTGCGCTGTTACAGTTCCCGCAGGTGGAGGTGCTCGCGCCTTCACAGCATTTGCTGCATTTGAACGCACTCGAGGTTGTTGCAGCTGATGCGATACTGACGATCTGTCATTAACAGGCCGCTGGCGCTCGTTTGCCACCACAGTCCCAGCATAGTAAAGCCCAAAAAGTACCAGTAGAATGCACATCTGCTGCATTATGGCATAACTGTTAACTTTGGAGTAACGGTGATCGAAAAAAGGCTGAGCACTGAGGTAATAAACGTAAACGAATAATGCGTAAAAGATTTTATATTAACGTTTGTGCTGGGGGGACAAAACGGAACCATTGTTTGAAAATTCTAGCTGGAAGGCTAATTCTCTTTTTCTGCTGCATAAAATTGTGTTTCCAGGCACATGTGGTTCTGCCGTGTACAAGCTTGTCGGTAATTTCCTACGTAAAGGTACAGCTAGCGCGAAGTTTGCGCTTATAACGTTGGCCACTTCACTACGTTTATTAAATTTCCTAAATGCGCTCCGCAGTCAGATTGTCGCTTACTGCACCGACCAATTTCTAGCCACCTTCCGCCAGGCAGTTACTATTATTCTCATAAAATTAAATGGGGTGTACCAAGCCACCTGCCAGCCAAATGCAAGTTACGTGTTTAAACAGTGTAGCGTGGCGCGCCGTAGTGTGAAGTTTGGCGTAACACGCAAATTTATGTAATTCGCTGTATTGATTCGTCAGAAATTACCGGACAAGCTTGTAAATGCGGTAAAAAATTATTCTACTGATGTATGTACCGGTAAGTACCTGGAGTGTTGCGCTGAAAACTGGAATGCATTAAATATTTTGAGTCCAGTATCACCTGATCGCTTTCGCATTTAAGCTGATTTATGTATTTTGCGGAAAAATTTACGGGTACTAAAACGTAAGAGGCTTGGTTAAGCTATGTTATATGTACACATGCTTGTGCGACCGGTTTGACGGTCACCTTCCACATTTCCTAGTCCATTTTTCATTTGTATGACACCTTCTATTCCAAGTATTATGTGTGTAATCCCATAAAAAAGCGATGGCTTCCGGCACTTAACTGCAGAGCTGGTCCAAAAAATTTTGAAGTGTGTTAACATACAGATAGCAGTGCCGTGCTGCGACGTTCTCGAGGATCGGGATTTTGTTCAACCAACATCTTTAATTCAGCACAATGAATGTATTAGCCAAACAATACAAAAGTTAAGAAAGACACAGCCGTTCATGGATTAATTCAAGTTAGAGCCCCCAAACAGTAACAAATTTTTGTACGGCTACGTACGGTTTCCGCGTACGGCTCCTACGGCTACGGTACGGTTACGGCAGAAATAACTGGATTGACCGTACGGTATACCGTATACGGCAGTACCGTATACGGCAAGCCCATTGTAAAACCGTGTTTTTGGCTTACGGTTACGTACGGCACTTTCGTTACAGTACCAAATTTCACTACGGTTACGTACTGTTGTGCCGTACAGTATGCCGTATACGGCAGTACAGTATACTGTTTGGGGGCTCTAATTCAAGTTGATCATTGTCGCATAAGTCGATGTACCGTATTATCGGATTCCCTTATGGATATACTCATATACAGATCGACATTCTGTACATCCCGACATTCTGTACAAATTCACATCCCGAAAGAATGAATGTAATCATAGGCAAGCATTGTTAGGCTTAAGTTACATAGCGGTATACTGTCAAAGTTTCTCAAATCCAAGTCGCGCCAGAATCTGGCAGGGTCAGCTGTCCGTTATTGCGCTGCAACACCATAGCTGCAACACATAACATCGAATATTCAGGACTATGCACAAAAAAGTGCTCTTACAATTCAAGAAGATGCCGAAATCCTTTCCACTTCTTCCCGGGGTAATCTACACTGCGCGTCCAGCGCAAATGGCGACGCTTTAATTTGTCAAAAACAGCAGAACTGGGCGGCGGACAGTGACGATTTAGCTCGGTCTAGCAGTTATGCGTACAGTACTGGCATCATCCGATTCATCGTTGCGAAACACCATAAAAGGAATTCTGATGATCAGATTGAACAGGCGGGACTTTTCGCTACTCGGCATTTGCGCAGAAAATTACGGCAGATAAAATTAATCAAAATACACGATAAAGTTGCTGACTAGCAGCCGTGACACACGTCCTTCAGTGGCAGCAACTGGAAACAGATTTGTGCCAATCCCACGAGTCGGGATGGTGCCATCGAGTTACCCGTTCCTCTCTACACCAGCTCGAGCGTTTCTAATAACGATTAACGGGATCATTGGCTTTAAATGCATCAGCTGGGCGACTGCTAGCACAGCGTATTTCAAGTTGTCAGCGCGGTGTTGCAAGTTGACCACTGCCAGCGTTTTGGTGTTTCTGTTGACGACTCGATTGAGTAACGTTCCAAGGCGATAGCCTTCCGTCTCCGAACGTTGTGGCAGCTGAGAGCTTACTCTGTAGCAAAAAAAGCTGTAAGAATCAGTAGGAATTCCCGTTAAATAGCGGACAGTGCTTGCGGAAGCGCAACCATAAAGTCGTGTTCCACTTTTAACTTCGTAAAACCAGAAGCAGTTCTATCGTACGTATTTCGTTAAACTATATATTATTCCCACAAAAGATGCGATTTTGCCACAAAATTGACGGACGTATTACAAATTTTTCGGCTTTTGACCGCCGGGGGGCGATTTTAAAGTATGGCGCACCCCCTTCCGCCCCTACCAGTTTCTAGCCGCCACCCCGGCGGGTTTTAGGCGAAACGCCGCCCCCCGGGCGACTTCCCCCCCCCCCTTACTAAAAAAATCCCCAGCGCGGGCCTTGGGTGCAGTATGGTAACAAATACTTTTCGATGCCCACCGTTCTATTCCCAGTGAATCCTTGCCGCTAGCAGTTTTGCGATCAGCATGCCGAACGTGTGACATGTCGAGAATGAATATGCGTAAATAAGGACATAATTTTCTCCATTGTTGCTCCGAACGAACGTTTATCCAAGTTCCTATCCAACGGTAGATGGCCTTTACGGAATACACGGTGCAGGATATCGACAATATTCGACTCTTGGATGCCACCCAGCATTTACTAGTGCCGAGCGATACGCCATCTTTTTAAAAGGATACCGGCAGATTCTGTTCACACGCCGCTCGCGCTCGGGAGGCTGCGGGTAATCTGCCAAGCATGCACAACCTGGAAAGCCAGTTTCCAATTCATCATTCTGAAATCATGAGGGATGGAACGAAAGGTTACTCAACGCCAGGAACTGGCTGCGATAAATGCAGCCGTGCAAGAGCGTGGCGGGGCGGAAGATATACGGTCCGCTTTCTGCTTGGCGCACTGCAACATAGACATCGTCATGACCAGTCTCTATGGACCAAATACTGCGCTGATCATGACGCCAGACGCGGCTGATGGGCACCCACTGCGCCGGCATCTCCTCGCTATCGAAATCGATGAAGAATGAATCACCGGCGACATTCTGCAAGAATCCCAGAAAAACGTCCAACTGGTTTTCTGCACTGACGAGAACCGTATTGCCCACCTTAAACTGGTTGACAGTCCGTTGGCGGAGAAAATATGAAATCAGACCCATTGCAACCGTGAAAAATTATGAGTAATATTCTAAGCATGACACATCACACAGGTATTTTAAAACTTCTTTCTTTCTTAAAACGGTCGGCCTTTTAAAATTTGCGCCAACGATAGTTACTGTGTTACTGGCTAGTCTATAAAGATTTCCGAAAACGAAACGGATACGATTTACATCTCCCGTAAGAGTTTCAAAACAAAGCATTACAAAGTGTACTGCTTGGTCCTTACCCTTTGCAAAGGCGACAGAAATGTCACCCAGCAGGATCTTCATTTCCTAGTAAGTATTACACAATATCGTTGGCGTACTGAGGATTGCTGATGCCGGTAAGTGCATACTGTCTACTTGCTTTGCTGTGGCTTAATAGGCTGCCATGTGGCTGTGGCTTAATAGGCTGCTGTATGCAAGAATATCAGAGGTCAAAAATATCAAAGCGACTGCGTAGACCATTTAAATTTTGCGTCGTTGACCCGATTAAGCAATACTTGAGCTGCCAATTCATTTTACATAGCGACTGGCCTTACTATAATCTTGTGCAACAAAAGCAGACAGTTCCTAACGATACTGTATCGTGAGAACTGCACTGCGGGATAAATTGCGGACGATTTTCAGGTGACGATATTAAAAGTCCAGGCGTGAACGACAGGTATACTTTGTTTTTGCTGGCTAATGGCTGCGTTGGATACTTCAAATTGCTGTAGATTCGTTAATTACGTGTAATTACTATAAAGTGCAGGCTTGTTGTATTCACAGCCAATTTTCATAGGCCCGTTTGCAATCCCGATACACATTATAGTACTATACCGTACCATGCGCGTTCTGACTTCTGATACCGTTGTTACTGCGTCACAACAGGACCAGAAATAGTTAATATGGGTTTGCTGTAGGTACCCGAAGTGGAGCTTATGAAACGAGTTAAATTTTCGAGTTATGGAAAATCAGAGTAGCAAATAAATTTACAAGCCAAAAGAACGAATATACTCGTAGGCAAGCACCGTCAGACTCAAGTTACAGCGCGAGATATTTTCAAACTTTCTCAAATCCAAGTCGCGCCAGTATCGGGCAGGATCGGCTGCATGACAAAATCCATAGCTGAAACCCAGAAAGGTTGCAATTTAACTTATTACCAAAAACAGTGATTTGCGCTTACAATTCAAGAAACTGTCGTAGAGCTGCCCATTTCTTCCCGGAGTAAGGAAGTAAAGGTACACTTCTCAACCAACCCGCATGCCGATGTTTCAGTTTGTCGAGAACAGCCGCACTAACCGATGGACAGCGGTGATTCAGTTCGGCTTTAAACCGTTGCGTGCAAACATCATCCAATTCGTCCTTGCGAAATCTCATCACGGAATCGTAATAATCAGGTTAAACGAGTGGCGCTTCTTGTTACAGAATCTGGGCATCTCAGGGTAAAATCTTGGCAGATAAGAGTAAGAAAAACACACGGTGAAGCTGCCGACGAACAACCGCTGACATACGGCTTTCAATGGCAGCAACTGGAAGGATTTTGGCCCAGTCTGGACTGCTTAAATCGACCATTCCCGCTACCGGCATCCTCTCGATACCGGCTCCGGCGTTCTTAACGATGATAAACGGGATTATGGGCTTCAAACGCAGTAGCTCGGCCACTGCCGACACTGCGTATTTTAAGTTGTCCGCGCAGTGTTGCAAGCTGACCAGTGCCAGCGTTTTCGTATGACTGCTGACGACGCGGTGCAGCAGCATTCCGAGGAGGTAGCCTTCTGTCTCTGGGCAATGTGCCAGCTGCGGACTCAGAACGGTGAAGTCGATAATAAGGCAGGGCGCTTTGACAGGATCACGTAGTATAACGCTCTACAGCGAACAAACTCTGCAGCACACAGAAACGCTGTTATCGCCGTCATTTAATGGTAAGAGGCAGTACGACGGAAATTATGCGAAAACCGTTTCCCGACTGAAGATCGAATAAACCGGTTCTACCCTGCAAGCAGACTGTGCCGGCTTTGCCGCCACCGAAGTTTCTTGTATCTTTTGGGTTGGCGGTCCGACGGAAAGATGGGTGACAATGTTTTAAATGTCGTAAATTGTACTGCAGCCGTAGGACCAAGCTAGACCGCTGCCTCGTCCGGCCGTTGACTTGTTCCTGCTGTGGACTGCGTACCGTTACAGATTCGCTGAGGCTGTTGAGTAGCGAGCAGTAGGGGTGCATCTATTCTTACACTACCATTCGGATTTCGGCCTAACCTGATCGGGCGGCTACAGTACTGGTTCACAAGTAATAAAGAGCAAATCTATTGTAAAAGCCATACCGTTTTACTTTTCCTTGTGTTACGATGTCTGAGTAGGAAAAAATCGCGGAGAGAATTTCGTGGAGTACTGCATCGAACGCCAATTCGCAATATGCAACAACCGTTCTTCTACTGTATAATAGTGAGCGTCGTTCACAAATGGCTTTAAATGTGTTACCAACTCGTAAAACTGTACTTGCAATTTTGTATGAGTTCGTTCCTGGTAAAGATTTTGCCGTATTAGATATTTGCCGTATTTAGTGTGATGATGACTATTATTTTGTGGTCAATCCTACTAGAAAGCAGTTCAGTACTAAATAAGTTTATTAAAGCTATGATCAAAAGTAAATCTTACTTGTAGCAGAATTCGAAAAGGAAATGTGGTGAAAAAGCGGTCCGCAGCAGTATCTCAAAAGAAACTTCTCGACGCCCTCCGTTATCATCTTATTGGTTCGGTTTCTCCAGCACTTTCCAGATGCGCATGGAATGGATCTTACATGTTTACACTGGATCCGCATAATTAAGAACATTATTTCTTCTTCACTGATCCGTACGAAGAGTCGGTCCCAGTTCTCGTTCAACGGTAGAAAGTCTTCACGGAAAACGGAATAAAGCATGTTAACAATAGTCCTTTCTTGAATACCGTTCAGCGCCGAACTGACCCTGCTCGAACGATAGATCACTTTTTTAAAGGGCAACCGGCAAATTCTATAAATGCGGCGATCAATCGGCAAACGGTGGACTAGCTGCCAACCGTGTACAATCTGCAGGTTGGGTTTCTCGTTCCCTGTGGACGATAGACCAGTGTCAGTATCAAATGTGATGCAGCATAGAAATCGGCTTTCATAGCCGTAGCTGCGCAGCAGTTTAGCCGGCCGAAAAGTGTACGGTCCGTCGTGTTCCAGGCGAATCGCCACGTAGACATCGCGTGGATCATTAACCAGGCGAATACTGCTTCGCTCATGATGCCATACACGGCTGATGGACACCCACTGCGCTGGCATCTGGCCTGAATCGAAATCAATAAATAACGAGCCGCCATTAATATTCTGCAGGAATCCAAGATAAAAGTCGTCGTTGTTGAGGGCGCTGACCAGGACCGTGTTTCCCACGTTAAACTGATTGATCTGACGCTGACGGAGGAAATACGCACTCAGAGCCATGAGGGCCTTCGGATTCTTTTATAATTATACTGGCAGAGAACTAGCGCGCACCGCTTCGGGAAAGCTGACAACACGAATCAGACGTTAATGGCTTATATAACATGAGAAGTATTTAAGAATACTACAACGAAACTGTTCCATCATCTCTTGAGCATTCATTGAACACTTCGCCCAGTGTCTATGAAAACAGTCAGGCAAAAATAGTAGAATGATAGAAAACGGGTGTTTTGGTCCATGTAATAAGCCATTCGCAGCGGCGCAAGTCATTTGGCAGGAACTGTTTGTTTACTTCCTACCGTAATAAGACTGCCTATGCATTGTTAAAAATTAAAAACGGAACGCCTTTAGATTGTCTTTGGCTGACTAATCAATAAAGCTGCCTGTAGGTATTATGTGCTGACATGGGAACTGAGTCTGTATGCCGGCGTCTGTAACACATTTTTATGGCGATGGGCCGATGGCGAACAGTGGAGTACGCGGTAAAGTGCGGCGTGCAACTGGTTCAGCAGGTTTGCAAGATAGGATGTTTGTTGCGATAAAAAGTGTCTAACTAGGTATGTAATTATCTATGTAACTAGGTATGTAATTATCTAATTATCTAGGTATGTAATTATCTATAGTTTTACAGTTTCCCGAATGCACCAGCATAATTCATAGAATGAGGTACCGTGATAATCGAATTTGTCACACCCCCCGCAATAAGGACATCCCCCGTAATAAGCACACCGTAATAAGTAAGCCGTTTTTGGGGGTGCCCTTTAAGTGTGAAAAATTAGGGCACCTCCAAAAACTGCCGCACAAGATGCCGTTATTAAATATCGAGCGCAGTAAACTAACTGTTAGAAGGCATAACAGAAAAATTACAAATGTGGCGGTGATCACTAACAAGCAGTTGTATACGTACATGTTCCGGGCCCGCGCTCAAGCTCGGACTTGGACTCGGACTTGGACTACTAAAACTCGGACTTGGACAGAACTTGGACTTCATAACTTGGACTTCCTAACTTGGACTTCTCAACGGACTTTTAAATTGAACTTCCTAGCTTAGACTTGGAAACCTAGACTTCGAACCTGGACTTTCCTTTTAAAAAACTAGGATGCCCAAAAACCTAAGAAACCTGGGAAAATTAAGAAAACTATGAAACCTAAGAAACCTAAGTAACCTGAGTAACCAAAAAAACTGAAAAACCGAAGAAACCTAAGAAAACTAAAAAACCTAAAAAACCTAAGAAACCTAAGAAACCATATAACCCTGAGATACCTAAGAAACCTAAGAACCCTGAGATACTTAAGAAACCTAAGAAAAGTCCAAGTCCAAGTTTAGAAGTCCGAGTTAAGAAGTCCAAGTGTGGTCCGAGTCCAAGTTTTAGTAGGCCGAGTCCGAGTCCAAGTCCGAACTTGAGCACGGGCCCATGTTCCGGGATGCTGCATGCACGTTGTGTAGTGTATGTACAAGCTTGTCCCGTAATTTCCATCGTATCAGAACAGCAAACATTACAAATTTACGTGTTGCGCGTAAATCCGTACTACGGCGCGCCACGCCACACTGTTTAAACACGTAACATGCATTTGGCTGGCTGGTGGCTTGGTACACGCCATATAAATCAATGAGAATAACAGTAACTGCCTGGCGTAAGGTGGCTAAGAAACGGTCGGTGTGGTAATGGGCAATTTAACTACGGAGCGGATTTAGGCAATCAGATAAGCGTAGTGACGTGGCCATGTTTCAAGCGCAAATTTCGCGCTAGCTGTACCTTTACGATGGAAATTACGGGACAAACTTGTAATTGCATGCAGTCATGTACAAAAGTACCCGGTTACGGTACCAACTAACTACGGTATGTATAAGGCGTTTAGTTTCAATAGAGAAAAACGTGCTCTTGTGTTCGAAAAATAATACCCCCCTCTGAAATTTAGATGTTCGGTACGCGAATCCATATTGTAAGAATGCCCGGAATGCGAAAAACGTCGAAGTACAGTATGTTCGCTTTGTACAATAACGCAAAAATTTATTATGGCATGTTTTCAAGCGTTATGACACGGGTGCGGCACTATGTGTTTTTGTTAAAGGTCAAGCAATAAGTAAACTAAGCACTTTTATGATTTCGCACGTCAGGAACGTCACAGTTATCATTTGCAGATCAGACGAGTAAAAAGCTGGCTAAAAATTGGAAGAATGTATATAATTATAGGCTAGCATAGTCATACTCAATTTACAGCGAGAGATATTGTTAAAATTTTTCAAATCCAAGTCACGCCAGTATCGCACGGTATCGGCTGCCTGGCAGGTTCCGTAGCTGCAATCCAAAATCGCTGTTATAATATTTACGTTGGCATCCAAAACAGTGGGTAACACACTTGCAATTCCAGAAACTGTCGTAAAGCAGCCCAGTCCTTCCCGTAATAATTCCGAGTTCCCAACCAGTGCGCATGCCGACGTTTCAGTTTGTCGACGATAGCCGAACTGACCGGCGGACAGTGGCGATTTAATTCGGCTTTATACTTTTTCGTGCAGAGGATATCCGCTTCACTCTTGCAAAACTTCATCATGGGAATTGTAATGATCAGCTTAAGCGGACTGGCCTGCTTGTTGCAATACTTTGGCATTTCTGGAGAAAACCTCGGTAGTGGAAGGAGATAGGGACAAACGGTGAAATTGCTCACTAACAACCGCTGACATACAGCTTTCAATGACAGCAGCTGGAAGTACACAACCACCCCTAATACCCTCTCGAATGCGGCCCGGGCATTCTTAACGATGATGAACGGGATTGCCGGCTTTAAACGCAGCATTTCGGCCACTGTCCAGGCAGCGTATTTCAAGTCGTCCGCGCGGTGTTGCATGTTCACTAGTGCTAGCGTTCTGGTGTGTTTGCTCACGATGCGATTAAGCAGCAGTCCGAGGCGGTGGCCTTCAGTTTCGGAGCGCTGAGGCAACTGCGGACTGAGGGTGGTGAAATCGATGGTAGCATAACGCGCTCTGGCCGGATCATTTAGAACAGCGCTCCACAATGCGCACACTCTGCAGTAAATTACAGCGTTCTAGACTATCATCATCTAACGCTACATTATATATCCACAGAAACTGTTATAATTATAAGTTTACCGTTTATTTTTTCCTTGCGTAATTACGTCCAAATATGACTGAATCATGGCAAAAATTTCCTGCAGCATCCCACCAAAAACCAAGTCGTTCTCTGCAATAAATTGAACACCTAAGACTTGGCACATTTTAAACATGTTTTTTTCGAAACGACAAACACGAACAGCGGTGGGTACAACAGTACCGATAACGAAATCCGGGCAAGAAACTTGGTGCAACTGTGGACGGAAGCAATATTTTAGTATATATTGTTCGATGCCCCGTCTTATCTTCCTAGTAGTTCGTTCTCTCCAGCAGTTTTGAGATGAACAGCGCAAGGAGTTTACATGCCGGCAAGGTATGTGCATAATTAAAAACATGATTTCCCCTTCACGGATTCGTACGAACAGCCGGTCTCGGTTCCCGACAAACGGTAGATAGCCTTCGCGGAATATAGACTGCACCATACAAGCAGTATTCCACTCTTGAATTTCGCTTAGCGCTGAAGTCACGCTGCTCGAACGATACACCACTTTTTTAAAGGGCAACCGGCAAATTCTATCCACAGGACGATCATTTGGCAGGCGATGAATTAGCTGCCAGGCATGTACAAATTCGAAATCGGGTTTCTCGTTCCCCGGCGATGGATGACCCGTATGAGAACGCACGTTGACGCAACACAGGTACTGGCTCTGCATCTTGTAGCTGCGCAGCAGTTTAGCCGGGCGAAACGTGTACGGTCCGTCGGGTTCCTGGCGCACAGCCACGTGGACATCGCGTGGGTCACTATTACTGGACAGCAGAATGCAGTTTTGTTCATGGTACCATACGCGCTGGATGGGCACCCACTGCGCCGGCATCAGACTGGAAGAGAAATCAATAAAACACGAGTCACTCTTAATATCCTGCAGGAATCCCAGATAAAAGTCGTCGTTGTCGATGGCGCTGACCAATACCGTGTTGCCCATGTTGAAGTGATTGATGTGGCGTTGACGAACGAAATACGCCCTTAGAGACATTTTGGTTATTCTATACAGTTATTCTATAAAAGAAATAACACACGCGGTAGCGCCAGAATCTTTGGACACGAATCGAAAAGATAAAGTTATTGGTTTAGCATTAGAATGCACGATGATGGAATAATTTTCAGCTATTTCTTCAGTGATGGCATCCATTCAACCCGTCGCGCAACGCCTGTTGACTAGGTCAGGTATCAATCGAAAAGCGTGTTGCAAAATCGACCCATTTTTTTGACCATTCGTATCCGCCCTCCTGTTCAGTAGCTTACGACTGTTAATTTCTATGACTATCTGTCTAAAATACATATGAAAATTTGCGGCTTTCAGTATGAGGAGAATAGTGAATACCATCGCTGACCGGGCAGAAGAACTGTAACTGCTTTTTAGCGATAGCTTTGAGCCTGTCTATTAGCATCTAAGAAGCAGTCTTTGGCGTAAAATAGTTCGAATGAAATGTGTTGTGTAACTTCTTTCAGGCGTATTTCTTTATTGACCGGCTTAACGATGCAGGCCTAGGATATGCGTCCTGCAGTCTTTTATGTATTGCATTACTTCAAGGCTAGATGTCATCCTAGCCGGATATGGGCTACCTGCACTGACTCAAATTAAATTAAATTAAGTCAATTCTACGCTGCCGCTTTTTCCAGTACTTCTTAGTTATTACAAAATTAATGTGATATGTACTACAGTAATACCGCACTATTAAGTAAAAAATAACGAACTTATTATGTTATTCATGCATTTAATGCCCCAAGTTTAGTTGTAATTGTAATGGGTAATCAGCGTTGTTTCGCGAAAAAATCTTATGTTTTTACTCGTACTGATAATATGGTGATAGCTTGATGTGGCCACCGAGCCACACGGAAGCTGAACGGCATGCTGGGCTGCTCAATTCACACGGGTGTTTCATTGGACAGTGTTCGATACAATTACAAGGCATAAAGTATAGTTTGCAGCAAGCTGCATTATGTTTAGCTTCATACCACTACATATCTGTGTATAAAGCTCAAAGTTTGAGTCATTTCTTACCATTAGCCGACTTTGAGTGTTTTGTTACTGTAGAAATAGGTTCTATTAAAAGCAGTGCAGGCTGTACATTGTGATTGCAGCTTCATTAAATCTGCCCATCCAAAAGCACAAGAAGTACTGTATTTGCTCTATAGTGAAGCTGCACCATAGAATCATGATGTATTTACGGAAAAAGCGCTGCAATTTATCACCGGCACGTGCGTGCATCGATCAGCAACTTATTCATCGAGCGGGTACAGCCGCGATATTTACGGTGCATATGTCGTCAACAGCTCGGCAACTTGTGTAGTGGCAAACTGGTCGATGATATCACAACGGCACTAATCTGCAAACAGTCGTAGCTCCATGTTTACGATCTGCAGCATTGCAGCTTTTAAATAAGCATCCCACTGCCGCTTGGCAAAGAGCCTTTGTTGTGAAAATTTTGATAATTGCCTATACTACTTTTTTGAGTTGCTAAATCGTGCTCAGTGTTGGTAATTTACGTTTTACAGCGAGGTAAGAGCAAAAAGGATTGTTTTTAAGCCTTCCAATTTTTTTACATGTCGGCTATTAAATCGTACTTCACCCGGGCCCATCGCAGCGGATGTATCAATTTGGGCAATGAAGTGTTGGTCAACTTCCACAGCGATACGGAGTTTTATCTGGGATTTTTGCAAGATATTAATGGGGATCAGGTCTTTATCGATTTCGATTGTCAGCTTATCCAACCACAATGGGTCTCCATCCACCGTGTTTGGCGTCACGAACGCAGGACTATTCAGGTGGTAGACGATCCCGTGGACGTTCATGTAGCCGTTCGCCAGCAAGATGCCGGACCATACGTTTTTCAGCCTGCTCTACTCTTGCGCAGTTGCAGCTACGCGAGTCAGTTCCTGTGCTGTGTTTCCTTCAACCTGCACCTATCGCCCAGCGAAATTAAGGACTTCGAAGTAGTGCATTCCTGGCAGGTTGTCGAGCATTTGCCCCATGATCGAAATTTTTACAGAATTTGCCTGCTACCAATCAAAAAAATAGTATACCGCTCGAAAAAGTTGACTCTTGGTGCTGGCATTGAAGAGTCTCACATTATCCACACGCTGGATGTTGGATTCCGCAACTGTTATTATCACTACGAAGACGGCACTCGGGATCGAGTGTTTGTTCGCATCACAGAAGGAGAAATCATGTTCCTTATTATGTACATAAAATGTTTGCACAGATATAAAAACGAGTGCGGGGCCATCAGCTGCTGGCTAACGGAAACCACGAAGAAAGTTCGTATGGGGATCGAAAAATATTTACTCAAGTGTTTGAGTAAGCCACAATGCCAGAACCAGATGCCTGAACTTGTTACAGGTTAACCTAGCTTAAAAAATTTCCTTGAATAAATGATTCTTACTTTTAGTGTAAAATAACAAATGCCAAGACACGGGATTTGGAACTGTAATAACTGATCTTCATATTTATATTATTGAGCCTTATGCTATGTATGTACAGACTACAGCTAATCTAAATAAATATTTTAGCTACAGGAAATTTTGCGCTGGTTTTACAAAAAAAGCTTTTGTTTTTGGCACCGCATCCTTACGTATCTGTAGCTGACTCACTCCATCATATGTCCGTATTCAGCTTTCAACGGAACCATACGTCACCTTAGGATCTAGAAAGTTGACAAAAATGTGTCTACTTGCAAAAACAATGACTGTTTGCCTTTAGCTAACGTGCACAGCCAGATCAAATGGAATGTTGGAGAAGAGACTGAAATGATGCTTGGAGACCTTCCACTCGAAATTTTATCGATGTGTCTTCGTGATTTGGACGTTACTCCAGGAAAACTTAATAGGCAAGGAAACATATTGTGTTTAGTGTGTAGTGGTGTATGCAAGTGAGTAGAAGTAAATAATAAATACAGTTATTAACATTTTGCTGTTTCACAGAGTGTGTGCAGTGTGGAACGCATTACTTGGAGACCCGGCATCCCATTCGTCCTTGACCATTGACTTCTGCACGCTTACCAACCAGCGAGCACAACAACGTCAAGAAACAGAAGGCTACCATATCGGACGGCTACTCCATCGCCTTATCAGCACCAAGACGCGCATACTGGCACTGGTAAACATGGCGCATCGGGCTGACACGGTGAATCACGTCGTTTCGCTCGTTGCCGAATTCCTGCGTTTGAAACGTCCGGTCTTGACGCTTATCGTTAAGAGCTGTCGCGCCGGTGTAGAAAGCAAAGTAGACGGCAACCTGTTTTGGTACAACAACCCAAATGTCGCAGCAAACTACTTTCAACTGGTGCCATTGAAAAACCTGTGTCGCCGCTTGATAGTGTGTGATTTTATTGTCGATTTCTCTATATGGACAGATCCGTATTTTGGCCCCCGAATGCCGAACTACATCAAGCGAAAGGAACCGAATAAACTTTTAATTAAAATACCGATCATGCCATTAGAAAACGATGAGCTGTGGATTCCAAAGTTTAAGCGAGAACTTGTGCAGAATTGCCCACCTGTTGATCTGTCAGTCAGAGAGGACATAAAGCGGTTGCATGCTGGTTGGGTCAAACGCCACCGATATCCCGGAAAGAAGTGGTTGGCACTGCGGCATCTTCTTGAATTGTACGTGTACAAAAGGATTATTTTACTCATTTCATATATATTGATGCGTCTTACTTGTACGACATACAAGATGTAGCGCAATCCTCTTAATGATCAATCTGAATTGAGTTAATGAGAAACGATATTTTGTTGCAGTTATGGCCCATGTGAAGCTACGAACCAAGAGGAATACCAGCTGTATTCAACCTTCTGGTACAATTTGGATTTAAGGGAGTTCGATCGGCTGCCTCTCCGCAACTTAAGCCTGACAATGCTTGCCCGACATTATATCCGCCATTCCGAGCGTGAAAACAAAAACAGCTAACTCTGCAGCCAGCCTATTCTGTACTAACGTTTTAAAGCGTTTTCATATTCTGGCACAGCAGGACAGAGTCTCCTCAAGACGGAAGTAATGGTGGCTAGCGCTCAAATGGACTCCATGTATTATCATTAACGACGGAAGTAAAAGACATGCCAGTGTTTCTTTCAAAAATTAGTTTATTTTCTCCGCTAGTTTCTCTTTGAAAGTGGTGCACTCATTGCAATGTAACTTATTTTCTGCCTTCAAGGGAATACTGGGATCCTGCTGTATTTGAAAAGTCGTATTGTCCCCGAAGTGAATTTTTGGAACTAGGTGGGTAAATGACACTTTTACCACCTTTTTACAGTACTTAATTCGATTTGTAAAACGATGTACAATAAGCCACACTGCATAGGGCGCAACTGAAATTGATAGCGCGCGAAAGAAACTGATAGCGCGCTGATGTATTCAGATGGAGTAGATTCGGTACATATCTTTTATTCGGGCAATAGCCTATTAACAGAACAGCAAGCCTGCGCTGGTAGATACTAATTAAAGATTCCGAATTTACACATTGAAGAAACAACCAAAATCATTACAGTCATTTCCAACTTTCAATCGTGCATTTAATGTACCCAAGACAGCGGCCGCATTACAGATTCGGTTATTTCTAGCACCATGCAATTCGCACCTGTAACCTATGTTTTGTTTCAAACATCGTTTTGGTACCGGTGGAAGCTTAATTTAAGGTGATAATTAATTGCTTAACTACCGGGGTAGGCCACACTACTTTCTAACAGTCCTGAACGACTGCTTCTGATTTGCTAATTTGTACTGGCTCCGACGGTAATGCGCAATCCTTCCGTAAGATCGAACATATCACAAGTACTGTTTTACTGTGCGCTTTATTCGTCTTCTGGTGTATTGCTGTTTAATTTATAATGGTGTTGCCCGGGCTAACTTAAGCTCACATAGAAACTCTGAAAAAACGGGGGATCCAAACCTTGCCATCATAATCTTATTGTTAAGCGGGTATGGCTGCCACTGGACCATTGGCAAAGCAGACAAATATTAGTTTGGTCTCAAAGGGGGAAAACAACCTCCACGTGCAATAAGGAAAACTATCTCGTCCTCCCCAATTCGTACAAAGATACAATGCCAGATGCACGAACTTATCTCCAGTGAGACAGCGACCAGCACCGCGATAAGTCATCCGCTTCGGCTCGGTAATACAAATGTTGCTTCCGTGCCCCAGCAGGTAGCGTCCAAAACAGCCGCATTAACATCTCGTACGGGAACAAAAATCATTCCGCCCGGAGGCTTGTTGCCGCTGGTTGACAGCCCAGGCGGTTCGCTTTGGCAAGAATACCCCGCAAATTTCAGTTTTCCCTTCGTTTTAGTAGAAGTATGCATTTCCATGTGTCTGGACTCTGGGCCATCTGCCTTTGCTGCTGGAAGAAAACAGGCCTGAACTTGCTGCCGGTAACGCCTGCAACGATGTCACGGATTTTTTCTGGTTGCCGCCATCAGTGCTGTCATTTCTAAGTTCCTTGCGCCTCCCCATCTTCCCTGGCTTGCAGTCGAAACTGTGAACTCCTGTTATTCGATCCACATCACGTTCAGTCCAACTTTTCTGAAATTTCTTTAAATTTTCGGAAGAAATTTCCTTAAAGGTATTGTGCAACAATATACAGATAGATAGTACTGGTACACACACAGACTGTCACTTTTACACACATGCACCGGTCGATCGATCGCCCACATGTACCGGTCGATCGATACAGAAACCAGC
Organism: Paramacrobiotus metropolitanus; assembly: GCF_019649055.1. Taxonomy (NCBI): domain Eukaryota; kingdom Metazoa; phylum Tardigrada; class Eutardigrada; order Parachela; family Macrobiotidae; genus Paramacrobiotus; species Paramacrobiotus metropolitanus. The sequence goes on along the minus strand of NW_026570349.1, from coordinate 15,035 downwards.
AGCAAGTGCAGAGGCGCCGTTCATCGATCGAATATACTGTACAGCACCGAAACAGGACCAATATATCTAGTCAAGTTCTGTACCCGGATGATGGTCCATTTAAAATTTTGCAGCACAATCACTTAACAACATGTCTCTTAAACTGCATCAGTTCTTTGCGTTGTGCAGAACTTTTTCTGTATTGTCTGTGGCACAGACAATACAGAAAAAGTTCTGCACAACGTGCTAAGTTATTAAAAGTCACTCTGTGCAAAGTTATTAAAAGCATGCAGACTCCCAGTCACACCTTATTTTCTGCTTTTTGATATCTAGTTTTTTCAACGTTCCAAAACCCTTGGGGATAACTAGGTATACGAAGCACTGAACTTCGTGTAAAAATTTTCTTAATGACGGATGTAAGCACGTACTTTTCGCGCGGTCAACGTCCTGGCCGTTTCAATCTGGGCAATGTGGTCCTGGTAAATTTGCTTGGCAAGGAATACTTTCTGGGATTCATTCAAGATGTCGATCGCGATCGTGATATGGTGTTTGTTGATTTCGACTGCAATACCATCGCGCCATGGTGGGTACCCGCCGATCGGGTATGGTTTCGCTCTCACTTTTGCAGATTCCACAATAATGTTAGATACGGTCCAATGGACGTGTTCGTAGCAGTGCGCAAAATGAACAGCGAGCCGTATGTTTTTCGTCCGGGAAAACTTGTACAAAATTGTGGCACGGAGAACTTGTACCTCACTTGCATTGCCATAAATTCTGACGATAAGGAGGCCATTCATGTTGTACATCACTGGCAGGTTGTCGACTATCTCCCTTTCCCACACCACCCAGACAGATATTACGTTATGGATTACGTTAAGAAAATTGTTATACCAACGGATTCTCTGCGATACGCCACCATTGATGAATACCGGATCAGTCGCATGCTGGACATGGGTTTTCGCAACGGCAGACGATTTAATTCGGAACTGTGCCCGGATCGCTTGTTTGTTGAGATCGAATCGAATGCAATTCGTATTCTTATCTGGAATATTGCATGCATGCATTTCACAGAAAATGGATATGGTTTTGATAATTGTCCTACAGATGGAGGTTGCTTCCACAAAAATACGGAAAAAAGGATTACTGCGGGCGTAGAGAAGTACTTGTTTGGTTACTGTGGCAAGCCGGAGTTGTGCTTACAGTTTTCGAAAAGTTTAGCTGGTAAGTGGTCCACCGAACTTAGACATAACTATAAGCGAAGCTGCGCTTGAGTGAATTCTTATGAAAGATTGTTCTCTGTAATATTTAATTCCTTCAAGCACAAATAAACCAATGAATTAAGAACAAAGAATTGGCACACCGAAAAGTATCCTCCGTATCCTTGTTGAACATAACGACTTCGACGCCTTGAACGTGATTTTCCACCGTATTTTGTGTATTTCGTAATGCATTTGTGGAGTGTATATACATATCTTAAAACGGCGTGCGCTGGTTGGTTTGAGCTACGGTAAGAAATGCTTTTTTGTTTTGGTAAAGTAATACGTTATGGTTACGAATTTGCGAAGAACTTTTGGAAAACTGCGCATGAATGAAGTTGAATAGAAACCAAATTTTTAGGTATTAGGTTCAATGTATCTGTATTATAAACATGCTTAGGCAGTTATAAAAAGCATAAATTCTTTGCCGTTTCTATACAGCAAACGATCGAGTTTTTGAAACCCTGCCTCCGGAACTCCTGTCAGAAGCGCTGCATTCTTTGGACCTCCGCTCTCAAGTGATCGCCAAAAGGTAAATTCTCCAACGAACAACTGTATTCCAATGATTATGATACACTAGGAAAGTGAGCGGATTTGTGCATTGGTAGACAGGAGCGCAGCCCTTGCATTAAGGCCGAAGATGTCTGTTACGATCCAATTTTTACCCCACATACGAAGACTAAGGTTGCCGCGATTTTACTGAGTACGCAGGGTCTATACTCACAGATGGGCGCTTCCGTCTATAATAATGAGAAGTTACTTGTATGAAATTGCAATTTCATACTTTTTCAATTTCAGTTCGATTAGTGGACTTTCGCTGCGCTCCGGTCGATTTTACTGCAATTTTCATCTAAATTGTATTTCTTAATGCCATTTATAATAAATCATGGCAAAATGGAAATAAACTCTCGCTAACTAATTCATATTTGAGCTTTATGTTGAACCAAATCTGTGCCGCACGAAGTCAAGGGTAAATGGAATTACTTTTGAGAAGCATGTAAGCGGCGAGAAGTTTCGTACCGTAACCAATCTGACTCGTGTAAGAAAAACAATTTTTGGTTAAATACGCGTAGATTTCATGTCTTTCGCAACCGTAGAGTGTGTGCGCTATGGAATTTACTGTTACCCGATCCGTCAACCGCCAAGTGCATACATATCGACTTTGCGAGTCTCACCCGTCAATGGACATGGTGCAACGAAACGGAGGGTTACCACATAGGGCAACTCGTGCACCGATGCGTTCATCCAGCCACCCACGCACTGGCCATAAGCAACCTTTTCCATCGCTGCGCTGATCAAGATCACTATCCCACGGCAGCCGTTGTCACACAAGTGCTTCGCATGAAAGGAACGCTCCCTTTAATCGTCCTTAAGGATATACGCGTCCCCGCTGCTCGCCGGTTTCCTCGAGACAGCGACAATCCTGATGATCCCAACTTAAGTGGAATGATATTTTATGCGCTGCAATTCACCGAAGTATGCCGACGAGTGGTCATCAGGAACTACACGGTAGACTTTGCACAGTATAGCGGTCCGCATTTCCGGCATCCGATGCCCGGATTCACGCAAACAAAAGAATCTTTCTGTTTGATGATCCCCATTCCCTCGATGATCTTAACAAACATCCACAGCAAAGCCGAAAAATTGCGGTGCCTGCAAGATTTTAAAATGACACTGGAAGCCCTCTGTCCGCCTGTCAAGCCCGCAGTCAAAATCTGGTGGGAAAACCTGCACGCCAAGTGGGTACGAAAGGTGCCGTTTCCTGGGTTACCGTGGACTGAACTGCGGCAGCTACTTTGTTTGTACGTGTGGTTTATCGAAATTTGCACTGCCAAATAAAGAAATAGTTTTTTCGCAGTACCAATACTCGTGCGCTAATCATAAAAAATGTGGCCCTGTTGTATTTCTCAGCTACGGACCACATGTTAGTCGCCAGCAGTTTGTGGACTGGAACGCCAGAGATTTGGGTGACGCGACCCTGGGTAATTTGCAGCTGGCCATGCTTGCCCGCCATTATGGTGCTTTATCAGCGGGGACCTAGAGTACAGTGCTGCAACTCCAGGTACTGTTGCCCGGCTGCCCGTATTGTGCGTATCCGCAGCACTGTTGGCATAAATTTAGCTTTAACATAATTCAAGCTGACGGCATTTGATTTATCAAGCAGCATTTCTGACGTTTATGTTCTTTTCAGAATTGCCGGTTTTTCGGTGCCGATCGGCCCATGTCATACAACCGATGTCTATGATTTGTGCACCAGTTCCAGAAAAACCTGTATTCATATTTGTGTCATAAAAGTTGCGTAGTATTAACCTTGTTAGAGCTTCCTGCTTTCCTTTCCTTACCGATAGGATAGCATCTCTTTGCAGGTAGCTGTACCGGAATCAAAGCGGAAGGAGCTATCCTTTTTACATTTTCGTTTTGTTTTGACTGATAATTCATAATTACGGCACTTGGGGCTACTTTTTTTGCGGTGTTAAATTGTGCTAACAATTGTGTCAGGTGCCCAGAATAGTCTGATGCATCTGTCCCGCTGCATAAAACAATAAATTAAATTATGGAAGCTCATTAATCAGCCATTTTTCAGCTGCATTCCGGAGACTACGTTGTGACGTTGCTGTAGCCGCTCGATAAAGTGGCACCAACAGAGTTTGTGTATTGGAATAGTCGCAAACGCTGATCGATATTATTACTGCCGGTTGCCGAAAATACCAAAAACGCTTATACAGTAGGTATGCCGCTACCGAGAATTATAAGGATACATAATTATTACTGAGACAAGGGTAATACGTAAATAAATTATACGCACTACCTATATTCATCTTACAATTACTGCCTTCGCACTGGTCAATAAAACCAATATTTTTAATTGTGAAATTGTGATAGTGTAACACTATTCACAATTTCACAGTTACTTACTCTTATTGTTCTCTCGTGTATTCCCCCGATTAGAAGGGATTTCGTGAAGAATGGAGACAAAAGCACTTGTGACAATAATACCAGTCAACTGCAATAACGCGACAATACAATATCCGCAGACCACAGGCATAGTCTGTACAGACAGTACAGTCACTACGGGGTATACGATTTTTCATAATATTTTACTACTACAGTACGATGCACTAAAAAATGAGCCATTACCGTGCAAGAGTTGATTTGTGGATGCCACGGAGACAATCGCAACGTACCGTAAATGTTGGATACGTACCGGTCGTACTGCAAATGCTATGAAACTGCTGAGAACTGTTATAGGCCACTCATGCCATAAATCGATGTGAAGGAGAAACCGCAATACTTCCGATAAGTACATGAATACAGCTAGTTCATTGCCTCCAGTGGTGTCCCACAACGATTTCGCAGTTGCAAAGGTAGCCTTTTCCTTCCTTATCGGTCAGAACTCTACATATATCTGTACCATAGTCGCCATGATAAACGTGAGGTACATGTCATTTACCTGAGCTTTATTTTGATGGACGGTTGTTAAGTTATTTGCAATTTTTTGTTCACAATTATAATTATGTACACAATATTATTAAGTGTAATATCTGTGCTGTACAATGTCTACCCGAGTAGATCAAGCAGCGGCAAAAATCCAATGCGCCGTCTTCAAGGAAGCTTGATACTTCAGATTAATTTGCTAACATGCTGAACTAACTCCTTTTCTCGTGAATGGCTGCTGTGTGCATTCGAAATGAAGCGTTTGGACGATGCTGTGATTATTGCTACAGACCGGAAGACTGCATTGCAAAAGGAGGCTACGGTACTGTGTACAAAGCCAAGATTACTGAAGGAGGAGGTTTCACGAATGAAAACATCGCGGCCGTTAAAGTCGTTCATCTGGATCAGGGTTCGGAAATCTTGGCCAAACCAGAGAACTGGATGAAGCTGCGCAACAGCTTGAAAGGGTTGATAGATTTATCCCACGACCACCTGGTGGCGTACCACAAAATTAAGATTACCGGATCACTTGGGGGCGCATCCATTGAACTTATGATGGATTATTATCCTGGTAAGTTCTACCAACTGCATCTGTAGCAGACCTTTTTTTCCACGATGCTTTAGCCGGCCTGTGTCTTAAGTTGACACATCGTGTATTTTTTTCAGGAACAGATATGGAACGTTGGTTTGGGAAACTGCGGTCCGAAGGGTTGCTGCTCGATGAAGCCGAAGCTATCCGATACGCCATGCAAATTACGAAAGGATTACAATTTCTGCACAAGGAAAAGATCATCCATGCCGATCTGAAGCCTAAGAATATCCTTGTTAGACAAATGGAGAACGGTAACATTCGATTAGTGATCGGTGACCTGGATGAAATCGTCAAAATGCAGCGCGATGTTACGTGCTCGCAAGATATTACTCGTCTTTGCGGAACTGTTCGCTATATGTCACCAGAAATGCTGAAGCGTTTTGTAGACACGCAGAATGCACCAATTTCTGTTTTAACAGGAAGGAAAGTTGACATCTGGAGCCTGGGTTGCATAATTCTGGAATTAGCAGGCTACGTTATTGGGAGGCACGAAAAACAGCTCTGCCGAGGACTTAAGACCATTCAAGCAGGCTGCAAAATTACTGACGCTTATTTTGCATCTTTATTGGTTGATGGTTACGTTCCGTTGGTGTCTGAATATGTCCCAGCAAATTTGGCAAAATGCATTCGAAACTGCTTACATGAAAATCCGGCTGATCGACAGGATGCCGATCAAGCGTTGCAGAGTTTAGTCGAAGCCGAGAAAGAGGCACCAAAGGAGGTTATCGTATTAATCCACTGTGAAAACCGCTTCACAAACCTTGCGGTTCAAGTGCTGATTCCTTCGGCAAATATCTTACATCCGTTCCCACTACCAACGGAACTGCAGACCAAGGTTTTCTGGAGTGGATTTGGTGAATCCAATAATATGGTGATATGTCAGGTAATGGATGAACCTGGAGCCCGAGAGTACAAAACCTTAGCGTGGGACCTTGCGGCAGAAATGTGTTATGCTGTCTCGCTGTCGGATGGCTCAGCTCGGATGACCTGTCCCATAACCGTGCGCGACAAGGTCTACTTTTGGGATTTGACCGGCTTGCAACCGCAGTTTAAAGCCGCTATTATTCCTAGTGGAGAAATTCTGCAGATTCCGTTTCAAATTGCCGGTAATGGTGAACCGGGCCACATGTCGAGGTAAGATACTTAAAAAAATTTATGTAACTCCATAAATGTAGGCCTGATTTTTAGACCCTTTTTCGAGCGCGGTGTACGATTCGGAAACAAACTTATTTACATTTTTGGACGGTCGTTTCAATCAACAAAGTCCATGTGGATTGGCTACTTTGACACTGACACGTACACGTGGCACAACCTACCGGATATGCCTGGAGAGCGACGAGACTTTGCTCTAGCTGTGCTACAAGGAACTTTATATATAATTGGAGGTTTAACAGTTTCGATATGTGCTGACTATCATGTGTCAAAATCCTGTTTGCGCTTAGATATTCAATCACCCGATGGCGGTTGGCAAGAAATCCACGATCTTCCACAGCCGCGAACGGGTCACTGTGCTTTTGTGCTGAACAACCGCATCCATGTATTCGGTGGACGAATTCTCTTCAATGGTACCAGCAGCATTTTACAGACAATGGAATTCTATGACCGCGATCAGAATAAGTGGACCAATATACCTTTCAAGAACATGGACAGCAGAAGCCACTGTGGCCTGGATTTTTCATATGCTGTAAACCTGTCTTATATATGGCCGGCTTGTGTGTAAGAATATTCAAAAATAATGGTGTTATCAGGGCGGGCTTATGATTCAGCCCTTCTCTCATTGGTTGGTTTTGGGTTTTTTCCTGTCTGGGCATTTGCATGCGCTTTGATGGCTCTATAAGGCAGCTGCGCTGCCTACAGAGACCAGTTGGTTCTTGGCTTGCGCGCAAAGCGCGGTGTGTGTCAGATTTCGGCATTAAAGCCTTCATCCGGGTTTGCTTTTGTTTCGCCGTCGATGGTCGATGCGCGCCTAGTCAGCGCCATCTGATATGGTAGCAGATCACGGAGACGTTCGTGTGTTGCACAGCGGGCTTGCCCCGCTCACGGGCCACCTCTGAGTTGTGGACCAGATCGCGTGATCGCGCCCTGTGCCACCCCCGGGTACGGAGCTCACCCGCTCCTCCGGATTTCCCGTCAGTCGCCGGAGCTGTGCCGTCACTCCCGCAGAACGCGGAGGAAACTGCCTCTCCCAGAAGGGGATGGAGATATCGCCAAGCCAGAAGTGCAGCGATGGACGGACAAACCCACAGCCACACCGTACCGATGACGGATGCCGACGGTGGACGCAACCCGGACCAGCAGGAAACCTGCGGACCCTTCACCACCACCAACAGCCACGCCAACCCCGATCCCCACGGCCGGATCGACCACCATTACCACGCCGAGAAATTCACCCCACCAAAACCCTGCCCGCCTTACCTGGGACAGCGACCTTTCCCCCGGCGGAGCAGTGGAATTGCCCCACCGGAGCAGCGTAATTTTGTGTTTGCAGGGTCATGGCCGTACCTGTGCCCCAAACCCCTGCGCGATTTTCCCCAGACGGTGACCTTTCTCCAGACGGATAAAATGCGGAATCTACCGATTTCCGCATCCGACCCTGGATTCTGTCGCGACAGTGCGTTGACCTAGGCACTGGACCGCGTGAAGCCGAACCAGACCGACCGAACCCGAGCCAAACCGACCGAGAACCACTCCTAAACCGAACCTGATCCGAGCCGACCAAACCTGGACCGAGCCGGACCAAACCTGACTGAACCAGATCCCATACCGGACCACGTGAGCCGACCGAACTGGAACCGAGCCACCCGGTAGTACAGTCTATTAGACATAGTACAGGGACCGTACCGGTCCCTGTATCCACTGTTCTTTTACGGCGCATCACGCCATTTACCTGCACTTCGCAGGAGCTCAGTGTTAGACCGTACAGGGATATCAGGGCGGGCTTATGATTCAGCCCTTCTCTCATTGGTTGGTTTTGGGTTTTTTCCTGTCTGGGCATTTGCATGCGCTTTGATGGCTCTATAAGGCAGCTGCGCTGCCTACAGAGACCAGTTGGTTCTTGGCTTGCGCGCAAAGCGCGGTGTGTGTCAGATTTCGGCATTAAAGCCTTCATCCGGGTTTGCTTTTGTTTCGCCGTCGATGGTCGATGCGCGCCTAGTCAGCGCCATCTGATAGTGTTGTGGTCCTGATTCACGATGGTGCATGTTTGTTGAATGCATAGCCAATGTTTAGGTTTACTCGTGAGTTTTTTAACTGAGGCCTAATTAATCAACACGGAGGTCAAGCGGAAACAAATCGGAATGTATGAACGATCTGTCCACTCTAGTTGCATAATCTAACGAGACGGCACAAAATAGCACATGCTTATCGCAAAACGAGTTATTTTCATTCATCTTCAGTTTTAGCATTATTGATGAAGCAGATGCTCAGTCAACACGTTATCAACTTTTGAAATTATCAATGAGAATGGACTTGATCGTACATGGGCAGAAATCTATCGCGGTCGTCAGCATAACAACGCATCCCCGATAAACAGCCTTGGCATTTTGATAATGAACACATCTTCTATGTCCTGTACTGTTGTTCAGTTTGTTTTGGCTTATTAGTTTCCCCGACCTTGCATATTTGTGCGGTTTTAGGACACAATTTTTCGGCAGTATTACGAGAACTGTCAGGCATTAACAGACCGTTGCGCATGAAGATAGCCACTTACTGTATGGAGCGACTTGCAAAAGGCGAGGAATACCTAAAGGCGCGTGAAATTATTATGGTCGTAAAGAATCCAGTTATCGCGCTGGAAATTGGCTATCAAAAGATGATTACCGTATCCAGGTTGCATGATCCATCAGCCAGTAATGTTACACTGGAAGGGAACAACCAGTCACTGGAATCATTCTTATCTAATTGGAATACCGGCACCGCTTGTTTCGATCAGACGCTGGATAACGAAAAGGGAGCGTATCAGCCACAGGTGTGTTTGCGGCTTAGGTCCAACCTTACTGCATCGAACGATTTGCCCGATCATGACCCTTATATTCATTTAAATGGAAATTTTAACTGGGGTGACAAGCCAGTACTTTCGAATCTCAGGGAAGAGAAGCCATTAGTGTACGATCTGATATTCCCGCTTGAAGACAACTATGTGTGTGCTCACACGAAAAGAGCAAAAGCGTACGGTGCGAAGCTGCTAAACCTGCAACACAAGAATGTCTTGGAAATCCAGAAGATTTCGCTCGATTCTTGCAAAGGGAAAGATAAGACATGGATGTTTTTACTGGTCAACGAAGGCTTGGCCACAGGTACTACTGCCTGAAACTGTATTTCAATTCTCAGCAATTGCGTGCACATGTATCCGGAACTTTGACACTCCCGTTGCTTTGACATCCAACACAGTAACACTAACATAATTAACTGCTATAAAATCAAAAACAGTTCATCAAGGTTATTACTCGTATACTACTGTTATTTTGCAGGTGAAACGTTACAGGCAGTAATAGATTCCTTGATAGCCAACAACCGGAAACTTCATCTTGCTACTCTATTGGATTACTCTAAACAATTGGCGAGCGGGCTCGGATATCTGCATGAAAAAGGAATTGTGCACGGCAGACTGAGCCCCGATTTCGTGTACGTCGAGCGTCCGGTGGGTAATCGAAATGTCCTGCGAATTGCCGGGTTGTTCTTTGAGCTATTGTTGGATGAAGAACTGGAAAGACAGCTTGTTTTCCCATTAATGCGTAACACAATGTCGCCAGAATACCTCTTAAAATTTTCGGACATACGACATCTGTTGCCAAAGAAATTTGGAGCGAAAACAGACAGTTGGGGATTGGGCTGCGTAATTTATGAACTAGCTAAGTGCTATTTTTCGGAAACCGAATGGCCTCAGTTCCACAACCTGCGACAGTGGTTTTAAAAATAAACTCTGTGAATTTATTGCCACTGCAAGAGACAGCACGCTTGATCCGTTTCTCGATTCTGTATTGACACCCAGCGCCAAAGCCAACGTATTTCGAAACCGGACGCAACCACAACACATCCTATCCAAGTTACTGTTAGTGGCACATATGCCGGTATTAATGTTTTTCCATTCGCAATTTTCCCAAAGAATTGTGGACGGATATCCGCCGTACATACCGGAAATTATTCCTAAAGAGTTTCTAAAAATTATCCAGAGATGCGTACAAGTGGATCTGGACAAGAGGATTACGGCAAAAGATGTTTACAATAGTCTGGTAAAAGTGCAGGATTATATTTATGGAAGCACCTGGAATCGCAGTAGGCTGAATTCTGTTGCAAACTCTGAAGAAGCCTCCGGCAATTCCCGTCCATTAATTGAAATATTTGGACCCCGCTGTGCGTATGATTACGAATTTCCTGGCGACTTTATTGGTCAAGGCACGTTTGGTACTGTGTACAAAGCAACACTAAGGGATGACCAAAATTATGCAGGCAGTTGTACAGTTGCTGTTAAAGAGGTTTTATTCAAATCCGACCGAGAAAATGCTGACACTCGAAAGAATCCTTCGAAAAACGATATAGAGCTGTGGCAGTTGCTGATAAGATTGACGGACAGGCACCCTAATGTGGTCACGTATCATCATGTCGTCACGCGGAAAGTACTTCAAGGCGTTGAGGTTATTTTTATGATGGACTGGTGTGAAGGTGCGTTCAAGTTGAGTAGTGCAGCGGCTATTAATAAAACGTTATAGGTTCTGTAAAATACAATTAATTATGCATACAATTGTGAGAGTATGCAAGTACTGTGGCAGCTTTAATTTAACAGGATATTACGATATTGAGCCAAAACTGTGTAAGCAAATTATCAACCGATAAATGCGATAAGTTGGTAATTTCTATGATGGTAAAATATACAGGAATTCTTATGACAACATAAATAAAGCTTGATAATATTTTTTTTCATAATGTATGCGTCGCGCATCCGCGATCGGCACTTTAGTACTGGTTTTATTAAAGTTTTGGTTTTACTTACTCCGTGGTTACAGGCAGTATGATTGTATGAAGTATCGGGCTTTAGTCCAGTGCTCTACGTTTCTTATACTTAAGACCTCATGAAATTATTTTCTGACCAGAGGTCACTAAAAAAAATCTATAATCTATTTACAAATCTATGGAAAATATGGAAGTTTTTAAGGCTAAGCTTGACTAGAACTGGCCACGCGCTGACGAGTCCATAAAAAGGGCGCATAAATACGTTTTGGTCGGTAAGATTGTATGAATACATAAAGATAAGATTTTGTTGCGTTGCAGACCGTGATTTGGAATGGCACTTAGCTCAGTGCAGATCAAAGAAACAGAGGTTTCGCGTCACTACCGCTTTAGATCGCGCACTACAGGTGAGCAGCGGTCTGGCGTTTCTCCACCAGAATAAGCTGATTCACGGAGATCTCAAACCTGGGAACATTTTACACAAAAATCCCCCAGTGGTCATTACACTCTACTGATCGGAGATCTTGACGGAGCTGTCAGATTTGATGACCGCGATACTGACTCAACTCAATCCTTCGAGATGGTGAACGGCACGATAACTTATATGTCGCCGGAAATGGCTATGTTTAAATGCCAAGAGGATCACGCACCCCTCGGATATAGCATCGATATTTGGAGCTTGGGATGTGTCATTTTGGATCTACTGAACTGTGCCTTTCAGAAAGAAGAAGGGCGCTTCTGTAAGGTGATCAAGAAAAATGGCCTTTATAGTTACGTGGAGGAAACAATGATCCGAGGGAGAAGTTGTTCATCCGATCAATTATTGTTCAAATTGGCACATGATGGCTACACCCCTACATTCCTGCCAATATTCCGAAATTATTCGCTAGTAGCGTCTACTGCTGTCTGGTTCCGGCTTTGGATCGAAAAATTACAGCCGCGCAGATAGTAAAACACCTCCAAGTGTTACTCGCTCGCATACAAAATCAGGTACAAGTACATCGACTGCATATTTTAACGAGCCAAGGCCACTTCGTGTGAAGACAAGAAGGCCACCATGTATCTTGCAAAATGCCGGCGCTTGAATGGTTACATGGGAAGCAGCTTGCAACTTGCGCCCGCATATCTTGTGCGTCTAGTGAGCGGTTACATTTACTCGTGTAGGAGTAGTCGCAAACGCTGCTGGATGTTATTACTACCGGTTGACGGACTACACTGGGATTTTCCGGCTTTTTAAAGTCTTAGAAGCAAGCTGCTACAAGAAACTGCTTTGAAATTTTGTTGTCCTTTTTGACTTTCGGACGGTAACCTGCACAAAATTATTAAGATTTATGAAACATGTGATTCCTGTGACAGTAATAAAATCCACTGCATCCGGTTTTCCATACATGGTCTTCCCCCCACAAAAGCAGAGGAAACCTCTTTGCCTTTTAAAGTTATTTTGACTTGGTACTGTTTTCGAGTACTGCAAGTAGCGGCTCACAGTCGCAGTTAGGTTTACCAAACTGTTGATGCGCTGTACTAAAGCCAAATACGCGTTTGAAAATTGTCCCTGATTCCAGCTATAGACTCCCAAATAGCATTCACGTCTAAAGATCTTCCCAAAGTACGCGGTACTATAGAGAAGTTTTCGATGTCGTCAACCTCTGCCGCGGAAAATCGCCGGTCACAGCGGCACACCGGAAACGACAAGCTTGTAAGAACACTGCCTAAATTTTTGGCCATTAAGGTGAGCGCGAACAAGTATTGCTAATATTATGTTTCCAATTGGCAGGTTGTCGAAATCCCTCAAATTCAAGCCACTAAAAATATATCTCACAGTCCATCCAATTCCAGTCTGCACCAAATTGAACATGATCCGCGGCTGCGCACGTTCCCAAGCTACAACAAACAAATTAATTCATAAAAGGATTTAGACAGAATGAAGTCCTAAATTGCTTGTACCCGAAGCGTAAAAGAACGGCACAAATACGGCGAAAAATAAAAAAATTCAGCTCGCGTCTGGGTTTCATACAAAATATACGACACTCGGCAGAGCGTTCATAGGCGCAAACAGTAAAGCTGCGCAGATACTTGATGCCAGAAAAACGTACAGTTGAACAAGGCGCCGCAATCCTTCCCACTCACTTCCAGGATAGGGAAAGCGTTTGACCCAGCTGGCATGCAGAACCTTGATCTGTTTCCTAACGGACTGATCAACCGGTGGGCAATTGCGTTCCATAGCTTGTTTAAGCTGCACTATGCTATCGGCGTCGCGGTCGCTTTGATCCAACCGTAGTTTCGGTATAGTTATGATTAGGCTATCCTGCTGCTTCAATCCGTCATTCTTTCGGCTTCGACGTGGGAATAACACATCACTCCATGAACCGCAGTCGGCCACTAGATTCAGCACCAGTACATGGTAACAGACCTTCTTAAGGAGGAGTAACTGAAATTGAATCTTTCGCCAGTCGGAAGTAATGCTTCTTCTGCACATTCCGCTCGAGGACTTCACTATAGTTGCCGAACAGTTTTTGACGATAATTAAAGGGATTACTTTTTTCAGACTGAGTACATCCGCAACGAGTAAAATAACCGTATCAAAGGTTTCCGCACGATCATTTATGTTAACTAATGCTAGCGTTTGTGTCCTGGTATTTACGACCCGATGGAGGCAGTAGTCCGAGGCGGTAGCCTTCCGTCTCGGAGCGTTGTTGTAATTGCGGACATAGAGCGCGGAAATCAATTACAATATCATTCGACGATTCCGTGTTGGAAAGTAAAGCGTTCCACAGTACGCACACCCTACAGGAACGAAGACTAGTTTTAGTTACAATGTCTCGTGTGATTATTACGCGCTAAAAAGCAGAGAACAAAGCTACGGTGGTTCGGACGCTACGATGTAGCAAATTAGTACAGTAATCAATGATACAACACATACTCGTATACAGAGTAGTGACTATCGTTCCAAGACATAGTGACATACCGTTTTAACTTTCTTTGCGAAACAGTATCCAAGTAAAACATGACTTTTGACAAAATGTCCAGTATTAGATCGGGAAGAACCATTTCATTTTCCTCTGAAATAATGGAAACTACTGAATTCCGCTGGTGTTAGTGTACGTATTTTCAACGTATGAAGAATGTTTGCTATTTTAGCACTACTATGATACTATCTGTTATGATAAATATGTTTCTTACATTTTGGTCGTTTCCGCGGTAGAGACATTTGCAAATATTGTTAGAGCTATTTATTCCGCAACAAAATACAGTACTCGCACACAGCTCAGTAAAAAGTAGCGCACTACAACGAGGTTTAGAAATCAATTCCTGAAAAAGCTTCCGTCAGGAGTCGCTGTTCAACTAACCGCGCTAAAGTGTGGTTGATCATGCAGCGGAATGCTTCTTATGCAAAACTTTACAGTGTATACAACTGGCAGCGAATCTTTGGCCCGGCAAATTTCAAGATGTTTTGAACAGGATCAAGGAAGTACTCTTTAGCTAATAACAACAACGACATTTACCTGCAGTAAGCGGAGGTAGAACCTCGATGGCTGGTAAGGGGGGATGGCATAACTTGAGCACATTCCCAGCCCGGCAGGGCTGAAGCAAAAACTTTTCAATCCCGGCGGCAACCTTCCTCGTCGTGGCTGTCAACCAACAGGTGGAGTGCACGCAATCGCGACACATGGCATCTGAACGCGCGCACTGAATGCGCATAATCACAAACATAATTTCTCCTTTTCGCATACGTACGAATACGCGATCGCGACCTTGTCCCAACGAGCGGGCTCCATTGCGAAATCCCACGTCCAGTACTCGTTCCAGGTGCCACTCTTGGATATCAC